>NC_041220.1:129888151-129888958 GCF_002837175.3 Physeter macrocephalus | reverse complement strand
AATTGTCACTGTTTGCAGATGACATGATACTATACGTAGAGAATCCTAAAGATGCAACCAGAAAACTACTAGAGCTAATCAATGAATTTGGTAAAGTTGTAGGATACAAAACTAATGCACATAAATCTCTTGCATTCCTATACACTAATGATGAAAAATCTGAAAGAGAAATTAAGGAAACACTCCCATTTCCATTGTAACAAAAAGAATAAAATGCCTAGGAATAAACCTACCTAGGGAGACAAAAGACCTTTATGCAGAAAACTATAAGACACTGATGAAGGAAATTAAAGATGATACAAACAGATGAAGAGATATACCATGTGCTTGGAATGGAAGACTCAACATTGTGAAAATGGCTGTCCTACCCAAAGCAATCTACAGATTCAATGTAATCCCTACCAAACTACCAATGTCATTTTTCACAGAACTAGAACAAAAAATTTCACAATTTTTATGGAAACACAAAAGACCCCGAATAGCCAAAGCAATCTTGAGAAAGAAAAACAGGGCTGGAGTAATAAAGCCCCCAGACTTCAGACTATACTACAAAGCTACAGTATCAAGACAATATGGTACTGGCACAAAAACAGAAATATAGATGAATGGAACAGGATAGAAAGCCCAGAGATAAACCCACGCACATACGGTCACCTTATTTTTGATAAAGGAGGCAAGAATATACAATGGAGGAAGACAGCCTCTTCAATAAGTGGTGCTGGGAAAACTGGACAGCAACATGTAAAAGAATGAATTAGAACACTCCCTGACACCATACACAAAAATAAACTCAAAATGGATTAAAGA
>NC_041220.1:129879746-129887882 GCF_002837175.3 Physeter macrocephalus | reverse complement strand
GAAGAAAAGACAACCCTCAGAATGGGAGAAAATATTTTCAAATGAAGCAACTGACAAAGGATTAATCTCCAAAATTTACAAGCAGCTCATGAAGCTGAATATCAAAAAAACAAACAACCTAATCCAAAGATGGGCAGAAGACCTAAATAGACATTTCTCCAAAGAAGACACACAGATTGCCAACAAACACATGAAAGGATGTTCAACATCACTAACCATTAGAAAAATGCAAACCAAAACTGCAATGAGGTTTCACCTCACACCAGTCAGAATGGCCATCATCAAAAAATCTACAAACAAGAAATGTTGGAGAGAGTGTGGAGGAAAGGGAACCCTCTTGCACTGTTGGTGGGAATATAAATTGATACAGCCACTATGGAGAACAGTATGGAGGTTCCTTAAAAAATAAAAATAGAACTACCATACAACCCAGCAATCCTACTACTGTGCATACACCCTGAGAAAACCATAATTCAAAAAGAGTCATGTACCACAATGTTCATTGCAGCTCTGTTTACAATAGCCAGGACATGGAAGCAACCAAAGTTTCCATCGACAGATGAATGGATAAAGAAGATGTGGCACATATATGCAATGGAATATTACTCAGCCATAAAAAGAAACAAAATTGAGGTATTTGTAGTGAGGTGGACGGACCTAGAATCTGTCATACAGAGTGAAGTAAGTCAGAAAGAGAAAAACAAATACCATATGCTAACACATATATATGGAATCTATAAAAGTAAAAAAAACATAGAAGTGGTTCTGAGAAACCTAGGCGCAGGACCGGAATAAAGACACAGACGTAGAGAATGGTCTTGAGGACCCGGGGAGGGGGAAGGGTAAGCTGGGACGAAGTGAGAGTGACATGGACATGTATACACTACCAAACGTAAAATAGATAGCTAGTGGGAAGCAGCCACATAGCACAGGGTGATCAACTCGGTGCTTTGTGACCACCTAGAGGGGTGGATAGGGAGGGTGGGAGGGAGATGCAAAAGGGAGGGGATATGGGGATATATGTATACATATAGCTGATTCACTTTGTTATACAGCAGAAACTAACACACCATTGTAAAGCAATTATACTCCAATAAAGATGCTAAATAAAGGCTACAGCAAGGCACTCAGTGAACCAGCCAACAGCAAGAAAGAGGATTATAATCATGGGGTGGGTTCTTTCTGGACAGATCCTTTTTCTGTCTTTCTGCATGCTTTGGTAAACTGAACATTTAACTTCCCTTGTTTTGAGTTATGTAATCGCTTGGGAAATTTTAACTCTTTCTACCAAAGCAAACTCTCAGCTACCCTCCAATTTTCCCTAAGGGAAAAATAGAGTTTCTCTGCTTCTTTAGGAAAGGTTAGCTGTGGGTCACTGAAAATGGCAGAGTAACACTCTGCCAGTGAATGACATGTCACGAGTGATTATGGAAGAGTTAAAAAAGGAAACTAACTGATGGTCTAATCAGAGTGTATCAAAAAAACTATCTGTTTCTAACATGCGCTCGCTCTCTCTCGCTCTCTCTCGCTCTCTCTCGCTCTCTCTCGCTCTCTCTCGCTCTCTCTCGCTCTCTCTCGCTCTCTCTCGCTCTCTCTCGCTCTCTCTCGCTCTCTCTCGCTCTCTCTCGCTCTCTCTCGCTCTCTCTCGCTCTCTCTCGCTCTCTCTCGCTCTCTCTCGCTCTCTCTCGCTCTCTCTCGCTCTCTCTCGCTCTCTCTCGCTCTCTCTCGCTCTCTCTCGCTCTCTCTCGCTCTCTCTCGCTCTCTCTCGCTCTCTCTCGCTCTCTCTCGCTCTCTCTCGCTCTCTCGCTCTCTCTCTCTCTATATATATATATGTATTTCTAACTCAAATTATATTGCAAAGAGCAAGATAGACACTGAAGCATGTTTGCACCAAAGAAAGGACCATTTTGGGGCTTATACTGTAAAAATGTATTCATTATTGGAAACTATAAGGATTTACACATTGGGAAATTGCATGAACATTTCTACTTTAGTATGAGTGACACTGAAAAATATTTGTAAAGTGTTAGTAATAACACTGTTTTACAACTAAGGTTGCAGAACCCTCAAGATAGGAATGCCTGTTTAATACACTGCAAACCAAGTTGCTTAAGCTGCAGGAGAAGAAACCCCATGTCCTTATCCTCCGTAATTGCTATTCATGATTGAATTATGTATATATAGGAAACTCCTTACCTTAAGATGGTTTTGGAGAGACAAATAAACCAGGTATTACAATGAGGAAGTTTTACTATTATTATTTACAACAGAGTTTAATGGAGTGAAAGGTTAGAACTCAGTAACTTTGTTAACAGTCTTAGCCTTACAAGAGAAACATTGGTCAGGCCTTGACTCAGGTCAGCAAGCAGCCTAATGTGTTCACCTGCTGTGTCTTTGGGTAGCCTTTAATTTATGCTTTCTTAAATGCAATCTGAGTTGCTTCTTTCAAGGATCCTGACATGTCTTGCAATTGGAAAACATTAGCCAAATGTACACATAAAGCTCTTGTGAGGTTCGTGTATTCTTTCCCCCATTAATATAAGGTCATTAAATTGTGATTTTTTTGTGGTTTAGGTGTGACTGTGTATATAGCTTACTATATATTAGTTTGCTGAAGCAAACTACATACTCTACCATGTTACAGTTATTATTAATAATGTTCCTTATTTGCATAGCACAGATCTTAATTTAACATCTATGTCTAGAAATAGACTAGACTCTGGATTCTGTGCAATGAGGAATCTTATATCCTTTTCCGTGATTGTATTTATAGCACTTTACTAGTGTTTAGCACATGTAGGCACTCAAAAAATTTTGCTGAATGAAGGAATAAACAAAGATCCACAAGTTCTACAATTTTGGCTTTTATTCCAATGCTAATCTAATAAACATCTTAGATATAAATATGCTAATCTAGTAAATATCTTGTCAGATATGAGTATAATACCCTTCTTTTGCTGTGACTTTGCTACATCTTTCCAAATAAAGACATCGTAGGGTCATATTCCGGCGTTTGAATCAGGAGCTCGACCAGCTGAATGATCTGAAAAAACTTATTTACTCACCCTTCATCTCAAATTATGATAATAATAAAACATATTAAGGCTATTGTGAGGATTAAATGAATTTGCACATACAGATCCTTGAGCACAATGGCACAAAGTAAATGACAAATATGAGCCCTTACTAGTGTTACTATTGCTATTATATTTGTATCAGAATTAGTTTTAGGATTAATATTATTTTCATGGAATAAATTTTTGCTCCTCATATCAGTCTTTTCCAAAGTGGAGTCTGAGGACTCCATGTTCTTAGAAATCTGCTAAAATGATTTTCCTTTAATAAATACTCACAACTTACTCAAGATTAAGACTTTAGTAAAAGGTGCAGCAGTTTTTACAATGAGTTATTTTTTGGTAAACTTATCCCACCTTCCTTGGTTAGACAGAGCTACCTGCTATATAGCAAGATGAAAGCAGTTTTGGTTAGCAGGGCCATGTTTAAATTGTTCTGGAAGAAACTGACTTTTTATTATGGAAATTGGAAGTAATATCTGAGTACATGTACTGGCAAAGCCTTTTATTCCTCTGTTATTTTATTTTATTTTTTATAACCGGTTCACTCTTCTATTTGAGCATAAACATTATCACTAAAAGTCCATTTAAGAAGGGGTACAAGGGGTACTTTATAACTTTCAAAATATACTTTGACGGTAATTTCCCCAGCTGTGCAAATAAGAATAGACTTATTTCCTCGGGTGATAGAAATAATTTAGGAGAGAGGAATAAGTGAATCATAGGCTGTTAGAGCTGGAAACATCCTTACACATTATGTTGGGCAGAGATGGCAGCTACAGGGCACCATTGCTACATGTAGCACAAGCCCTACTCATGACATTCATCCATAGTGAGTCTTGAGAACCTGTTCTTGAGCCCCGATGCATTTGTTCTCAGAATCTTTCTCAGACTAGTGCCTCAGACATCCACAATCAATTGATTAAAGTTGCCACTCAAAATGAAACCTATTTTTCATCCCTGAGTCCCAGTCGATCTCTTTCTGTTTACAAAACGTGACATTGGAAACCTGAGATTCTTATTTGACTCCTTCCATGTCACAAAATTATTTATAGTAATTTATTATGTATAAATTATTATTTATAGTCTACAGGATTTCTGACTCTGAATTCCATATTCTTTCTATTCCAATACCTGGAAAACTTAATCATGTGTGAACAAAAATGGGATACTAGCAATAGGCAAAAAATGTCCTTAATATACTGTGATTCTTCTAAATTCATTTCCAGGGAACTCAAAGTACTTTACAGTAGGCAGATAGGTATATTGGGGTGGGAATGCATTTAGCAGGAGAAAATGATGGAGTAACCACAAGCGTATGAGGAAGCCATTGGTAAATATGGGAAGGGACTATGTCCAGTTAATGATCCAAATGGAACACTGACAGGTCTTATTATTTTTGAAATCTATTTGAAAAACTGCCCCTAGTATCAGGTTTTACTACCAATCCCACATGTAAGGGAGGTTGTAAAAAGTTTCACAAATGTTTGGAAAGCTTTTGTCAAACTTGGTCCAAACTTAGTTAAGCGTTTCATCAATGTAGGTTTATTTTCATAGTTTAACATGAAACTAGTAGTTTTCAATTATGATTCAAAATGTGTATAGAACAAGTCCAAGTCAACTAAGTTTTGCCTTTAGAGAGTGTGTTACCACTGTTAAGCTCCAAATATTTGCAAATTTCTGAAACGTTTAATTTCTTTGAAATTATATTTTCCCTATATGCCAAGTAAACGTAGTGCACAAAATAGGTTCCCCCCCACCCACACACACACATGCAGTTTGAGACATGCTTACTGATTTTCCTAGCCAGAGATGCATGAGACATCAGAAAGGCTTGCCCCATCCTCTTGTCGGTCCTGAGTTCCTGAATTTAATTCTTCTTCTTGAGAGGGGGAGTCACTATATCAGTTAACGTGTGGAGATCAGTCAGCCTGTGGGTAGCAAGCAAACCAAGTGCTGAAGTGTAGGAGAAATTTTAAGGAAAAAGGAAACCAGATAGCTAGTAGCTAGTGATGTGCGTGGTGAAATACCAGAAATTACACTTGAGACCACAAAATAAGAGGGGGTTGGAGTGGTTAAATGTCTGTTAATACTGAAATATATAAACATTCCAGGCTTTTGCCAGATTTCAACAAATAATCTGTAAGGTCCAGGACATTTTTTAACTTCAAAGGTAAATTCAGGCATCTCTTTTAGTGAACCCAGACGTAAAACATAACTACAGAATGATGTAATAGTCAAAAATATGCAGGTTGCCATTTGTAGATAAGATTGTGAGGACGTGTGTTTAAAATGACTGGGTAGTTGTTCCAGTCAATGCAAATTCTATCTTTCATTGGATTTCAAAACCTACTATAAGCTTTGCCTGTTTTTATTTCTGGATTTTTTTTCTCTTGTCATACCACGTGGAATCCTTTTCTAAGGTACACCTTTTCATGCACATCTGAACATACTTATTTAGAGATATACTAGGTATCTTCTCAGTCATGACATTTGTCAATTTGTATCTTGGAAACAACAAATAAAAATCCATGCAATTGCTTCACTGCATATCAAAACTATTGTAAAGTTTTCTAAGGCTTCTTTTGAGAAAGTCCAGAAATATTGCAAAGCAGATTTTCAGTAGAACATTCCTCCTCATTTACTTATGGAAAATACACAGTAGATTTAATATATATTGTTTCTTATGTTGCTTATGACATTCTTTCTTGAAAGTCCACATTTTATCATGTATATGTACGTTATATATATATATATACACACACACACACACACACACACACACACACGGTCTAAGGTACATTAGGATGTATATAAAACACATTATGTAACATATACAAACATATATATGTCTTTCAGCTAATGATGGTTATTGAGATTATTCAGTAATTTTATAAGGTAGACAAATGTAAAATTTTCTTTTTGTCAATTTAAAACAGTTTGGATCCACACTAGAAACTTTGAATCTACTGGTATTCTAGTTATCTCCTGTACTATAAAATTTCATACTTAATTCTACATAACTGACTGAATGTCATTTAACTTGGGGAGTTATGCTAAAGGAATTTCAGATCATTGTCATTTGTTTGCTCTTTTTTTTGTTTGCTCAAATTCATTATCCTTTAAAAATATTGCTTTAAATTTTGTAGTTCCAGAAGGTAGCCGAACTTCTTGTAATAATATTTTAGCAGTGTGGAATCAGGTATTCTATTTAGTATGGACTGATCTCAGAGACCACACTTCCGTTTTAATAAAACTAGCTGTGAGGAATTCTGAAATCATATTGACTGTGAACATCTATATATTCTTTAGGGAAACATTTTTCCCCTTGGGGAAACTACCTTGACCTAAACTCTAAATTCTTTGAAGGCAGGGATTCAGCTTTATTGACATATAATTTACATATAGCATTGTCATAACATTGTCATAAGTTTAAGGTGTGCAGTGAGTTGACTTGATACATTTATATATTGCAAAATTATCACCACCATAGCATTTGCAAACACCTCTATCATGACACATAATTACCATTACTTTCATATGGCCATAATATTTAAGATCTACTTTCAAGCATATAATACAGTATTATTAGCCATGATCTCTGGAATTTGTTAATCTAACAGCTGGGATTTTTGTACTCTTTGACCATTATCTACCCATTTTCCCCACTCCCCACCCCCTGGTAAACACCTGTCTACACTGTTTCTCTGAGTTCACTTTTTTAGTTTCCACATATAAGTGATATCATACAATATTTGTGTTTCTCTGTCTGACTTATTTCACTTAGCATATGCTCTCAGGTTTCATCCAAGTTGTTGCAAATGGCAGGATGTCCTTCTTTCTCATGGCTGAATAATATTCCACCATATATATATATATATATATATATATATATATATATATACACATACATACATACATACATATCATGTCTTTATTCATTTAACCATGATGAACACCTAGGTTGTTTCAAATCTTGGCTATTGTGAATAATGCTGCAATGAATGTGGGAGTGCCAATATGTCTGTAAGATCCTGATTTCAATTTCCTTGGATTTATAGCCAGAAGTGGGATTCCTGTATCATATGGTAGTTCTATTTTTTTTGTTTTTGGGGGGCAACCTTTATACTGTTGCCTGTAGTGGCTATACCAACTTACATTCCCATTAATAGCGTACAAGTGTTCCCTTTTCTTCACACTGTTGCCAACATTTGTTATCTCTTGTCTTTTTGATGATAGCCATTCCAACAAGTGTGAGATGATATCTCATTGTGGTTTTGATTTGCATTCTCTGATGATTAATGATGTTGAGCCCCTTTTCATGTACCTGTTGGCCATTTGTGTGTGTCTTCTTTGGAAGATTGTCTATTTATTTCTTTTGCCTATTTTTGCAAATCAGATTTATTCACTTATTTTGCTGTTGAGTTGTATACATTCTTTATATGTTTTGGACACTAACCCCTTATTAAATATATGGTTTGTAAATATTTTCTCCCATCCTGAAGGGTGCCATTTTATTTTGCTGATTGTTTCTTTTGCTGTGCAGAAGCTTTTTCGTCTGATGTAGTCTGACTTATTCATTTTTGCTTCTTTTGTTTGTGCTTTTGGTGTCATATCCAGGAAATCATACCAAGGCTAGTTTCAAGGAGCTTTCTCCTTTTTTCTTCTAGTTTTATGGTTTCAGGTTTTTAGGTCTTTAATACATTTCAAGTTCATTTTTGTGAGTGGTGTAAGAGGTTCCCAATTTCATTCTATGTCATGTGGTTATCCAGTTTTCCCAGCACCACTTTTTGAAGAGACTATCCTCTCCTCATTGAGTAGTTTTGGCTCCCTTGTCAAATATTACTTGAACATATAAGCAGGATTTATTTCTGGGCTCTTCAGTCTGTTACATTAGTCTATGTGTCTATTTTTACACCATTACCATACTGTTTTGAATATTATAGCTTTGTAATATAGCTTGAAATCAGGAATTATGATACTTTTTTTTTTTTTTTTTTTTTTTTTTGCGGTGCATGGGCCTCTCACTGTTGTGGCCTCTCCCATTGCAGAGCACAGGCTC
>NC_041220.1:129816266-129879669 GCF_002837175.3 Physeter macrocephalus | reverse complement strand
CCTGGACCGGGGCATGAACCCATGTCCCCTGCATCGGCAGGAGGACTCTCAACCACTGCACCACCAGGGAAGCCCAGGAATTATGATACTTTTGACTTTATTATTCTTTTTCAGGATTGCTTTGGCTATTCAGGGTCTTTTGTAGCTCCATATGAACTTTAGGATTGTTTTTACCAACTCTGAAAAATGCCATTGGAATCTTGATAGGGATTGTATCTATAGATGACTTTCGGTAATATGGACATTTTAACAATATCAACTTGTCCAAACCAGGAACAGAGAATATTTTTCCATTTGTTTGTATCTTCTTCAATGTCTTTTATGAAAGTCTTGTAGTACAGCTCTTTCATCTCCTTGGATAAATGTATTCTTTAATATTTTATTATTTTTGATACTACTGTGAATGGTATAGTTTTCTTTATTTCTTTTTGAGATATTTTGTTGTTAGTGTATAGAAACCTAACTGTGTTCTATGTGTTTATTTTGTATCCTGAAACTACTAAATTTGTCTATTAGTTCTAGCAGTTTTTCGGTGGAGTCTTTATTATTTTTTTCTATATAAGATCATATCACCTGTAAACAAAGACCGTTTCACTTCTTCCTTTCCTGTTTGGGCCCCTTTATTTCTTTTTCTTGCCTATTCTCTGGCTAGGACATCCAGCACAGTGTTTAATTGGAGTGGTGAGAGTCAGCACTCTTGTCTTGTTTCTGATCTTAAAACTTTCAGCCTTTCACCATTGAGTATCATGTTGACTGTGGGTTTGTCACATATGACCTTTATTGTTTTAAGATATGTGCTTTGTATAGTCAATTTGTTGAATGTTTTTATCATGAAAGGATATGGTATTTTATCAATTTTTTTTCTGCCTCTATTGAGATGAACATGTGATTCTTTTATCTTTAATTCCATTAATGTGTTGTATCGCTTTTATTGATCTGCTAATATAGAAACATCCTTGAACCCCAGGAACAGATCCCACTTGATGGTGGTGAGTGATCCTTGTAATGTACTGTTGAATTTGGTTTGCTAATATTTTGTTGAGCATTTTTGCATCTATATTTATCAGGGATATTGTTCTATAATTTTCTTTTCTTGTAGTATCCTTACCTGGCTTTGTTATCAGGGTAATGATGGCCTTGTAAAATGAGTTTGGGAGTATCCCCTCCTCTTCAATATTTTAGAAGAGTTTGAAAAAATTGGCATTAATTCTTCTTTAAAATGTCTGATAGAATTCACCGGTGAACTCATCTGGTCCTGGACCTTTTTGTGTTAGGAGATCTTTTTTATTACTGATTCAGTCTCCTTACTCATAATTGATCTATTCAGATTTTCTGTTTCTTCATGATTCAGTCTTGGTAGGTGTATGTTTCTAGGACTGTATCCATTTCTTCTAGGTCAGCCAGTTTATTGGCATATAATTGTTCATGGTAGTCTCTCGTTATCCTTTGTATCTGTGTGGTATCAGTGGTAATGTCTCCTCTTTCATTTCTGATTTTATTTGAGTCTTCCCTACTTTTCTTAGTCTAGTGAAGTGTTTGTCCATTTTGTTTACCTTTAAAAAAAAACAGCTTAGTTTCATTTATCTTTTCTTTGGTTTTCTGATCTCTATTTCATTTATTTCCACTCTGACCTTTGTTATTTCCTTACATCTGCTAACTTTGGGCTTAGTTCATTCTTTTCTGCTTCCTTGAGATATAATGTGAGGTTGTTTGAGTTCTCTCTTGTTTCTTAATATAGGTATTTATCACTAAAATCGTCCCTCTTAGAACTGCTTTGAAATGTCCTATAGGCTTTGATATATTGTGCTTCCATTTTCATTTGTTTCAAGATATTTCTTGATTTCCCTTTCAGTTTCTTCTGTGACCCATTAGTTCTTCAGGATATTGTTTAATCTCCACTATTTGTAAATCTTCCAGCTTCTATTCTGTTCTTGATTTCTACTTTCATACCATTGTGGTCAGAAAAGATATTTGGTATGATTTGAATCTTCTTATATTTGCTAAGACCTATTTTGTAACCTATCATGTGATCTATCCTGGAGAATTTTTCATGTGCAATTGAGATGAATGTGTATTCTGCTGCTGTTGGATGGAATTTTTTGATTATGTATATTACTTACATTTGGTCTAAAATGTGGTTCATGTCCATTGTTTCCTTCTTTATTTTACGTCTGGATGATCTATCCACAGTTGAACGTGGAATGCAGGAATTCCCTACAATTATTGTATCATTTTCTTTATCTCCTTTCAGATATGTTAGATGTGGGCTGCATATATATTTGATTGTTATATCTTGAGAAATTGACCCACTTATTATATAATGACCATTTTTCTCTTGTCACTGTTTTTGACTTAAAGTCTATTTTATCTGCTGTAAGTATAGCTACCTCTGCTCTCTTTTGGTTTCAACTTGTATGGCATGAAATATGTTTTGTCATCCCTTCACTTTGAGCCTATGTCTGTAACTTAAAGCTGAAGTGTTTCTCTTGTATGCAGCATACAATTGGGTCTTTTCTTTTTTTAATCGATCCAGTCACTCTATACCTTTGGACTGGAGAAGTCAATCCGTTAACATTTAGAGTAATTTTTAATAGGTAAGGATTTACTAATGCCATCTATCAATTGTCTTCTGGCTCTTTTGTAGTTCCCTTTTCTTTCCTTTCTTGCTGCCTTCCTTTGTCAATTGATTTTTCTTTTTAATATACTGGTATGCTTCATTTCCTTTCTCTTTATCTTTTGTGTGTCTTTTGTAAATTTTTGCATTGTGGTTCCAGTGAGGTTTACATAAAACATATGTATAAAACAGTTTATGTTTTGCTGATAACAATTTAACATCTACCATATACACAGTGATACAAAAAAAAAATCTATCCTTTTACTCCTCCCAGTTTATATTTCTGATGTCACCATTTACATCTTTTTTATATTTTGTATCCTTTAACAAATTGTTGAAGCTACAGCTATTTTTAATACTTTTGTTCTTTAACCTTTATACTAGAGTTAAGTAGTAAATGCATCACCATATTACAGTATTTGGGTATTCACACTGGTAAATTCTGAATTTACCAGTGTGTTGTATATTTTCATATTACTAAATTACATCCTTTTGGTTCAGCTTGAAGAACTCCTTTTAGCATTTCATATAAGGCAGGATTAGTGGTGATGAATTCCCTCAGCTTTTGTTTATTAGGGAACATCTTTATTTGACCTTAAATTCTGAAGGACAACTTTGCTGTGTAAAGTATTCTTGGTTGGCAGTTTGTTTCTTTTAGCATTTTATCTTATCCCATTCTCTCCTGGGCTACATAGTCTCTGCTGAGAAATCCTGACAGCTGATAGCTTTATGGATATTCCCTTGTATGAAAGATTATTTTTCTTGCTGCTTTAAAAATTCTCTCTTTGTCTTTGTTTTTATTCAGTTTATTATTATGTACTTTGGAGAAGATCATTTTGGATTGAAATTTTGAGGTAATCTATTAGCTCCATGAACTTGCATGTCCAAGTCTCTTCCCAGATTTGGGAAGTTCTTAGCCATTGTTTCTTTACATAAGCCTTCTGTCCCTTTCTCCCTTTCTTCTCCTTCTGGGACTCCAATTATAGGTAAATGATATTTTTTGATGGGCTCCCCTAAGTCCTATAGGCTTTCTTCAGTCCTTTTAATTCTTTTTGCTCCTTTAGCTGGATCAGAAGCCAGTTGCAGACACACTCACAGTCATGAGGACTAGGGCAGGTGGCAGGGCAGGGGCCAACTATGGGGTCACTGGCAACTGCAGAGGCCCTGGCTGTCAGTGTGCTCTCCTGTGGCTGTATACTCTCCACCCACTGTGCACACTGCAGTGATTTGGGCTGCGGACATACAGGTGCAAAGCTGGAGGTGTTCGCTACAGATTGCTGTGATGATGTGGCTGTTAACAGAAGGTGGGGTCTGCTCTGACCTGCAAGCATTTGTGGGGACCCTAGCTATTAACGTGCTCACCCACTGCTGCACTCTCTCCCCTTGCATGTGCGTGCTGCAGTGGATGCCGATGCCAGGCATCAGGCCAGTGGTATGCAGTTGCATAGCTGGAGGGGTTAGCCACAAATATGAGCACAGTGGTGGGAGTCAGCGGGGATGGTCCAGACTGGTGTCTTGCACTTGCACGACTGCAGAAGCCTGAGCTGGCTGCAAATGGGGCTTCCTGCTTTGGGGGTGGGGAGAGACTCAGGCAGCTGGTGCCAGTGAAAGCAAATACCTGTGGGGGGAAAGCTGGCGAGATGTGCAGGGGGTCCATTGGCAGCTGTGCTGGCTGTTGGCTTCAACAGTGGCAAAATCTGCTGAGTTTGTTACAGAGCCAGTCTCTGTGAACTGTGATCACTCCTGCTGCCTGTCTGCTAAGAATAGCCTCTGCTTTTCTTCCCTGTCCCAAGCTGGCTCAATACGGCTCGGCTTTGCCAGTCTGTGTGAGGTGAAACCAAAATGGGAACTTGGGCAGTGCCCCACTAGGGTGGAGAAGCTGGTCATTCACCCCATTCTTCCTCTCCTGGTGAGAGGAGCTCCTAGCTGGGAAGTTCCTAAAGGCAAAACGAAGTTGTCTTCCTTCTCTTCTTGTGCAATTATTCTCAGTTGTTTTTTTTTTGTTGTTGTTCCACAGTGTTGCTAAATCTTTCTAAGTGAGCTCTAGAGGAATTTTGGAGCTGTTTTTGTTCATGGATATTGGTCCAGTTGTTGACCTTTGCGGGTGCACATGGAAGCTGGGTTTTCCAATGTTGCCTTTTTTTTCCACCCTCCAAACTAATCCAAGAGATTAAGTTTTGAAATTCTTTTACAAATCCTTTGAAATGTTATATCTCTTAAATTTCTTATAACCACTCAAGGTTTTAAGTAAAGACTTTAATAAAATGATAATTAAAGCAAAATAAAAGTTTCGTTAAGTATGCATTCCTTTAGATTTTATTTTGGGGAGAAGTTGATTCATGATCACTGTTAGGGAAATGTGTCCTGGAAAAAATGGAAGTAAAGAAACTTATTTGTGCCTCTGTGATTCAAATATCCCTGACTTGAACTGTCTGCCTCATGGAACTGACGGGTTTCTTCAGATACTTACTAATAGCATTTATCCTTAAAATTTTTACTTTATAAACTACTTAAAGTAAAAATGCCTTATTTGCCTTTCCAAATATAATGTAAATTCCTGTAGATTAAAGAACAAGAAAAAAAATAGACCAAAACCTATCTATCTCTGTGCCATGGTGATTAAAATAGTGCCTTGTACTTATTCTCAATATCGCTTTCTTTGACAGTGATTAATTTATTTAAATCATTTGACTGAGAACTAGAAAATCAGGTTTAATTAATACCATTCTGGGTCTGATGGAGCCCTAGTTATTATTTAGTATCCTTCATTGACATGAAGATAGTTTAGATTAATTTATCCCATAATTTTTTATTGATTACCTACTATGTGCCAGATGCTCTTCTAGGCAATGTGGAATCAACACAACAACAAACAAGCAAATAAAAATAAAATACAATAAAAACCCATATATTTCTGCCCTTGTAGATTTTAAGGTAAGTCACATAGTGGGTTAGTGGGCTCCTGTGAAGGTAATTAAACTCTCCTGCGCTTCTATCTATAAATTTGCCTTTTGAATTTTTCTCACATTCATCCCATTCATTCCTTTTCTACTATTACTAACTTATTTCAGACCTTCATTTTAGTTGTTACCAAAATTATAAAATATTTTAATAGCAATTGTTTTGTTTATATGTTTAAATGTTACCACTGTTTTCCAGAAGAGTCTTCCTAAATCATGAATTTAAACATGTCTTCCCCTTACTCAAAAAATCCTTGCCTGTTTTTGCCCATAGAGGAAGCCTACATTCCTCACGATAATATTCAAGGCCTTCCATGATTTAAAACCAGTGTACTCTCGTGGACACACTTTGAATATTTACCCTCAACCACCATTCTAGACCAACATAACTGATATTCCCCATGTATATCTTGAATCTTCCTGCCTCCATATTTCTTATTTTGCTTTTTCCGCTTTTAGTATATCTTTCCTCGTCTCTGATTTGTCTGTACTTACTTGTCCTTCAGTTTCCAGCAATGTCTTCTCTCCTATTTTCTAATCTTTTATAGTTATTTGCATACATATATCTCCTCTTTCACTGAATTTAAAATTCTGGGAATAATAATTGTGCCTTTTTTCAAATTTCCCAATATTTCTCAGTAATTGCAATAAGGATGGAATATATGATTAATATTTAATTATCTGAATATGATGAGAGAAGAAGAGAACAGTCCAAAGTGCAAAAGCATGTGCTGTGGTGCCACAGAAGCAAACAGGGAAGGCTTTGCATCTGAGCGAAAGAGCAAGTCACTAGGCAACTCGGCATCTGTCATATCTGAAGGGAGAGGTGACATTCAAAAAGAGTAGGGAAAGAACACAACAAGTATTCTTGCCTACTTCACTCTTTAGTTCAGGCAGAATAAATAGACATTCAATTACCAATATGTGTTAATGCTTTCTGTAGTTTTTCACTAGAAGATTTAACTCTATAACAGCAAGGATGTCAGTCTGTTTTTTGTGAGCCCAGTGGCTCTTCAGTAAACATTTATATGGTGGTAATGATATAAAAATAATACTTTTTAAATCAAGGTGCTTATCTTTTGGTGATTAGATTAGGTTTGGTGATAAAACTCAGCAGTTACCTATTCCACTTGAACAAATTAGATTCTAAAGTTCCTTATGAGAACTTACTGTCAACTTTAAATGCTAGAGAACTTACCTTTTCCAGCATTTAAAACCTCATTTTAATTCACTGTAATGCAGCACGCCCCCCCCGCCCCCCCCCACACACACCCCAACACACTCTTTAGCTTTTCATTAAAAATTCAGTACAAATTCTACCCATATTAAAGTCAGGAAACAGACCAGATGAAAAGTTTAAAAAATTATTTAAAATTTTTAAATTATGAATAATTTTTAGGAATGAACATTTTCCTGTCACACCAAAACCTTTGGGATACTGAATCCTAACACACATGTTCCTTTCTTTGAGATACCTATTCAACTTTTCCCCATCAGTGAATGATGATTGGGAAAGAGATAGAAATTACACATGCATATTGAACGTACAGGACTGGAGGGAAGGAGAAATGGTGTGCAATAAGAGTAGTTGGCCAAGTGAGAGTCAGGGAGCCCCCACCGGTATCATCCAACTTTATAAATGGTGTCATTCTCACATACGTCTGTTCCAGGATTCCTCCAAGGGCCTGATCAGGGTGAAGGCAAACTCTTATGAGCCTCATTTGTTGAAAATGTAATGTTTCCAACCAACCACCATAGTCTCCAAACATGAGGTTCTGTTATATATAGGACAGACCATAATGATACACTTCTTTCTCCCACTTTTCTGGCTTAAACAAATTAGCAGAAAACCAGCAGTATTTGTATACATGGAAGGACCTCCACATATTTTTGCTTATGCCACATCCTTCCTGAGGTGGGCACACTAATATTCCAAAATCTCCCTTGGGTACCAGCCATCAGCATCACATCTCATTCTAGCAGTTATTTATGAGCATATAAATTATCTCAAAAGGTGCTTTTTGCTTTGTTTTGTTTAAGTCAGTGAAAGCTTATTAAAATAAAGCTCTCTATTTTTTAATCTCAAGAATTGATTATTAAGTTGGATCATTTGGACATTTCCTTCACAGTCTGAGGTTTTTTTTTCACGCATTTTACATATATAGTCATTACTTTTCTGTCATTTCTCCACCTTCTGTCACTACTGTGGGTTTTCATTCCTTTTCACATTCTCATCCAACTGTAAATAAAGAGATTTGTTGCTAATCAACAGAATAGATTCTCATTGTTTCTGCTTTTTTGCCTCTGCCCTCTCAAATATTTTTTTAAAGGTTAAATGTTGCATTCTAGAAACATCTTGAGCATATAGAAATATCCATGATGTGTAGTCATTCAGATCTGGTATTGGAACATTAACATTGAGAAATTAAGCATGCAAGAGTCAGGAAATTCCAAAGTTAAAATTCCCATAGCAACATTATCTACATTAGAAAGAATTAAAAGTCCTCCATAGGTACCTTAACAGAGAACTGTTTATAAGGTATATGTACATTTTTACAATTAAAGATATATTGTGTGACACTCAGCATTTTACACAGTTTACAATTTCACAGTAATTATGCTTTATAAAATAAGGAGTGGAAACATTGAGACATATTTCACACACTGTCATACACTCACTTGATACTTACATATCATGTACCTGATTTAGAAAAGCTTTTCTACTTTCATTCCAATATCGACCTCTCTTAACTCATCTAATCATTACATAAAAATTCCTCCACACATAGCGTTTAACTTAGACTGAGATTTGGCTAGTTTATCAAGCCATCTGCTTGGATTTATTTCAGTAGCATATTTCATAGAGGAACTTGCTGTACCTATTTTTCCTTTGAAAAGTTTTCAGACATTCAAAAATGGCCTAATAATTATTTAAAATAAGAATACTCTTCAAAGCGCTTTCATTTTCATATTTAATATTTTGTCTTTGAAAATTTGTGCAATAAGATGTTTACTGTTGCTTTATTCTTCCTGAATGGTTTATTAATATAATATAATAATATAACATATAGAAGCATTTATGCTTATTTATTCATATTTTAGGTATAAAATTTATTATATATATTATTATACATTATATTTATATATTATATATAAGTTTATACCTATAAATATATAATATATGTACTCCGAAGGCTTTGGTATAGCTAACATATTCTTTTTCTTTTATAAGGAAGTTCAAAGATATGCACTGAATGCTCTTCAATCAATTATTATTGTTTTACTTGGCTTCATAAAAGAGAAATTTTGTTTCTTCAGCAAGGTAAGAAATACTACAGTTTCTTTTTTTGGTTTGGTCATTTGAGTTTTTAACTTTTAAAAATTCATCACATCCTTGTAAGTCGTTATAGTTTAACATGTATGTTTTCCTCCCTTACATCACTATCAGAATTTTCTAATGGGATTTGTTAATTTGACTCATCACAATTTATTTATATGTTTTTATTTCAAAATTTGCTGATGACTTGGTAAAAATTATCAAAAAATTGGGTTTGTTTATAAACTCACACCTTTTCATCATTCATTTTTTTGCCCTATTGACATGGTATGATTTGATTTTAAATATTTAAAGTAGGTCATTGTAAGAGGTAGGTCAGTTCATCACTCTTCTTTTCTCCAACTTAACAAGTTTATTCATGTTCAGAATAAAATTTAATATTCTTGCCTGCTTACATCCTCTTATAAAATTTAGTATTATTTTATGTAATTCCTTTAAAATTCTGTTGGGATTTTAATTTGAAATATGTTAAATTTATAAATTATCTTGGTGTGAACACATAATTCTATAATGCATAATATTTCTAGCTAAGATCAGAGTATGTCTGTTCCTTTGCCAACAATTTATTAAAAATTTTTCCATTAGAATTTGCAAATTTCTTCGTTTGCTCTAACCCAGTTCTTATGAAGTTTATATCTGAATAGAAGACAAATGCTTGCTGTTGCTAATGAAAACTTGTTTTTTCAATATTTTCAATTGCTAGTATATAAGGATGATAGTTTCATTTATTAGTCAAATATCCATGCTCCTTTTAAAGCTATTTCATTAATTCATTTAGTTTTTTGTTTAGCTTGTCAATCTTCTTTTTATAGAGGCTGTTTCTGAAAGAATTATTATCAGAATACCATGGTATTAATATGCTATTTTTAAAATGAAGCTGTAGAACAGGAAATCATTCCATGTGGTTGCTAAAACTCAATACTTAGAGTGAGTCAAAGTGAGCAAATAGAGTGGTACAAGTATTAGGGTGTTGTTATTAATATACTTTCCATTATTAATATGTATCTAATGTTATTTTATGGTATAGAAAGGAAATTAGAAAATAGTAGATTTCACGCTTTTTTGCATTCCTTTGAACATATTGTACACATTTGTGGACGTTACAGCAAACCATCTTTAGGGCTGTAGATGGTTTTGGAATCTATTATAATGTTGTAACATAAATAACACCTAAAATTGAATCTTTGTGAAAAGCATGAAGAGTAGAAAAATTAGAATGCTAATGCAAGAGCCTGTGTTGCTTTCCCTAGAGACTATACATATAGAATATACATGAGGTTATCTTAAAGTTGTGGTGGGCATTTTCTCTAAAAGTTAAACTCTCTCAAGGTTTTTGGTTTGGTTGGTTGAGTTGGGTTTTTTTTTGTTTTGTTTTGGTCAGGGAAGGTAATGATTTATATCTGTTTTAATAGTACCTATTATTTAACCTATTACATTGACCAGTTTTTGGTAAATTTTTGTCACATTTACAAAGTTAAGTTGCTGAGCAACTGATTGGTCTATGGATCTACTTAAGTTGTTTGCTTTTTCTCTTGATTATGTTCACACTTTTTTGCTATTTGACATGTGTATTAAATTTTATTTCATATACCAGGCATTGTAGATGATACTTTATAGAGACTCTGGAATTTGTTACCTTTCTCCAAATAGTGTTTAGTTTTGCCTGAGTAGGGAATGAAATTACTGGGTTACCATGATCTTGTGGAGGTTAGGTTTTCAACTTTTGTGGGGTACGTGTGTCCTTAATCCTAGATCATATCCCTTAACTAAAAAATATATGTCTAGTTCCTAAGGCATAGCTATTCTAGAGTTTCAGTGGAAAATGCGGTGTTTCCTAAGGCACTCTAACTCAGCAGGACTCCAAATTATGCATTCCCAAAACCTCATGGTTGTTTAATTTTCATTCAAGTGAGTTAACCTTCCAAATATTGCTTTCTGTGAAATTTTTTGGATTTTTGTCTTGTGCACAAGCATTTTGGAAATCTCCCAAGGATTTGAGTGATATTTCCATGGGGGTTTGGGAACTCTCCTCAACAGTGGCTCCCTCTAGCCTTCCAGGCAGTTCAGAAGTCTGACTTCTAAAGGCTTAGCTCTGTAAGGCTGCCATTTCTCTTCTTGGGAGTTGACCCCTGTGTTCCCTGTAAACTGGGTAATGCTCTTTGTGAGAAATCTGGTTAGATGTTGAGCTCACCTACTGGGCAGCACTTTTTTGAGTTGCTGTATTTCCTTTAATGCCTGTTTTACTTTGGTGACTGTCTAGAGACTTCAGTCATTTTAATCTTTTTATTTATTTATTTTTCCCTCTCCTCACCACCACTCTAAGTTTATAATGATTATTGGTAAGTAATCTTTTTTCTTTAAAATAGCATTCTACTTTTGTTTGATTCAAAATCTTCTCAGATCTTTTGAAGATTAACAATTAGACTCTTCCATGTTCTCTTTTTTCCTCAATTATTTCTCATCCAATCAGCACTGGGTTTTAAATTTTTGTCTTGATATTTTTCTTTCATGTTATTGTCAGCAGTAAATGTGATTTGCACCCTATCCAGTCACTCTTCACCAGGTTAATTTTACCATTCTCTAGTTGATGATTATGTTGGCTACTAACCATTCACAGCTTACAGTTGCCTTCTCTTTGGGAGAATTGCCCTAGCCACCTTACCTGGGAAATCATATTTCTTCTCTGGGCAGACTGCAGATAATGGCTGACTGATGCAGGGGTAACAAAAGGCCCCTTTCATTAAGGTGGGGACAATTCTGCAATGTAATTTATTCTCCATAGCCCTCGTGCTATGCTCCCAAAGCTGAAATTTCCTGAGAAAACATATTAACTTAGCTCTTTACCCCTCCTTATCCTGTTTTCCTCATTCATTAAGAGGGTTTCTTATCACTCCCTAAAAACCACTTGTGTATAATCTCTATATCAGGTTTTGTTTCTAGGGAAGCCAAGACACAAGACATTGACTTTCTGTAAATATTTATAATCCTTGTACATTAATTCTTCTTTAAGATAAAGTCATTGAACAATGGACTGGGAATTCTGTGCACTTGAAATGGGCTTGTCAGCTAGCAGGATTTAGCTGTTGATATTTCATACCCCAATATAGAATCTGGAGTGATTACTAAAAGGTGCGAAGGCTTTAGTCATTTGAAAGTTGTTCCACTGTATATAAAGATGTAATGATTTTTTTTTTCTGAGTATCTACATTGTGCCTTAGCATGTTTTGTTTTCTTTTCTTTTAAAAAATTTATTCTATTTGGTGGTCATTGAATATCTTGAATCTGTAAATTTATGTCTTTCTCCAAATTTGAGAAGTTTTCAGTCCTTAATCATTCAATATTTTTTTCTGTTTCAATCTCTCTCCTCTCTTTTTGAGACTCCAATAGCCAATCAATGAGACTCTGTTCATGTATTTTTTAATAGAGACAGTTGTGCTTGAGGTATCAGTGACCAACAGAGATGCTGTGTGGAGCCTTTGGATGACACCTGTATGTCAAATATAGCAAAGCTAATGCCATCCTCTGTAGATACAATTCTCCTTTTGAGAAAAAAATAATTAAAAACAAAATATAAAAACAAACAAGGCCACAAACTTCTCTTACTACTGAAATTTAGTAGAAACTAAACACTTAAACATGGGCCACCAAGTTCCTATGAGATCTGAGAGACTCATCATGAAATGCATGGGGTTTGACCCACAGAGCCATACAGTTGGGTGTGCCAGTGGGTGACGTATGAGATTGGGTTTGAGCAGAACCTGAAGCCATTATGTCCTGTGACCAAGTATGTTCCCTACTTTGTTCCCACCCTTTCTCCTCCTGCTTTACGGGCTCCTGTCTTTCAATGCAGAACTATAGCTTAATGGCAAGTTTCCCTATGACTAATTGACTGAAAAAGAAAAAAATTCAGTTGTGGTTTAGTGGTGGTTCTGCATGATTATGCTGGCTCCACCCTAAATTGGATAAATCTAGCACTATTGCTTCAAGGATGGTCTTGGACGAAGTAGTAAAAGAAAATTCTTAGAATGGCAGAACTTTGCGAAATGCATCTGTTGTTTATTTTATGTGTAATGAGAGAAGGCCAGAGATACAAATTTTCAGTGATTTATTGTCAGTAGATAATGATCTGGCTGGATGTTTAGAGACAAAAAAAAGAGCACAATTTTGAAAACTGGTGACAAGGTAGTCTGAGGAAGATGACTATCGATGATCTTCTTCAAACAGACAAAGAGTGTAAAAGTATTTTATTCCATTGAACAAAATACTCATCAGAGAGCAAATTCAGCTGAAAAGAGTCTTAGTAATCAGGTAGTTAAAATGACCTGTTCCATGGATGTCAGTCTGCCTCTTGCCTCAGCCTCCCTTATTCTTGCCTAATAAATAGTCTTATTAAGCAAGCTTATTACTTGAGTTTATCACATGGGCTCAGGAACACGGATTTTTACCCAAGGCCAAAAAACCCCTGGAGATTATGAGTGCCCATTTGCCCAAGAGAGTCCAACAATGACTCTATGATATAACAGGTTGATGACATTGGGACACCTCAATGGTAAAAGAGACAGTGGTTTGTTCTCACTTAAATAGACAATTACTATGAATATGGATATACCCTTCCTTCTAATAGTACTTCTAACAAAATTATCAATTACTTATAAAATGTCTTGTGTATCATCATGGTAATCCACAGAGCATTGCTTCTGACCAGGGAACTTATTTAAAAGCAAATGAATTTTAGAAATGGGCTCATGCACTTGTAATTCATTGGTTTATGCTCCTCATTGCTTGAAGCATCTGGACTGATAGAATTGTTTAATGGCTTTTTGAGGACTCACGTATGGCTTCAGGTGAAAAGCAGTACTTTGATTGGGATAATGTCCTTTAAAATGTTGCATCCTCTGAATGAGTAACCAATATGTGGCACTTTTTTTTCATAACCAGGATTTATGGCTTCGGGGATCATGGTATAGCCAAGGGAGCTCTTCTCTGTTATTCATAAAGATTCTATAACAAAAATTTTGCTTCCTGGGTCTGTACCCTTGGGCTCCACTAGCTCGTAGGTCTTAGTTTTCAAGGGAGGACTGCATTCACAGAGACAAAGCAATGGTTCCACGCAATTAGAAGTTGAAACTGCCACACAGCTACTTTGGGTTAATCATGCCACTGAACCAATAGACAAAAAAGGAAGTTACTTTATGGAAGAGGCGATCCTGATTATCAAGGTTAAAATGAGTTGTTAATGTGCCCAACTTAATTCTGGTGACAGAGAGGAGTGTATCTGAAATGCAAGGGGTCTTCTGGGGAACCTCCTAGTGCATTCATATCATGTGATAAATTTCAATAGGAAAATAAAACAACTAGATACAGACAAGACTGTTTCTGGCACAGACTCTTCAGGAATGCTGGTTTGGATAGATGCACCAAGCAATGAACCATGAATAGATTAGGGGCTTGCTAAGGGTAAAGGGAAGAAGAATGTTTTAAATAGCAGTTATGATCACCTGACTAGCTGTAGTAAAAAATGCTTTAATAGTTATATTTTCCTTCACTTTGATGTGAATTTGTATGCATGTATTACCCAGTTCCTTTTTTTTATTACTCCTCCACTCTCTACATAAGATGTGTTAAGAGCAATTAACCTTCTATCACAATATTTGAGTTATAGGATATGAAAGAAGGAGTGTAACTCAACTAGAAGAAGATGGATAAAGTGAGACTCTATGTAGTCTCTTTCGCCTAAGGGTTAGCATACCTTGTTTGTAAGATGGAGAATTGCATAAATTTAAGTGGAAGCATAATTTTGATGATATCCTTTTTGGAAGATTATATGTGCTTAAAAGATGATTATAAGAATACCAAGTTGGCATAGCTAGGTTGTGTGGTATGGATTAGAGTTAGCATGCCTGAAGTTTGGAAGGTAGAAGTAAAGCAGTGGCCATTATTCTCAGAAGGTTGTATGGTCAGATAAGTATCAGACAGACTTCTGTGGGTCCCAGTTTGTCTTCTGTTCATTGTCCAACTTGTTTTCCCAAACACTGGCCCTTCTAACACTGGCCAAGACCCACCACCAAATGACTGACTGTGGATTCACAGAGACAGGAGTTTGCCATAAGCCGCTCTGATCTCCCATTTGTGTCTCCAATCTAGTGCCTGGATATGCTTAGTGTGTTGGGTTTACCTGCAAACTCCTGCCTTACCACCCGTGCTAGCACTTCAGGCAGTTTGATCAGTAATTCTTTCTTTCATTATACGTCAACTTCTCTAGAATTTCACTTTCCCAGGACCTCAATATTTGTATAAGATATACTTCCTATAATAAATCTCTAGTCACCATTGGTCATAGTTGCTCTACTTTCCTGATTAGACCTTAACTAATATATGCAGTGACATCACTTTAATCTCTAGTTAATTTGCTTCATTCATAGAAATCAATCTGAGCTCCTTAAAAATTTATCTTATTCCTTCATAATTTGATTTTTAATGTCATTTTAGCTTCATATATTTTATTGTGTGTCTGAAATCCTATTATCTAAAGTCATCAGTATGCATGCAATTGCCTTCTAATAGGTTACGTCAAAGAACAGCATTGTATGCCACACTAACTAAGAAAGTCAGTCTTCGAGGCACCAAGATATATTCCCCATCCCCAGGTCTTTCTGCAGGTGATAGCTCATTGTACTTGCAGGGAATTAGACATGGGCTCTTTGAGAGGATGCTTTGAATGGTCTTAAATAAAGTTTTAAGCTGGAATTTACTAGAAAATTCTTGGAGTAGATTGAGTTGTCATTGATTTTAAGCTTAAATCTCATTGCTATACAGCAAGGTATGGTGTTTAACAAAAATCTGGTAGCAGTTATTAAAGAAAATTAAAATTCATTCATACACGTGCCATACTGTGTTGAACTCCTTAAACATGGAAAGCTAAACTTAACAAGTCAAGCTTAAATCTCATCCTTTTCATCTCAATGGCCTCTACATTAGTTCTCTTTCCTCATATTTTCACAAAACAACAGAAATGATCTTCTTCTTCCAGTGTTCATCTTTCTACAGAGGCAAATGTGATTTTTCCTGTCCCCTTTAAATGCCTTCCTGCTGTCAGAGAATAATGTACAAATCATTAGTATGATTTGTCCCCCACCACCTTAAAATTTATCTCTTGTCATACCGTCCTCTCCCATACACATTGAATTAAAAAGCCATAAGAAATTACCTAACTTACTGTATCAGGCTTTTCCCACCTGCCTGTTTGTGAACCTGCTTTTCTGTTTTGGGCTTCCTAGAAAATCCTACTCATTTTTGGCTAAAACATCATCACTAACAAGAGGCTTTTCTTCATCTCCCATATTATAATTTATAAATATCTTGTGACAAGGATTATGATAATTTATATATATTTATAATAAATTATAATAAATAATAAAATATTGCAATTATTTGTGTTTAAATCTGTCTCCCCCACTGGAGCGTCTCCCTCACTGGCTTTAAACTCCTTGAAGAAAGGAGCCAGATCATTGAAACTTATATCTCCAATGGCTGACATGGATGTCTCATGCTTAAGTGCTCCATAAATATTCAATCAGCAGCACGTGTGCTACAGTTTGGTGATGAATTATTGAAATACTCTGACTATAAAATCTTTACAAATGCGTCTGTCCATTAATGTTATATAGTTTAGTAGTGGTACTTAAAGAAGTGTTAAAATTGGCCTAGATACTTTATGGAGTTCAGACTCACAATGGGCATGGGACTGATATTAATCTAGTAAAATTACCTGTATGATAGTTATATACTCTCGTGAGCTTTTTCTTAATTCTTTATTTTTTTCCCAATAATAAAATTGAATATGTATGTCAGGATATAAAGGAGATATAACTAAAGACCCGCATTTGCAAGAAGATGATACGTTTTAGTAAATACTAAAGTTAACAGGCAATATGAAAGCAGGGCTGCTTTTTCCAGAGAAAAATATTTTACTAATGGTACAAGCATAACAGATTCTAAAGTTAAAAATGAGCTTGAAACTTTTGAACTCATTATCTTAAAATCGCCTTTAGCTCTGGAATAATATAACTTTCTAAAAGCCATTTCTAGGATAAATTTAGAAGCAAAGCAAGAGATTCAAATAAATATTTTTGTACATTTGCACAGATCAAGCTTCCACTTTAGTGCAAGAGACATTCTAAAGTGACCTCTCCATCTATCATTTATCAGCCATTATAACAACTCGGTGGTTTGCATTTTTAAAACTCCAAATTCCAATAATTTGATAAATTTGGAATCCACATGTTTCTGTCAACAATGAAACATTCTGTTTGAGAACGCTCTCCTCACAAGGTAAAGTATAAATTTCCTTAATAGTTGTTTGGGTACATAGTTGTAATCCTGCAAATTCTGCCTAAAGTTTATCCAAACGTGGAGTCATAGGGTTTTTATAACTGAAAAGACCTCCCCAAATCATCTTTAAACGAAACTGCAAAAAATATTTTGGCTTCATCTTTATTTAGAGTCAAGCCTTTTCCCCGCAGGACAAGCACCTCATTAAAACACATTTCCAAACCACGTATATGATTCTTTGACAATCTGGATCTCCCAGGTGCTTTTCAGCTTGCTGGGGAATCTGCTGATTGGCGATCACTTTGAAGACAGTTCAGACGTAGATTTATTTAGAGGCCTGGGGAAAAAAAACCCTCCCAAATGAAGAGAATTCCTATAGGACTTTTCAGAGTTTTTGAAGTGCTCTAAGGAGCTGTCCGGACAGGCAGGAGACGTGAATTCCAATACAGATGTGCAGCTAATCATTTGTATGACCTTAGACAATTCCCCCAAACTCCGTTTGCTTTATTTATTTCATTGGAAAACTAAGTATGTGTGGTAATAGGGATGTGGAAGAGATGACAAGATTATCTCTTAAATAACTTCTAAGAAACTCTTAATACATAATTCTGGTACTGTATGTTTATGAATTTATTGGCCCCCAGGATTACATCAAATAAAATACCTGAATTACCATGGGTTTCCATGTCTGTCCTACATTTAGATATTCTCTTTTGAAAAATCTAATCCTACACCTCTCCCTCCCCCCACAAATATACTCCTTAAAAATAATACCTAGAGAGGATTCTTAATTCTGTCCCACCATGAAGTATATGAAACCTCAGGTCATCTATATACAAGAGCATGGTCTGGAACTGAAAAACAATGTTACAAACTCATCAATGTGCATTCCTGTTTTCTCTGTTTCCTTCTTTTCTAAGTTGTTTTGTTTCTTTGGCCTTTGGTTTTGGAGGAGAGGTGGAGCATTGTTATTAACATTTACTTTGCAACGTTTAGAATTGCTAACGCAGCCCGGTTTTATTTCAGGCCGTGCTCAATTTTTTGTTTGAAGAACACTTGCGCTCGAGTTCCAAGTTAATACACATTTTCAAAGAAGAAATTCATAATTTCTCTTGGTGGTCCTTTTACTTCAAGATAGTTCTCACCCTTCTGTAATACCTATAATACATAAGTAAGGATATAGAAAATATTTGTAACACTGTATCAGAGGAAAATATGTACTACAATGAGGAATTTTGAGACAAATCCTAAAGGAGAGAGTTAGCAAATGCATTATTCCTTCCTTTCTTTCACATCCCTCAACTCTTTTAAGAACCAGTGATTTTAGTTTTTATTCTGAGCTGTCCTTTATTGTGTCAGATCATTCCAGGTCTCTCTTTCCAGGAAATACCTAGTGTTGCATGCATATATTTTTGATCCTCCCTACCTCAATTCAAATCCATCTTCTTATATATTATTATTTAGGATCTCTGATTTTTCTACAGAAATCACACTTACAAAAATCTTATAATCTATTCATTATGATGCCTGATTTAAAAAAATCATTTTACAGTATCATCTGAAACACATTTTACACAATATCAACAGTACCAGTCTAATTCTACATATGATGAAGATCACTCAGGTAGATAAAAACATCTCAAAATTTTCGTTCTTTATGGTTTCTCATTTTAAGGTGATGTTTGAACATGAGCATTAATAAAATAAAACATCGAATTAGCCAGAAATTCCTGACAGTCAAGAAAGCTGTATGGAGAAGTGAAAAAGAGAATAATATTTAGCCAGATTTCAAGGATTTGTATGCAGATCTAATCTTTCATTAGCTGTGTGTCCTTGAGAAAATTGTACATCTTTTCTGTGTATGGCAGTTTACTCATCTTTAAAATGGGATACTAAAATTACCTGTGTCTTAGATTTATTTTGAAAGTAAAATAAGAAATTATGTGATTTACTTAAAGTCTAATAACACATTGTACATACTCAGTAAACAGTAATTGTTATTATTGTATTTTAAAAATTCAGTGTAATATAAATAGTTGGAAATATTTGGAATGTTTGGAAATAATTGGAAAATAATAAATCAGAAAATCTCTAGCAGCTCATTACTCTAGTTAATCATGTATCTGAATGATTAAAAAAATTAAATATCTTCAAAAGCAGTATATATACACCAAGTGATATACTGGGGTTCCTTTCTTTGCCTTGGTTTTGTTTTGTCTAATTTACAATTACTCAGACCATTTAAAAGAAAAAACTCTTTTTCTCTGATATAGATAGATCTGTCCGTCTGTCTGTTCAGTGTAAATTGCAAAAGAGAAATAAACATACCTAAAATGATTACAGCAGGCAAATGTAGATTATCTTTGTTATTGTAGCAATGTTGCATTAGTTAACAATCAAATTATTATAAACAGTTTATGTAAACGTTGTATATCAACTATTTGGTCTTCAAAGTATGTGCAAGCCAGGATCTTAAGTTGCAAGGTATCTGTGCACCCATATTTTCCCAAACAGAGCTCATGTGTGATCCCTCTAAATTGGAATTCTCCTTTTAGGTTTCTTCCTCCTTTCCTGAAAACTGACAGAAAAAGATTTATTTTTTTATATACTAGATTAGTCAAACAACAGACTCCTTAGAATTCTGAGCGATATTTGAACTCAGGGAAGTCACTGCTAAGTCCCAATTAATCCAATTGTGATCAAATACATCACAGACTTTATGAAGTATTCTGCTTCAAAGCCTATTATTCATTGTCATTTTCTTCCTTCAAACTTCTTGACTCAAGTGAATATTATTATGAAGAGACACTTATTTCAATTAACCTCTTCACAAAAGGTTAATAGAGATTTTGTGAATTAAAAAATGTATCTGAGAAATTACTAGTACAAGAGAAGAAATACTGATTACAAAGCATACAGTAAAGCTCTAAGAAAATATGATGACTAGTTTGCTTAAAAATGCATTTACTGAAGATTTTATGTGAAAAGAGAATTTTAATTTCTGATGAAAAGATAAGTGGCTTTTTTTCTTCCCTAGGAAAGAAACTTGAAAGTCTACATGCAAACTGGCTTTAGGAGATTGTACCTTCCTTAGATGCAAGGAGAATGTTTCAATGTTTAAACACTTTTGTATGTTTGAATATAAAATGTCAAGTGACATATAAAAATAGCATATTATAAATAAAACCTAAATGCTAATAGATATGGCATTTGGAGGGTCATTTTGAGACTCTGTTATGGTAATAAACTAAGATTAATTTTGAAGTTGCTTTATAAATTACAATTGACTTTAGAGTGATAATTTTGTTTTCATTTAAAAGAAGAAAGAATAAATAACTTTTAAATTGTGATGAAAAATTATAAATGAAGAATTTAGTAAAAAAGATACATTAGAGAAGACTTAATGAGGACCTAGGAAGGCTTTGCACCTGCTCTGCCACTTCCTTGTAATGAGACCTTGAACTGAGCACTTAATTTTCTACTCTCTTAATCTATCAACTAAGATAGTGATTCTAAGTTATCTCTAAATCGAGCTTAATGTTAATAAAGCAAGAACTAAAAACTTCTATGGAGGAAAAAATTGACAACTCGATTACTTGTTAATACAGTCAGTCCAGCAGCACCATTTTCACACAGCCTTCATACAAATAAAAAGACATTTAATACACAGTGCATGCTGCCCATATATTTTTTAATTTGCTTGCAGTTTTGTTTGTTTGTTTTGTACTTCTTTTCTGCCACACTCCCAAGTGGGTCTGTGAAAACCTCTTCAGAATAAACCCCTACAGTGACCAATGTATTACATAAAGCACATCATTAAAATGCGAGTTCATATGGAAAGAACATTAGAGAGAAAAAGGCAGTATGTTGACAATACTTGTCAATATGCTTGCTGTGAATAAGCTTTTAGATATCTGGCAGTCAAGGCAAAGTGGGGTCTGTGATGTTACATCGCTCTCGTCATAAAAGAAGAAACAAGCTTATTTCCCAGAGAAGAAAATCTTTTCTTGAGAGCAAGTCCAATAGAAGCTTCCCTCTAGGATACTCAAGAGAGAGCATATTAAGAGACATATTAGGCAGTTGCCCCACAGTTTTATAACCATGTAAAAGTATGTAGCAAATAGCTGGAATTTTAGCATTTTTCAATGATATGTTAAGACAATGTGTTAGAAAAAGTTTTAGTGAAAATTATGCTACATGAAATTCAGGTAATATGGCCTAAGAATGTAACAAAATTCCTGGTACCCAAATAATCCTTCAAATAAAAACTAGAGTAGTTGAAGGTATAAAAACAAATAATATTCCTTTTGTCATCTCCCTAAATAATTCTCTCAGCCAGATTTTAGATAACTATGTAGCATAGTTTACTGAGGGCCTAAAGAACTGTGCTGAAGATTTAAGATTATTTCCGGGGCTTCCCTGGTGGCGCAGTGGTTGCGCGTCCGCCTGCCGATGCAGGGGAACCGGGTTCGCGCCCCGGTCCGGGAGGATCCCGCATGCCGCGGAGCGGCTGGGCCCGTGAGCCGTGGCCGCTGGGCCTGCGCGTCCGGAGCCTGTGCTCCGCAACGGGAGAGGCCACAACAGAGGAAGGCCCGCATACCACACAAAAAAAAAAAAAAAAAAAAGATTATTTCCTAAGCTTTAGAAAACCAAAGTTGGAACTCTGTCTTGGAAAATTGAGAAGTATAACTTGATTATACCTGGAATGGAAGAGTATTCCATCTTACTTTAGGAGTAGACCTCAGAAAAACTGCAACCAAAGTTATAATTTTGCTGAAGAAATAGATTTCTAACTCTTCCAGCGCTTTAAAAATGTTCATCAGAAACTCCCAAAGTCCTCATCATGAAACCTGCAAAGGTTATTTTTTTCTCAAAAAGTACACAGGGAAAATGCTTTGAATCTCCTACCATAGCCAAAGGAAAACATCAGTAATTCTCCTGGGGAGTATCCTCATGTTATCCTCTTCCTCTCTTCTTAGCAAGTGTCAGTAGTTGACTAATTAGGCTTGAGACCTGATGTGAAGTTTTATACACCAGGATCCAACCTTACATTATGGAAAAAGTTAATGTGAAAATTTTGGGACTGTATTCAAGGGAAAAAAAAAAAGGCTTTAACTTTCTTTTAGGGCACATGCCTACCTTTTCTACCACCAGAAACCCGATTTAGAATCTGAGTAAATGAGCAGTCATTTCTCAGCTCATTTAGGTACTAATATAATTTAGTCAGTGTAGGTCAAATTTATGAGTATGGCTTAGATATTTATCTGAATCAAAATGAAGAAAAAAGTGAACGGAATAGTAGATTATGAACTTCAGAGTAAACAGATTTCTGTTGCTCTTTCCTCTGCTAACTTTTCTTGATCCCACTAAGGGATCAGCAAAAAATTCCAAATCTTTCGTATAGGATACGAAGACACATTTAGGTAAAAATATGAGGTGTCAAGAACTGAGTATGGGTTATGAAGAGTACAACAATTCAAATACAAAGGAATATATCGCATTCAGTATAAATTCTTCCAAATATTATAGCAAGGATTGGCAAACTCTTTCTGTGAAGGTATAAATTGCAAATATTTAGGCTTTGTGGGCCATGAGGTCTCTGAACTAACTGCTCACCTTTGAAATTGTAGGTCAAAAGTAATTCTAGATAATACATAAAGGAATGGCCACAACTGTGTTCCAGTAAAACGTTATTTGCACAAACAGGTGGCAGCTGGATTTGAGCCATACTTGGCTGACACCTGAGAAAAGAGTGTCAGCAGATTGCCTTGTTTTGTCAGCTTGCTTTTAGCTTTGCTTTTGGCCTCCCTCGTTTCTTATTCTTACTTCTAGGGGGTTACCCTTTCTATCTAGCAAGACCTACTCATATGAGATAGTAACCAACCAACCCAAGGAAATACCTTTTTCTTAGGGATTCAAAGGTGACAAAGAGGGGAAATGACACCAGAGGGGTGAAACGTGGCAGTTGGACCACTAGACAAGTTGTGATATCCTTACATTAGGTCCCATCATTGAAAACTAACCAGAAACTCAATATGCAGTTGGTGGGTCTTCTTTTCCTCCTTCTTCTTCTCCTTCTTCTTCTGTATAACAGCTTTATTGAAATATAATTCACATATCTTCAAATCTACCCTTTTAAAATATACAATTTAGTGGGTTTTAGTATATTCACAGAGTTATGCAACCATGACCTCTTTCTAATTTTAGAAATCCTCAAAAGAAACCATTGTATTTATCTTTTTACTTTGAAATTTGCATCATACACAGATGATACTTTAATTTTATTAGCACTTATTTTACTTAATCCCCTATTCACCACTGTTTTGAGATTTAGGTTTAACAAGGGCCTGAGAAAGTTAATATGTGAGAACTCACATGCTTGCAATTATATTTTTAAAACATAGGTTTTGAATGCACTAATAATAGGTATTTTAAGTCCTGACTGTATATTATTGCATAATTCAGGAACTATTTGCAATCTTGTTCCTGATTTTCACTGACCGGTTATGGCAGATTTTTCAGGCATAGCTTTAGAATTGACAGTTCAGATTGAAACTCAACCTGAGAACTGACTAATTTTTGTGGATTATTTTTCTTAATGAGTACATTGATCCCACATTAAAATATTATGTGAGCACATGACTTCTAACACCAGTTTATTTTCATTGAGCTTACTAAAAGTCCTCAGGGAAAGTAGAAGGGAATTAAACATTGTATAATGACAATAAAGGGGAAGGATAGGGTCAGAAAATGAGATATCAAACAGCTACCTTTGCTGTTTACGGATTTAAAGAATAAAATCCATTAAACATCTTGCTTTTAATCTAAGCAGTTAAATGCTCTTTTCAATTTTACATCACCAAACTCAGTGAATTCTCAGGGTTAAAATAACAAAAACAATTTGAAAAGAAATTCAAGTTTCTTTCTGCTTCTGTAAAGCAGATAAACTCAACAATACATGTCAGACATTGATCTGATAAAATGAGACTCTCCTTGGAAAAATTGAGGAGGTCAACTTACACATTTTAAAAAATTAATTAGTTAAGGAAAAGTCAATTCAAATAAATGATGTTCAAGTATGTTTTGATTACCATCTTAATGATTGAGCTATTATACAGATCAGTTTCCATTGCTTAATCATTCTAGTCTAAAATCGCCCACCCCCTTTTTTAATCTAAGAATAACTGTGCCTTCAGGGCTCACTTCAAAGTCTAAATAGGCCTTTTTTTCCTGCCCAACTGAAGCCTCTGCAATATCTACAATATTGTACCCTGTACAATATTCTAGGACTATCTCTATCATTTGTTTTTAAAAATGATCATTAACATGAGGAATAGTCCTCTTAGTGGTTTTACTTTATTTTAGATGTATGCTCAGCTTTCCAAATTAGATCATAAACTTGTTTACAACTTAAAACATTTCTCTGTGTTTTAGTATCCCCAGCCTACATAAGAGGATCAGTGAATCTTTATTGAGTGCTACAATTTAACTCTAAATAAAATTTGGTACTATTCAGAAATATTTTAAAAGACTGAAAATATTAATTAATATGGAACCAGAGTCATAACATTATAATTAATCATTTAGATAATCTTCCCTGAGGGTTGACTAATTGTTTTGAATTTTTTTTTTCCCTCAAGTGAATAAATAGATCTCATATAATGTTAAGGCAAACCTCAGAGATAGTGCAGGTTTGTTTTCAGACCACTGCAATAAAGCAAATGGCACAATACAGTGAGTCCCACAAAATCTTTGGCTTCCCAGTGCATATAAAAGTTATTTTTAAACTATATTGTTGTCTATTAGGTGTGCAATAGCATTATGTCTAAAAAAACAATGTACATACCTTAAAAAATACTTTATTCCCCAAAAATGTTAACCATCATCTGACAATGCAAGGTTACCACAGACCTTCAATTTATTAAAAAAAACACAAAAAAACCCCCCAAAACCCTGCTAAATCTGCAAAGTGTTATAAAAGGAAGTGCAATAGAATGAGGAATGCCTATATATGAATTCATTACTTATATCAGCATTATCAGTGTCCACATTTATGTTGAAAATGTCTGTCATTAAAAAAATAGACTTCATGAAAGGTATAACTTGGACGAGGAAATTAATAAGGATTTGATAAGTCACGTTTGTAGTCACTTATACTTTTCTGATTACTTAGTTGTAAGAGGCATATCCAGTAAATTAAGAACACAATAATTCCATTCTGAAGGATAAAGTGAATCATTCTGGTAGCTGTTGGAGGAAGTCATCGAGAGGACATGACTACCTGTTGACCCACGAGTTGGACCCAGGTGGTCAGAGGCTCCTTATCCACTCCCCTGTCCTTGGAATGTGTATCCTGCCCACCATTCCCACAGTGGGAATCATTTTCAAGGACACAACCTAAGAGAATAATATGTCGCTGAGACCATTTGGACCAAATACGTGACTGAACTCACTTTAGGCCTCTATCAATTTTGAAGATTCTGGCCGGTGGGTGCCGAGATCTGTTTGTCTTGCGGCTGCCAAAGGCAAGCCTTGTATATAAGTTTCCTTGTTTATTAAGCCTGCCACCTATCAATCTAGTGTGATCTTCCTCTTTCTTCCATCTCTTCTTGACCTCTGAGTATGGAGGTTAAATTCAGATTTCACTTGGGAAACAAACTCCCATGGTTGTGACCCATCGGTATTTTCATCAGTTGTCTGAATCCCTTGCCCTCTTGGGAGCCAGTATTGGCTGGGGAAGGATGTAGACCCTGACTGTGTTTAACCCCAGGGACAGGGATGGAATTAATTTTACTGGTACCATATGGGATGTGAAGATTCAGACAGAAGGAAAAGTAAAATCTATCTGAAAAATTGAATTTTTAAAATTTCAAATTAGTCCGCATTCAAAGTAAGTGGCCAGAGGCAAAGATCTGTATCAGAGTCACAGAACCTGAAATGTATAGCCCGGACTAGATAGGGTCAGAATGGAAGCAGTTTGAGTTTAAAAATGTAGGAGGATTCCACAAAGGAATGAATGCTATGAGCATTTGGTTTTATTCTAATTCCAAACAGGAATTAGATGGGGAAGACGATCTCTCAAATAAACTAGTTAAATGAATACGATATCTTTTTCCATAATGAATTCAGAAATCCAAATGAAATTTAATGTTGACCTAGATCAAAATTCTTGTTTTTTTGTGCCAATCTAGAGCAGTTTGCATTTCAGTCTCTGAATTCATTTATGCCTTTATGCTGTATATTTCAAGTCATGTAGCTAATGACCATACATTCAACGTAATCACTGTATTATACTTTACTTTTTATGACAATTTTATAAAGATTGGTGAATTAGAATGAAAATCTAAAAAGTAATATACACTGGTGAGGAAATGAAGTACAAATGCTGTATTTATATTTTTATGGTATAGAAACAAGAGTAAAATATTGTAGCCTCTTCTGTTAAGAAAATTTCACTCTGAATATGTACCCTGAAGCAAGCTACAGGAAAAAACTTCAGTCCATGATTATCAAGGGAAAGGTTCTAGGTTTGCAGATTAACTTCAACATACGGAATTGGAGTAAAGTGACAACTGAGGATTTTTTATGATAAACTGATTATCTGGTGGATGAATTGTGCAAGATCTGTAAAAAGAATGAAGTGAACTAGAAAAACTGTCCCTGTCAAAGTTTCTTTATGTTATGAAATTAAGAAAAAAGTTATATATTTATATATATGTATATGTACAAAATTATACATAACATATTTGTATAAATCAATAACATATTTTAAGGTTTAATCTATGACATGAGGACTCAGTAGATAGTAGAAAGCTACAACAACTTGGCATGTCTTGTTTACCTTTATATATATTTTTTCTTTTTTTAAATTTGAAATATAGTTGTCATACAATAATATGAGAGTTTCAAGTGTACTGCATAGTGATTTGATATTTGCATACATTATGAAATAATCACCGTAAGTTTAGTAACCATCTATCCCCATATTAAGTTATTACAATATTGTTGACCATGTTCCTTATGTTGTATATTACATTCCTGTGACTTAATTATTATATAACTGTAGGTTTTTACCTATTAATCTACTGTACATATTTCCCCCATCCCCCCACCTCTTCTATTCTAGCAACCACCTGATTGTTCTCTGTATCTGAGACTGTTTTTGTTTGTTTGTTTTTAGATTCTTCATGTAAGTGAGATCATGTGGTATTTGTCTTTGTTTGACTTATTTCACTTAGCATAATACCCCCTAGATACATCCATGTTATTGCAAATGACAAGATTTCATTTTTTATGGCTGAGTAATATTGCATTATATATATATTGTATATATGTATATTTTTATATATATATATATATATAAATCTGGTCTAATGTGTCATTTAAGTCCAGTGTTTCCTTATTCTTATTGATTTTCTGACTGGATTATCTGTCCATTGATGTAAGTGGGATATTAAAGTCCCCTACTATGATCATGTTGCTGTCAATTACTCCCTGTTTGTTTGTTAATACTTACTTTACGTATTTAGGTGCTCATATGTTTGGCGCATATATATTTATAATTGTTATATATCCTTGTTGGATTCATCCCCTTATCATTGTGTAATATCCTTCTTTGTGCCTTGTTACAGTCTTTGTTTTAAAGTCTATTTTGTTGATGTAAGTGTTGTTATGCTAGCTTTCTTTTTATTTCCATTTACATGGGATACTTTTTTCCATCCCCTCACTTTCAGTCTGTGCCTTTAGATCTGAAGTGAGTCTATTGTAGTCAGCATATATATGGGACTTGTCCTCTTTATGCATTCAGCAACTCTATCTTTTGATTGAAGCCTTTAGTCCACTTACCGTTAAAGAAATTATTGATAGGTATTTACTTACTACCATTTGTTCATAGTTTTCTGGTTGTTGTTGTTGCTCTTTTTTTTCCTTTCAATTATTTTGCTCTCTTCCCTTGGGATTTGATGAGTCAAATTAGAATGTTTATAGCTTTGGAATCAGGGAGACTTAAACTTAACTCTTGCCACTGCCTCTTATTCACTGAAAGCTTCATTTTCTCCATCTATAATGTGGGTGCATTGATGCTTATTTCATAGGGCTACTGCACAAATTAAATGTTATACTTTATATAAAGAGTTTAGCTTACTACCTTGTGCATGGTGAGCATTCAACAATGATGACTCATATTTTTCAAGGTTGGTAATAAAAAGTGATAATAATAACTTGATTATCTTTTAGTTTCAAGTATAATACTTTAATTTGAGGGGGGCACAGAGGGAAAGATAAAGGATAAGATGGAAAGCTTTCCCAGAACATCTCATTTATATGGTCACTCATTCATTAAGATGTCTCTGTTATTATTATAGTATATTACATTATATTTATTATATTATAATGTGCTACAGTGTTATTATGCCAATTATGTGTTATATTCTTATTATATAAATATTAACTGTAGAATTTTTGTTCATTCCTTTAATCTCCAAGATATCCTTCTAGGGAAAGACGAGACTGAAACACTTTAAATACCCCAAATGGATAGTAGTTGTGGGTATCCAAACTCCATTCCAGAAAGCTGGGAGACCCAGAGGTTTCTGGTTTCTAGCATAAGCTGTGGTTCTCTACTACAGTCCATCAATCTCGAGTTTTGCAGTGCTGGAGAGAATGCTAAGAACCATAATTCCTCTTCTCTAAGAGCATAAAAAAAAAAAAAAAGAATAATGAGTAAACGTGTGAGATCACCTATTTGGATGTGAGTCTGTATTATGTTTTTTTGGATTGAATGGGTAAAGCCAGGTCATGATGGATCCTTTCTATTTCAACGAATTTTGACTCAGTCTAGATGTAAAAAGAAAGGGACATATTACTCTTCTTGAAGAGAGTAATGCTATGAAGACAACATGGCTTTCAGTTTCATGCTAATCATGTACTTCATTGAGGTTGAAACACTGAAAGTCTGAAGTTCATTCTGTAGTTCACAGTTCCACTGATGAGGTTCCCCCAGGTGAGTGGGAGTGGAAAAGAAGACAAGTATTTGAAACAATGAGATAAGTAAAGGAAAAGAATAATGAATCCACTGATGACTAGTATGACATAAGTCTAGGAGCATAGGAGTCAACGTGTAACTTGCTTTTTTAAGTTTATATCTGTTATGATAGAGTGAACAGAGAAATCAGCAAGAGGATTTTTTTTTAAAGAGAAAAAAGAGATTGAATTTAGCTGTATACATGCTAAGTTAATGTTAATTTAACATTAACTTAGCATTCAAGTAAAAATATATCAAGAGGGAGTAAATATTTGAGAAATCATCTTGATAAGTAGTTATGTGATAAATGCCTCTTGTACAATCACATTTAGAATCCTACAGTTAAACTGGTGATTTGGATTAGGTTTGAACTGATAATAAAATATAATCAGCAGTTATCTCAATCTTTATGTAATTCTTTTATATCTTGCATATTGTAAGTTGTGAAATTCTAAAAATAGGCTAAGTGCAGAATTAGTCTGGTAAATATTTGGTTTGCAAGATAATTTGCTTTTCTTTTTTGTATCTCTCTGCTTCAGTTGTGCTTTCTAAGCAAAGAACATTAACATTATAATCACCACTTTAAGCTTTAAGTTGAAAACATTTTATTGGTTGACTGAACTTATCATCCATTAGGAATGTCCACATCTGGTCAGATGGGGCGTTCAGTGTTTGCATTCCCCAGTCCACACTGCTGAGTTCAGATACTTTACTGGCTAGTTTACAAAGCTTTGCTTTTTTATAGCTACTCAATGTGCAGGCTTATATAGCATATACCTCCCTGAAGCAGTTTCTTTCTCATACCATCTGGTAATGAGAGGATCATTTACACTACATAAAACCATGGCATCTGGAAAGGAAAAATAATGTGATAAAATCAGTCAACTACCAGGAATGGCAACATTTCTATTTTATTTTGGGGAAATTATTTAATACTAAAATGAGATTTAAAAGAACCAATATTAAGTAAAAAATGTGAATAAGTAACACCAGCAAATCTTTCAATGGTTTCAACGGTCTCAACTATACGCACTTTTCTAGGAAAAAGTCCAAATAATTAAGAGCTGTATGTTTTAGTGAGATATAAGGCAAACATTTGAAGGGTAAAAGAAACGTGTTTGGAATGAGTGTCAACATTATTCTTTGACATAAATTTGAAGGTTGTGACAAGACTTCTATCCTCACACATGCAGCTCTTTGTCAGATCTGCATGAAAGCCAAGCAGCAGTTCTAGACATTAGAGACAAGTGGAGATCAGTTATAAAGGTATTTGGTGGTTATGTTTTGCAGGGAGGAATAATACATGCATTCATTCACTTAGGTCCCTGTCACTGTGCTTACTATGTGCCAGGTGGTAGACTAAGAATTGAGGGCACAGCTTTGAACAACATAGGTTATTGTCCTTCTTACATTCTAGTGAGGGAGGAACAAAATGATGTAGGTGCTACAACAGAAATAAAATGGAGTGATGAGGTAGAGAATGACTATTGGATGATAGGGGAAGTGACAGGGATGAGGTGAGATTGCTTATAAGACAAATAGGTCCAGGACAGGCCTCTATTAGGAAGTATATGTAAGATGACATCTGATTAAATACCAGGAGATAGTCATGCAAATGGTCTGGTTTTTGGAAGAGGAGATATTGAACCATGATTAAGAAAAAGACTAGAAAGAACCAAGGAAAAGAAATAGAGCAAAGGAAGCCTGGTATGAAATCAGACCCTTGGACAAAGAAAAGGAAGAGTTTAGTGCTAGGGCACAGTGGCAATCTGTGGAGAAATTTTCGTGTCACTCTAACAAACCCTGTTTCTGTGATATGTAATTTTTTATAGTATATATGTATATGTATTTAATAAAAAATATTTTTTAATACAAAATCTCCTGTTACTCCAGTGAGTCACTCCAGGCCATGTACTGCCCTATATTTAATCGCTTCTTCACTTCCCAGTATCAAATGGAGTAGTGATTCTCCAGGGCAGCACCCCCCTTGGGGAGAGGGAGTATAGCAAATACTGGTGAAACTTTTGGTATGATTGAGGAGAGGCTTCTTTAGTGGGCCAAGACCAGGGATGCAATGCATACAACAGTCTTACATAACAAATAATTTTCTCACAGACCACACAACTTATAAGTATTCTGTGGCCAAACCTTACGTCAAGTGTAAGTGTCTGTACATCTGGACACAATAATACAGAAAGCAAAAATTACAGGAAAAAAATTACAGCAAAAAATTACAGGAACGTTCACAAAGAATCTAGTGATTTAGGAGAAAATCAGCATGTAGATAGAAGTTTAATTAGAATAAATGTATTTTATTGATACTATTAGACATTTGAATTAACTCAGGACATGTCTAGTCAGTCAGTAAATGTATAATTGCGATGCCATAACATTAACAGTAAATAAACTAGAAAGGGACATCTTCTTACTGATTTGGTTAAGAATTTGCTAAATATTTTGTGTATATTTACCTTTACTAACATGTTAATACTTTTATTGACAATGTGATATAGGTATCTCACATCTTAATTTTTTTCACTTTGCAATTAACCACATGGCATTTTGACTTGACACACTTGCTCTTTTCCTCTTTCTCTTCTATACAAGTAAGATTAGATGATCATTTCTTATTTTAATAAAAGTTTATACTTAATGCCCACCTGACTTTGCCTTTTATTTTCCCTTATTTCATATTCAGAATAACTCCTGGGTTTTGTCACTTAAATAAATATATATTCATAATAAACTGTTGAAACCATTGGACTATTTTGTTACTTATCCTATGAGTCATACCATAAGATTTATAAAGGCTTATTTTATCTCTGAACTGCATAGTAAAGGGGAAAGATACAATTATTTATTGGTGAAAAGGAGCTTGTGTCTGATGGAATTTGAAAATTAGAAAGGAAACAGAGCCATGCATTTTGGAAAATGCTCATTTGAAACATACATTTAGAAGATACATTTTGGACTTGTCTTTAGGCAGCTGCACTCAAATTACAAATTAATTGGAAATTTCGTCTATTTTAATAAAAATTCTTTAAAAGAGTGCCTGATTCTGGCTGGAAAAAAAGTTAACATTAGATAACAGACTTTTCCCAGGAGTTTGGAAATGATACTAGAGATTTAATACCCATAGGATTAATGTAATTTTACTTATTTAAATAGTGACAGCAGGGGAGAAAAAGTATTTCTCTTCCTTTATATTTCCTTTTAGATCTTAACTTCACATGGATTTTTTAAAATAAATATTTTAACTTTGAATTATCCAGACATCAAATTCTAGGTGCAGATTAGAGGTGGAATTTTCTGATTTATTTGCACATAATCCTAAATAACAATTTTCAAAAATAAGTGATTGCTAACGTTGACTCCCCTCATGCTTGTATGTGATTTATATTTCTGGTATATGGAAAACTCTGTCTATTCGGTCATGTATAAAGGTAGCCCACACAATGGGAATGAAAATCTGTAATACTACAGATCATTTAATGTACACTGTTCCATAGAAAAAGTCACATCTCAACAGTGGGGAAATTTTGTAAAATAATACTCAGCTTAGAAATGAGAGGTTTCTCCCTCTAAAAAACTTGGTGAATTTATAAAATCCCTTCTACTGTGGCAGCAAGAAACAGAATGAACAGCTTGTATAGGTACAATTTTACAGGCATCAGGCATTTTGGAGAACACACAGTTTTCTTTCTTATTGAATAACTCTGGAGAGTTGCTATTAAAAATAACAGCAGCTAAATGTACATTTACATGTACTTGATGAGCACTCTGTATTTAGCTTAACATCTGTTGTGCAAAGAAATATGCAGGTGGTACAGCATGGCTGGAGGGAGGGTAAAGTAATGTTGCACAGTCAGAAAATGAACGATGAGAAACTGACCAGTGCTAGAACATAGAGCAGTTGTAAATAAATATGTTGACAATTGCACACTGAGGTTGGATTGGCAGTGTAATAAGCTGTATAGGAGGTACCTATCCTGTATCTGACATTAACCACACTTTATATGGTCAACAGTTTAACATATACCAACCCTTTCATGTGTTCTAATTACTAACTTTTTATCTTTTCATTGACAACTATAGCTATAAAAAAGGACCTGCACATAACTGTTTCATCACTGGGTCACAGACTAAGAGGAATAGTTAAGAGCAAGAAGCCAGACTGAAAAATAAATAAAAGGTTACATAATCATCTTATTGAATGCTTATGGAATATATATATACAACTTTCAAACAACCTTGTGGTGTAGATACTAATTTCTCTAATTTACATTTAAAGAGCCTGGTAACTTATTCAATATATTAACGTAATATTAATGCTAGGATTTGAAATTACCTAATCTGATTCCAAAACTCATAAGCTTAACTACTACAGTATCCTGTTTCCAGAAACCTGAATCAAGTTTCCATTTCATCAGTTCTTGTTGGGGGATTTTGACTTTTTTTTTTTTTTTTTTGACTCATTAATTTATATCTTTATGTGGCAGTTTCCTTTTTCACAAGGATTAAATATTAACTGCAATGATCATGTTTGACATATAGTGTTCAGCAAGTGTCAGCTGTTGTTATTTCTATTCTTCAACGAAGAATTTTTTAAAGTTCTGTTGAACATTTTCAAATGCTTTGGTCATACATTCTTAAGACAGGCATGGCCCCCTATAGAGTCCAGCTAATTCCTATGCATTCACTTAAACAAAATAATAGCAACAATATCCTTAACAGTGATTGTAGACACTGCTAATGTGGTTCTAACTATATTCCCAACCAGAATATGGTTAGAACCACATTAGAATCAGTTTAATAATCCTGTTTCTCTGAGATCTTAAGCTACTCATTAGGACAAGGACTAGGACAAACAGAAGGTTATGCTGAAAATGCTGTTGGATATTGAAATGAATTTATTCAGGTTGGCTAATCTACCCTCCATACAGAATATTCTCACAGCATGACTGGTATCTTCATTACCTAAACTTTGCAGTATATTTAGTGAATTTGTTTCATACTTTCTTTTGGAAATTCATTAGTCTTTGTAATGACTTAACATACGTTAAAGAGATAGACATCAAGTTTAACCTTACTTTAATAGGACATTTTGTAAAATTTGCCATAAAATAACTTGAGGTCTGTCAAACCAATCCCCATGGTTTTTTTGGCCTTTACTGGATCACTAAGACCCATATGTTGAATTACTCTAATAGTGGAAACCTTATTCCCATTAGAGATTTAGAAATATTTAAACAGAGAGAAAATGATGAATATTTGCTGAGAGGCTTTAAATCTTTAACTCCCAGATCTTATTTGGGAATGCATGTAAGTCAAAACCCATGTTACTTTAGGTCAATGGAATGCTAGATCTCCAAGAGCTGTGAGAAAGGAAGAAAACTAGGAATAGGGAAAATTTAGAATTGAAGAACGCTTTTTACTTTGGGGTTACCCACAAGTTCCCAAGTGCAAGTTGAATTAGTGAATATCCCCAAGGATTGGAGCAGGTTAGAGGGCATCAGAGTGGAAGTCTGGTCGAAAGCGAAATAATTAATATGGTGGTTGACAGCATATTTCTTAGTAATCTCATTGGAGAAAGATCCAAGTTAGATTATTCAGGGAAGGATCCAGATCTTGAAGGCAAGGGAATGTGCAGCCTTCTGGGAAACTTTCAGGCCCATGAGAGGCTGGATATTATTCAGAAGAGGAACCCAGCCCTAGTTGGGGGATGGAGGTCAGACTAGGGGGCTGGAATGTATTTCTAGGGAACCACGTGGAGGATCAATCATAAAACTTCAAAAGGATGTGGGAACCCTGAAGAAAACTCTAATAGCTGTGGACCTATTATTGATCTTGGCTCTAGTGTGACCTCCAGAAACACACTAGGTTCAAGCCTCAGCCACTAAAGAGGACAAGTTTCATGATATATTTCCTTACTGGGTCAGTTACAGAGTGGAGCACAAATTCTTGCCCTTGAGTAGGGATGAAATTGGGTCTGGCGAGAATCAATATTGATTCGTCTAATCGTTATGAGCAGAATATTTTATAGTATCACATACATTAGGAATTTAAGTTGATTTATGTTTTAAATTAATGCAGTATATAACCAAAAGAGCTTAAAAAATATATTGTGTCTAAGCTGGGGCTCCTGGAAAATAAATCTTGAGGGATAAACTTTTATTTGTCAACTTTCATTTCAATCCCAGAGAAGGAAGAGTGAGGGGAAAGAGTCAGACTTGCTATAGGTCCATAACCTCTTATCTGAAACTGTGGAGTCAGATACATTGATGTTCAGAAATTCAGGAGTTTATAGAGATAAAAAGATGCAATTATTATATTTATTGTAACATCGACAGTGGACTCTGGGGCAGCATAACTTACTTAATCAAACAAAAAGAAAGCATGAATAATTACAGTAAGGAAGATAAAGAATTGGGTCCTCATGAAGAATTGTGCACCTGTACCTGAATTCCAGAAAACCTCAAGCAAATATTCAGTTAAGGTTGTCTGATACAAATCTCAGACACAACGGGAAACTGTCTTAAATGTTGTACTATAAACAGGCCTCAGAAGAACATCAGTTCTCTACCTTAACCTCATTCCTGCACTACCAGTTCCTTTTTCTTTTCCTTTGGTGTTTGGCTTGAAATGACAGAAATTTATTCCCACCCCATTCTGAATGCTTAAAAGTCTAAAATCCAGGTGCCAACAGGGCCATGCACCCTCTGAAGTATCTAGGGAAGAATCCTTCCTTTCCTCTTCTGGTTCCTGGTGGCCCCGGGAATTTCTTGGCTTTGGGAGCGGAACTCCCAAAGCAGAGCAGAACTCTGCCTCTTTCTTCACATGGCTGTCTTCTCTGTGTCTTCTCTGCTTCTTGTAAGGATACCAGTCATTGGATTTAGGGCTTACCCCTAAATCCAGGATGATTTCCTCATGAGATCCTTAATTAAATCTGCAAAGACCCTATTACCAAATAAGGTCACATTTTGAGTGTCCAGGACATGACTTGTAAGGGAACACTACTCAACCCAACATAAAGGAAATTCACCACCATACTGTTGACCACTACTCTGTTTTCTGTACCTATGTGTTTGCTTTTGTTTGGTTGGGTATATTCATTTAATGTTAATTTTTAAATTTTCCACATATGAGTGAAATCATAATATATTTATCTTTCTTTGTCTGACTTATTTCACTTAGCATAATATCCTCAAGGTCCATCTATGTTTTGCAAATGGCAAGATTTCGTCTTTTTTATGGCTGAGTAGTATTCCATTGTGTGTGTGTGTGTGTGTGTGTGTGTGTGTGTGTGTGTGTGTGTGTGTAACGATACTGCATCTTCTTTATGTATCCATATGTTGATGGACGCTTAGGTTATTTCCACATCTTGGTTATTTTAAATAATGCCATGATGGACATAGGAATTTATGCATCTTTTTGAAGTAGTGTTTTTGTTTTCTTTGGATAAATACCCAGAAGTAGAATTGCTGGATCGTATGTTAATTCCATTATTGATTTTTTGAGGACTCTCCATACTATTTTCCATGATGGCTGCACTAATTTACATTCCCACCAACAGTACGTGAGGGTTCCCTTTTCTTCACATTCTCTTCAGCACTTCTTGATTTTGCCTTTTGATAATAGCTATACTAATAAGCATGAGGTGATATATCATTGTGGTTTTGATTTGCATTTCCCTAATAATTAGTGATGTTGATGGCCATGTGTCCATTGGTCATCTGTATATCTACTTTGGAAAAATGTTTATTCAGGTCTTCTGCCCATATTTAATTGGGTTGCTTATTTTTTATTGTTGTTGAGTTGTATGAGTTCTTTGTATATTTTGGATATTAACCCCTTATCAGATATGTGATTTGTGAATATCTTCTCTCGCTTGGTAGGTTGTCTTTTTGTTTTGTTGATGGTCTCCTTTGCTGTGTGGAAGCTTTTTAGTTTGATGCAGTCTCATTTGTTTATTTTTGCTTTTGCTTCCCTTGCTTGAGGAGACATATCCAGAAAGATATTGCTAAGACCAAAGTTGAAAAGCGCACTGCCTATGTTTTCTTCTAGGAGTTTTATGGTTTCAGGATTTAAATTTGAGTCTTTAATCCATTTTGAGTTGATTTTTGTGTATGGTGTGAAATAGTGGTTGAGTTTCATTATTTTGCATGTGGCTGTCCAGTTTTTCCAACACCATTTATTAAAGAGACTATCCTTTCTCAATTGTATGTTCTTTGTTCTTTTGTCATAAATTAATTGTCCATATATATGTAGGTTTATTTCTGGCCTCTCAATTCTGTTCCGTGGATCTATGTGCCAGTTCCTTTTCTGAACTCATCTCCTACTACTCTTACCCTCTAGTTCATTCTTTCCAACTACTCTGTCTTCTGGCAGGTTTTCATAGATTCTAAGCATGTCTCATCTTAGTGTCTATTACTAGCTGTTCTTTCTAGTGAAATACTCTCTTCAGATAACATTATAGCTGATTTTTCACCAGCCTGAAGTTCTTGCTTAAATGTCACCTGCTTAATGGAATCTTTTTTTACCCACTCTACTTAAAATTGCAACACAGAATTGTGATTGCTAGATCACATGGTAATTCTATTTTTAACTTGTTGAGGACCACCATACTGTTTTCGATATGTTTCAACATTTTACAATCCCACCAACAGTACACAAGTGTTCCGATTTCTCCCCATTCTTGCCAACATGTTATTTTCTGGGGGTGGGGGTTGGTATTTTTTGGAATAAAGTCTTTTTTTTTTTTTTGCTGTATGTGGGCCTCTCACTGCTGTGGCCTCTCCCGTTGCGGAGCACAGGCTCAGGATGCGCAGGCTCAGTGGCCATGGCTCACGGGCCTAGCCGCTCCGCGGCATGTGGGATCTTCCCAGACCGGGGCACGAACCCGTGTCCCCTGCATCGGCAGGCGGACTCTCAACCACTGCGCCACCAGGGAAGCCCTAGAATAATGGTCATTTTAATTGGTGTGAGGTGGTATGTCATTGTGTTGATTTGTATTTCTCTAATTAGCAATGTTGAGCATCTTTTCTTATACTTATTGGCCATTTTTTATTTTCTTTTGAGATATGTCTATTCAAGAGTTTTGCCTAATTTTTAACTGGATTGTTTAGGGTTTTTTGTTGTTGTCGTTGCTGTTGAGTTGTAGGAGTTCTTTATATATTCTGTATATTAACCATTAGATATTTGCAAATACTTTCTCCCATTACATAGATTGCTTTTCACTCTGTTGTCTCCATGATACACAAAAATTTTTAAGTTTAATGTAGACCCAAAAGAAGGGAAAGCAGTATCCCCCAGAGATATTATACACCCACTTTCATTGCAGCATTATTCACAATAGCCATGAGATAGAAGCAACTCAAATGTACATTGATGGAAGAATGGATAAGCAAAATGTGGTGTGTGTGTATATATATATATATATATATATATATATATATATATATACACACAACAAAGTGTTATTCAGCCTTAATTAAAGAAATCCTGTCACATGCTACAATAGTGATGAACCTTTAGGACATTATGTTAAATGAAATAAGATAGCCATAAAAAGACAAATATTGTATGATTCTACTTATACGAGCTATTAAAAGTAGTCAGACTCACAGAAACAAAATAGAATGATGGTTGCCAGGGACTGGGTGGGGGGAGAATGGGGAGTTGTTCAATGGGTGTAAAGTTTCAACTTTGTAAAATGAAAAAGTTCTAGAGATCTATTGCACAACAATGTGGACATACTTAATGCTAATAAACTACACACTTAAAATAGTGAAGATGGTAAATTTTATGTTATGTGCTTTTTACCATAATTTTTAAAATCTTAACCCATTTCCTCCTTCGGACTTTTGCAATTCTGATTATCCTTACCCTGTTCTTTGTTTTTTCTGGAGAATGTATTGCATTTAATATTGCATAGAATTTTCTTACATTTTACTGTCTGTCTCCCCACCACTCCCACTCATTATAATATAAGTTCTAGACTGACATGGCTTTTTGTTTTGTTTTGTTTACTGATGTGTTCTGGAACAATGCTGGTCTCAAAATGGATATTTAGTGAACAGTTGTTCAGTGTAAGAATGAAATCAAAATTGCAATTAAAAATTACTAAACACTAAAGACAGGAGGAAACAAGCCAAATTAAGTGAGAGTAGATATATATTGAAGAATTCTATTTTCACAAAGACTTCAATTATTGTAATTATCATTGTCCTTTGTGACTCAAATGCTAAATCAGAATTAGACGTACCAGAGATTTATGGGAGGAAATGCTAATAATGGATAAAGGAGAGTTATTTGGAGGGCATATCTGATACCTATGAAAGAGAAAGGGTAGGAGGAATTGGATAGGAAGAGGCTTGGGTTACAGCAAATTGTAAGGAAATGTCTGCCATTTCACTGGGAAGTCCACCTTTGGAAGAGTCCTACATAAAACAATAATGGGCTGTCTCTCTAGTAACCCCACCGTGCCTTATCATTTGCGAGAGCAAATAAGGAAACATGTCTTTAATGTGAATGCTCTAGAGAATCCAGAGGGGCAGCAGCAATACTGCTTCCCATAATGGGTTCTCTTCAACAATATCTGTGTGGTACACATCAACAGCCACTTCATTAATTATAAAAAAGTAAAAATAATAGAGAGGATCAAAAGTATTAAAATTAGACATATTTGAAAAGGAACCAGTTAAAGTTCCAGAAATGAAATATATATAGTAATTGATAAGAGTAGAGATGAGAAGTTCCTGTATATACTAATCTAAATTTCAGAAGAGATTAAAGAAAATGGGGTAGAGGTACTATTGGAAAAGTAATGATTAAGCAATTTCTAGAGTAACTGAATGACTCCAATCCATGTAACCCGCAAGTACAACATATCCCAAACTGTGTTAATTAAAGTAAACCATCAATAAAATACAAAATATTAAAATGTATCAATATTATAAAAAGCTAAAGATAAAAAATATTAAGACAGCTAGGTAGATCAGGCAGATTATTTGCATATTGTTTACAGCAACAAAAGAACATGTAAGGTAATGAAATAGTATCTTCAAAGAGCAAAGTGTCAATCTAGACATTATATGTTTAGAAAAGGTCAAAAAGACAAAAAGCTCACATTAACAAACTCTCACTGAAGGGATTTCTAAATGAAAATTTTAAAAATTAGAAGCACTTGTGGATAAATCTAACAAATATTAAATGTGTGTATAAATACATTTTATAGATGTAAAAATCAAAGTAAACCTAAAAATCTTGCACAACAGGTAAAAAAACAAGGTAAACATAAAATCTTGTACAGCAATTAGTCCCTTCATTGTACAAGAGGATAGTGGAATTAAAGTTTCTAATATCTTTTCTTATGAAAAGGAAATCTCTAGATGAGCTTTAGTCTTTGTTAAGTTAAATGTGCATATTAAAATTAATATGGCACCATTAAATAATACATTAATTCTTAAATTATATTCAGGTAGTAATGTATCTTCAACATATATAGGGCAAAAAACTGACAAAACTACAAGGAGAAAATGTGAAACCCACTTGATAAAAGACTTTAACACAACTTTTTCAATAATATATTCAAGATGACAGAATCAGTAAGTTAAATGGAACGTTTTTCTTGCTCTCTGCATTCATAATTTCGTTTAGCTTAGGGGAGAAGGCCTAAAAAAAATTTCTATCAGGCTTTGAATATCAGCTTCCACTTTGGCCAATTTCTGACCATGGAGCTTAATAAAAAAAGAAAGAAAAATCTTTCAAATATCCTGTCAGGTTTCAGCTGGGACAAACAGTAAATATTCCTGGAAGTATTGAACGACCCCCCGGACCCAAGAGGTGCCCCAAGGAGTGTGGAAAAGATACTACTCTCCCAGGATCCACAGCCACTCCCAAAGATAACCAAAAGAAAGAAAGATTTAGACAATTCATCTGAGAGCTGACAGCAATCTGTGGGATCCTAGCGGCAAATGAAGTGAAACCTACATTTCCGTCCAGCCATATCTAGCTGGAAATGGGTGCAGATCATACTTCTGTCTGACCATAAGTTTGGGCCCCCAACCTGATGGTTAAGTTGTCTGCAAATGCAAGAACCAACAACCTGCCTGTCCCAGGCTGGCAGAAAGCCAAGCCAAGTTGTCACAAAATGAGACAAGCCAGAAGGCAATAGCTGTCCCTGGGAGAGAAAAGGATTGATAACCAATGAGGAACAATATGAAATTTTACCTTACTGTCTCTTGACTGGGCACTGTAGAGATCTGGGGTAGCTGATTCTGGTAAGAACTCTCATCCTTCACTGGCTTCTGCCAGTTTCCCCAGGATCCTATCATCAAGCTCCAGAGCAAGTGGGTTTAAAGTAGAGTGTAGCCCTGATATCTCCTAGAATTTGTCAAGGTTTTTCATTCATTTTAATTTTAGTTTTTCCTTGGCTATTTAAGGGAATAACTGGGAGCTGTTCACCAGAGACTCCGTCAGAATCCCATCAACCCTGGGAAGGACCCATATGGGGGCACTATCTTGAGGGTAGAGAGGGGTCATTTGAGTTGGTGTGGGGAGCTTTGGCTTTTGTTTAAGGCCTTGTAGTCTTTTCAGAGTGGAAAGGCAATTCAGACAGAGGATTAGTAGACTGAGTACCCAGTTAAAGTAGGATAGAGAGCAGTAGTAAGGGTCATGACTTCAGTCTTACAGTCTTTTGTTTTAGGTACATCTTGTGTCTTTAATTTTTCATAAGATTTTGCAATGAATCTTTCAATAAAGGTATTTTGGAATGTTGGAGCCTTCTGGGGGCTTCTGCATGTCAAATAAAGTAGGTGTCCCATTCTGTTTGTTTGATTTGGGAATCCTTGCTTTCAAGTACACGACTTAAGTGAATGATCTTGTCTAATTGGAACATACCCCATAATGTCCATTTTAAGTCTAAGTTGTCTTAGTAAGATTTTGCAATTTTTGTGGATTTCTACAGCTTCCTGGACCACAGTTCTTAGACATAACATAAACAGGTGTGAAGGAGGATGATGGGCTCAATACTTTGAAACATGAGGATCACATTTCTTTAGCTAAGCCTTGGTTCTCTTGGAGCCAAATTAATACTGAAGAGTGATATGTCACTAGGTTGGGGATTTTGTGGTGTTTTACAGTGTGCCTTGTTAGATGGAAATTTTCTTGAGGTTGGCAGGTGATCTAGTGTCAGTCTAACTCCTTCCATGACCACCTTATCCTAGCACAGGAGTCTTAGATTTAGGTGTCCTGCACTCTAACAGCTTTTGAGGGCTCGACCTATGCCCACCAATTTTGTAGCTTTGGCTTCTGAGATTCCTTTTAACATCAGATCTATTATTCCTTTCACAAGATTTCTTTATAGTGGCAGATGCACTATGGCTTTTAATAGTCTGACTTGTTCCTACTGAGATTTTTATTTATTTATTTATTTAAAAACATGAACAGATGCACGATGTATGCAACTTACTTTCAAACAGTTCAGAAAAAAAATAGACATATGTAGAGTGGAAAAGTAGATTTTTATTTTGATGGTCAAAAGAGTCCAAGTTTCTTGGACTATTTATGTTATGGACTTTTACCACAAGGCTTTGTGCGTCCCCTAAAGGCTGCTACCTGTTGCAGACTGCCAGTATAACTATCCCAGAATTTTTCTGTGACCCCAGAATACTTCTGGGCACTTTATCAAACCCTGGAACTCTTCTAGGGTCCCAGAACCTTTCTGGGAAATAAGTATATATATATAATATATATATATATAATATATATATAATATTATAACAATTCCAGCACTCATAATTAATCATTATTTCTTATATTTGTATCCCTTAGATGATACTGCTAATACTACTACTACTAAAAGCTCACATTTTCAGCCCAGCATTGATCTAAAACACTTTGTATGCATTGTTATTTAATTTTCTCAACTACCAAAATGATGTTGTATATACCATTATGATTCACTTATTCACATATTATGAATATGAGGAAAAGTGAGAAAGGAAAGTGAGGCAGAAAGTTTAAGTAACACAAAGTAATACAAAGATTAGTTCATACGTGGTAGAGCCAGGATTGTAAACTCCAAGAGAGTAGGCCCACGAGTCTCCAGGGTCTTGTCCGGTATGGTGCTTATGATGCTCAATTAATATTTGGTAAATGAACAAATAAATGAATGTAAGCTTAGGGAATACAATTTAGAGGTTTGTACGTGTTTCTTGGCTTAGTCCGATCTAAATAATGATGCAAGATCTGAAAACAGATTTGACAAGGTTTCTGATTAGTCTGATTTGTCAATCAAGTCTTGGGTCATGTCCATATGGACACAGTAAGTGCACTGCACAATACTGAGTCTTCCCTTTATGCTCTCTTCAGATAAATTCATACTATTGTATAATTGGTTGACCTCAGAGATAAGAGGAAAGGTAGATTCCCTGGCTGTCACACTTGCTCAGAACTTAACCCTGAGGATACCCATACCCAATTAATATATAAAATCATTGAGTATGCTGCAATAAATACAGTTCACTTACATCTGAAGAAAGAGTGAACATCAGGTTTTGTGTAAACAGTCAGAGAAGTAAAATGGGTAATATGAGGTCATTTTTCTCATTTTCACTTGAGAGAAACCAAAGAAGAAGAAAGAGAAAGAAACAGTTCAGCATTTTGTAATAATAGAGTAGAGAAAAACCAATGAGAATGACGATTATGAGGATTAGAAAAAGTGATAGAGGAGTCTTTTAGTGTTCTTCAAACATTTAAAATGCACACTAAAAAGAAAATGCACGCTAATTTTGAAACTTTTCTGTGAAATTTATTTTATAAGTTGGAATCAACTAATTCTATATCTCTAATTTTTCTTTCACCCAGACAAAACAATATTCTCTTGTAGGAATATATACGTTGATCCCTTAGGTACACCTTGGCACTAAATGAGATTAAAAGCTCTATATGAGTTTCAGATAATTCCGTGTTATCCGGCAAGTCTGAAGATCATTTCAACATCAAAGCTACCAAAGGAGTGAAATAAAGCAATTTACTTGATTTCTAATCCTGTGGCAAAACAACTCATATTAGTTGTGAAACACTTAATCAAAATAACCTAAATGATAGTGTACCATTCCATATTCATATACTTTCTTCATAGCAAAAAAGTGCTCGGTGTTATGAGCCAAAAGAGAAGAGGGAGAAGATGAGGATGTGGAAGATGAGCAGATGCAATTTGTTTTAAAGTAAACATTCTGAAATTGCACTCTTCTTTTCAAATGTGAAGCAGTTTTACAGAGTAACCCTGTTTTAATTTAAGATATTTACTCTGGGTGTTGGGTATTGCATATAAAATTTATCATTGTTGGTGAAGTTTTATATGAGTAAATAGTGTGAATAATCAGATGTGAGATTGGTCACGTAGTCTTTGACACATTTTCTTCATTAACGTGTATCAGTGCGGACTGAAGATTGCATTCAACCTGTCCTCAAAATATCTTCAAAATGGAAGATTTTGAAAAGGGGTCTCTTAAGTCCCCTGATAGAACTTATTCAAATTCCATTATCTCAAATTCGTGAAAATGAAAGACCCATCTCACAGGAAAGATCCCCTTAGGTGAATTAAGTGCAGTTTGACAGTCTGCACAAATGCAGAAACATTAGGCTTTTAAGTGGCCACATGTGTATACACATGTTTAGTGTTAAGGCCATAAAGCAAACATTAGCAATCAAGAGCATCAGATTGATTTTGGAGCATATGTTTTCCAAGACCCCACGAAATCTGGACAACAGCTTGAGAAAGATTCAGACAAGTTCTTATACCGTATGCCTCATTCTCAATTGCAAGAGACTGTGCTCATGTGCTAAACGTACTCAGAGACTACCTAAAAATTCATCCCTACCTTTGATAGGACCAAGAAGTGAAAATTATAAAATCTGTGTGTCATCACTGGTCTCCGTCATAATTTACCAGAAGACAGTAACCAGTAAGCTCTATCAAACCCTACTGGCTCTGCTGACACACTTAGAAATGTTAGTGCATAATTTGCTATTACGCATTATTTTATGTGCAGACTCTCATTATCCTAGTCGTATGAGGCATTCGCACATATGTACGCAGCATGTTCCCACCAGGCGTAGTCGGTCATCTTTGGCAACTTAGAGACAACAGTGCTGTCTTGCTTTGTTGTTATGGTTTCAGGCAAATCTTTCCAACCTTATCATTTATGCACAAAATGAGGTCTGCATAGTTGTGATTATCCAAATAATTTATAACAAAATACCATTTTAGTTGATTAAATAGAACGGTAATTTTTTGCTTTCCTTTTTTAGTAATCAGTGAGATCTTTTCCTCAAACAAATCTGGCACAGATGAAGCACAGAAAAAAACAATCTCGTAGCTGAAGTGTGTGGGATGGAGCAGCAGGAACTTCACCTGCTTCGATGGCTGTTTTATTTTCACAGCAGCCCCTGAGGCATCTTTTGATTACTTGAGGGCTCTGTACAACATTTTGAGTACTACTGATGCCCAGGATGAAAGAAAAAGAATTTCTCTCTTTCTGTGTTAGACTAACTTTCAAACAGTAACTTAGGTAATTACTGTAACAACACAGTACTCGACAAAGGTTACTTGATGACATTCAGGCACGGGAAATCTGTCCCCAAGGAGTAACTAACACTCATCTTCTGCATGAGACCCATGTTGGAGTGGCTATTGGCAATTTTTAACAAATAGACACTGAGCTGGTCATTACAAGTCACGACCATGAGGCAGTACTTACCCTCTGTAGTGAGAATGAGCTAAATTACAGCTTGCGGACAACTGTCCCGCAGACTGAAATTAGGAAGTGACATCACTAAGGAAGTGACACAGGGCGTTATTGCTGACAGATAGCAGCATTTGGCTTTCAGCCTTTATTCACTAAATTGAGCCACCAAGGCTAGCTGTGGACACTGAGAATTTGAATTCTAGCTCTTCCTTGGATTATAATATGGGCATGCCATTCTTAGAGGTAAGACGTACCTGATCCTGGACTTTTAAGATAACAAACCTATTTGCCTCAGTCGCATCCTATCCTTGGTGTCTGTGTTCCTCTTTTCTAGTTATATAGGTCAAGATTCATAAAATAAATAAAATCCTCTCAACCGCATTTTGCAAATGAAAATGGGTTTATTACGTGCATTCCTAATGAAACAATACACTTGCCATCTGTATGACCTAGGGCAAGGCTGTTTTTCTCCTAAGGCTTAAAGAGCTGCTATCAATTCCCTGGCGGTCCAGTGGTTAGGACTTGGCACTTTCACTGCTGGGGCCTGGGTTCAATCCCTGGTCAGGGAACTAAGATCCTGCAAGCTGAGCTGTGCAGCCAAAAATAAATAAATAAACAAAGAGCTGCTCTCTTCTTATTCTGTTTTGAGCTCCATTACTGGGAGAATCCAAGACATTCTGAACTGTTACATATAATTCTGCACACCAGTGTTCTAGTTTGGGAAGCTAGTTGGATAATGAATACTGGAGTCTCTGGCTGTGGAGAATCGCATTGCGATGCAGTTCAGTTAGTTCAATGACATGACATCTCTAGTAAATCTAGCTTATATAAACTAAGCTGCAATTTTAAAAGATTATTGAAGCTACTGTCATTGCTTCCCAGAATGCCGGCTGAGGAACTTGTCCTTTGTCAGTCTAAAGCACAATGCCAATGATAGGCTACAGTTTGCTATTGCTTAATACTGAAGCCAAATCCAGCCTCTGTATCCTAACACTGAATTAAATCTCAGAGACAGAGTCTTGGGTAAAGTAGAAAAGAATAGCTGTATTGCTTTGCCAGGCAAAGGGGGCCACAATGGGATAATGCCCGCAGAACTGTTGTGTCCCCACCTAGAGGGGGTAGTGAGGGGTTTTATGGTAATAGTTCAAAGAGGGCGTGATCAGTTTGTGGAAATTCTTCTGATTGGTTGGTGTTGAGGTAAGTGGGAGTCGGCATCATCAACTTTCCAGTTCCAACTGGTCTGGGGTCTATGTGCTTGAGGGCAGCTTGCCATTAACTTCTTCCACCTGGTGGGGTTTCAGCATCTGCAGAATAGCTCAAAGATATTGCTATGTATATCCCTTGAGGGGGAACCAGGACGTGGCCCCAAGGCTGCACTATTGTTTCTTGACTGTTCCTCCCTTATCTCGAATACCCCTCCTTCCCTAATTAGCAACCTGTTTGAACCTGCCCATTGGAACGCAGGGAAGGTCCTGGAGGACCTTAATTACAGGAAGCCTATTTTCTGTAATTAAGAAATGGGGGACACAGAAAGGTTTTTGTGCCCAGGAGCCCCACAGGGTCCTGCTCTGTTTCAATAACTTAGATCTTGGTTAGCACCAGATCTGGGGAAGAGATAAAGGAAAAAAAGAGCTACCAGGATTGAGAATGAAGTACTCATTTAATTGATCCAAGGGTGTCATATTAAAGAAGAGGTATCAGGAATGCAAGGTGGGGACAAGGATGGATAGTATAGCCCCTTAAAATATTCTGAAAAGGTGGAATTCTACCCTCTTTATTTACGGAGAGAGACATAAGCAGAATGGACCTAGTCAGTTTTCTATCTAGAGTCTGTCTCCTTACCCAGAGGTTCTGCAACAGGAGGGAAGGGGGCAGGGCACAACCTTTAAAAGAATGACATAGCCTGAGGACATGACATAAACTGATTAGAACTAAATAGGTCCAAGATGGCAGACTAGTCAACTTCCACTAGACCTTGAGCCTCAGTATAAGCTCATTGTAACACAGCAGCAAGATAAATGACACACCCACAGGCGCCATGACAGTTCCAAGGCCGACCATAAAGGTCAAAAAAGTGGGCAGTGACCCAATTTCTGGAAATCCTCACCCCTTCCCCAAAATAGTTGGAACACTCCTCTCACTCATTAGCCTATGAAATTACCCACCCCTATAAAAACTGACAACCCCACACCCTGGGGCGGGCACCCTCACCTTCTGAGATGGCCCACACTCTGTATGGGGAGTGTGTTTCTCTCTAAATATGTCCACTTCTTACCTATCGCTTTGTCTCTCACGGAATTCTTTCTGTGATGAGACATCAAGAACCTGAGTTTCATTCAGTCCTGAGACCAGGTGTGTGATCTCAGTTAGAAGACTGTGGGTTCAAATCCCAATCTGAGTTGCACGGTTTCAGTTACAGGAGAGCAGTAGGCTAACTTTATGCCATAGAAAAGAAGATATGTTCACATTATTTTTCAAATTTAAATGATCCATATTTCTTATTTAAAATGCTTGATTCACTTTGATTTTAATGCATATATTTTCCTTCCCAACTATGTGATAGCTTCCTGGGGATTGAATCCTCAACAAAGTGCCTAGAAATCAGTATCACTGTGTGCTCAGGACAAAGTACAGCTAGTGCCCTGAATGTGGCGTGTGGCCAAAAACGTTTTGCAATTGCTAACGTGTAACCTGAATCTAAGGATCCAAAGAAGCTATTATTAGGGCCAACTATGAGGACGATCCTGTTCTGTAAGTGAGAAAAACAAAATGTGTAATTTTTTTTATTCATGTTTTAAAAACTCGACGGTGTGTTGTTTCTGTTGCTTGTCTAATGGACACTCATTTCCTCGCGTATTATGCCACTTTACATTCTTGGACTTGGGTCTGTGGGGCTTCCTTGAAGGTAATAGTGACTGTGGCTTTCTTGAGAGAGGCCTGGGAGTACAAACTGAGACCATTTTAAACTAAATTATCAGCTTGAAATGTCCAGGGAAATATAAAATTCAGCTGTAAACACATATGACTGCCATCTTGGGGGGACAAATTCTCAAGGGAGAGATTTTTTTTTTTTCTCTTCCATCTAATTCTGTGGCAAGGTCTAAGACAACCAATTTCCCGTGCCGTCTTTCTGGTGAGAGTCAGGTTTTATTTCTAGTTTACACTGCACACTAAGGAAGTTAATGTGGGGTTTCCTCTTGTGTCCCCAAATTTGGGCAAGCCCTGAATGTTTTTTCTTTCTATCCCCTGTGCTGTGCAAAGACAACTTGCCAGAGTTCAGCAAATCCTGCAAAGGAAAAGCCACCTTTGATGCTCATTCCGTTTCTCAACCACATTTATTTTTGCCTCTTAGTATTCCTTGACAGATTATCAATTTGCTTTAGAAGACTTTATACATTTTCTATTATATTTTAATTCTTTTCATCAGGGGTGTATTTCCAAATACACCAAAACTAAAATCATGGCCATCACTACTGCTAATAATACTAACTTCCTGGGATACTGTTGCCATTGTGATATTTAGTCATTCTGTACCAAAAGTGTCCATTAAATTTACACATCAGCTCATATTCTGAGAAAAAAAGTGCTTATTCTTGACAAATAAAAGAATTGAATGAATCTTCTATCTTTACAGTCTGAATATTGGCAGAGGGAAATGAGTTAAGGAGATGAATTGAAAGGAGTTGAGAATGTCAATAAGGAGAAAGCCGTAGTTCAAGAAAAGATGCAAAATCCTCCAACATGAAACTCTTGTTAAAACCTCAAATGTCACTATCCCACCCTCTGACCACAGCAATCCATTTCTCTTGCTCTAATTGTCATCAATATCAGTCTTTTCTCTCTTTTAGTTGTTGTTCACTTTATTGTCTGTCCAGGCTATGCCCCATATTCTTTCACTTTCCCCTGCCACTACCTCCAAATTCCTTACTCCTTACTAGCCCCACCATGACCAGTGCTTCTTCCACACTTAGTGGTGAAATACCAACCCAGAATCCTATGCTCGTAATGCAGAGGATCCTATGTCCGATGGATTTGTCCCATGATAAGCTCATTGTTCCATCTGTCCCGTGATAAAACTCATCCAGCTTTCAGCTGGATTTTCAAAAATGCATACACTACTTTCTGTTGCCTCTCTCAAATCCTTCTTTCATCTCTCACATATATTTAAATCTTTATCAATTTTCTTAAACGCTTTTCCCTAATATCTACACTTTCATTCCTGCATACCATCTCCATCATAATATACATAGGAAATGTATGTCTTTATTTGGATGCAAATCAAATTTCTACCCTCTTTTTGCCCCCAAATTATGTGCATTTGCTTCCTCTACCCTTAATGCTTTATCTCAGTGAAAGTGGTTCTTTTTCCACACCACAGGTGTAAACCCTGCCTCCATAGCTCTGGTTTCACCGTTTCCTACTTCTCCATATTTTCTTGTACCCTTTTCATCTGGTATTCTGCATCAGTTAAGGATGTCCTGGTTACTGTGCTCTCTTAAATTTTTTATCCTCCAGAGTAAGTATTCATACCCTGCTGAAGATCTAAGCCTAATATTATTATAATGTTATACTAAACATTGTAAAACTTTTGAATGGATGACAGAATTATGTAGATTCACTTGTCACTTATTGGTACACACAAACCATACTCTATTACATATTTTGTAAATAATTTGATTAAATTATGCACACCTGTTTTTACAATTTCCCTATGTTACCACGGCACATTTCTTCCCAGTTTTCCTACCAGCAGCTGATTCTAGAAAATTACAAATGCACAGCCTTGGAAATTTCCTCTCTAAGTTTTTAGTTTTACCATATCTCTGCCAATTTTATTCTCCACTCATACGTTCAATCTCCCATCCATCTAATTGTTTCTTATGTATTTTAACCTAATAAAGGGATTGGATGTTGGGACCAAAGCTTTTTGTGTCTAACTAGTTTAGGAAAATGGGATTCTCCAGTGTACTTCACTGATGATGGAAAACAAGTCGTCTTTTAATAAAGCACGCTTAGATTTCCATTTGCAATTTTTACTTTTAAGGAACCATCTGTGTCTTCTTTGGAGGAGATCCTCTTTAAACTTTGGGCCTTTAATTATGGTTAGATTAAGGAAAGAGCTTGATAATGTAGTGGAAGCATAAAAGCTTATATCAAGTTATGAGAAGAAACATAAGTCCTTAGCATTGCTGTTAATATCAGGAGATATAAAAACTGTTGTTATGGTGGTCATTTAAGCAGTTATTTTAATCTTAAAGAACAAAATGACTTCATCAGGCTACAGAACTAGGGAATCCTGGATGAGGACATTTGTGAGAAAGCAAGAATATGGAAAATGATAAACTAGTGAGATGAAATACTAAAGAGCCTTAGGCAAGGTGTCGAGAGCTTAAAAGCAAAACTACCCCTCTCTGAAGGATAAGAGGACATAGCCAAGTCTTTATTTCTTTGAATATCAGCCTATCAGCTGCCCATGGGCCCAGCAGTGTCATGAGGGAAAAAGGAGAAATAATGATAATCAAGGGATTGTACCTTTAAAAGAGGAGGTGTTACCTTTTTCCTGCCCTCTACCAATTCCTCTTATGTCTGATACCCACCCCCTAGACGTAAAACGCTGTAGTGTTTTTGGATTCTAGGGAGCACTGAGAATTAAAAAGCCAAAGCACATGAATTTGTCTTCTCTTTCTGTCTGATTCTCTTATGGCAGGAGTTGTAAAAATATCAAACGTTCTTTCTACTTTTTTTTTGGTGGCCAGTGTGTGGTAAAATTGTAAACTACATTTGTTTAAACAAAGATATATGAGGTTTAGCTGGAAAAAGAGAGAGTAGTCCTTAGGCCTCAGAGTCTGCCTTGATTAGATTTTATTTTGTTTTAATTGTTTAGGAAATGGGGTTGCTCCATAAAACCTAATCTGATTTATCAGAGTTCTCTCCATAGAGGTTTTTGTTTATCCAACCGACGTGATATTTTGGTTTCCGTTTGCCATTGATTCTCATACCTATGTCATATATAGGGAAATTTGAGTAAAGATAAGGGCTTGAGGCTAAATTTAGACATTTCTGGGCTTCCTTAAAATAAATATTCAGTTATCTGAATCTCACGTGATAGCACTCCAGGAATATTTTTTAAACCTACTTTTGTATATTTACTAACCAGGAGGATAAATTTCACTTTCAAATCAACACTAATGATAATAATTAAAGCAATAGGCAGTGACCAAGATAGTCTTAAAGCTTCCTTCAGCCTGAATGAACTTTAAATATCTTCTTCCTAACTCAAGGCCCTGACTTGCCTTTACCTTAGAAAACTTGGAATTGTAAATTATTTATCTATCCCTTTAAGTTATAAATCTTTTTAAAAGCCTCTTGCCGGTTTTACAGCCGAGGAATATCTTACTCAAGGATCTGGGAGCCATCCCATTCAAGTGTAATCACCAAGGAGGACAGAATTCCTATATCTCAGTCTGTGATAGAACACTTACATCTCAGTTTCTGTGTGAGCACAGGAGCCCAGCTTCGATGGATGCCAGTTAGCAAACAAAGATGGTCTAATCACAGTGCGAAAAATAAATTGCGAACTCAGGAATAACTCTACAACTCACCATGCTCAACACATTGACCAATCTCTTACCTAATGTCCTCCAGTACTATTTCACTTGCTCACCTCAGCGCTTGAACACCCTCTCACCTTTTCTTTCAGCGGAGCTGAGTTCAGACTGAGTTCTGGACCTTCCTCCTATCGCAGTAGCCTTGAATAAATGATCCCTACCAGTTTAACTCTGTCCAATACAGTTTTTGCTTTGACAGCACTTGCACACACTCACAACTTGCCATGATTGAAAGCCAGAACTTTATAAAACTTCTTTTTGCTTTTGCTTTTTATGGAAGAGAAACTGAAGCCCAGAGTGATTAAGTCAATCGCTCAGAGTTAGCCCTGGCAGGAAGGGGCAGAGCTGAGGTCAGGTCCGGATTGCCAGGGTCTACAATCTATGCTGTTAACCCAATGCAATACCTTCAATCAGATAAGTTCTGAGCTCATAAGTATTCATGCAGAATAAAGGAAATAAAACCAGCAGAGCCACAAGTCAAGAAACGTGTGTGGGATGTTGGGAAAAAAAGAGTTGGTGGTATTTCTGAATGAGAGGTCTAGTTCTACTGGGCAAGAAGAGGTGTCCATATGGCTTTGAAAACAGATTTTGTTTAAATTTGAGTGGTAGACACAGATTGTTAGGACACAGTTTCAGGACTCTTCGACACAGATCAGGAGCTGCTTTCATCTTTTGTCTATGCTCTAATTAACTATATTTTTCGAAGCAGTGAGCAAATATTCAGCTCTTAAAGATAATAGAGTCTCTTTTAAACCAAATGAAATAATATAAACATTCTACCTTTTGACTGCCTAATTGTTATGTGATAGCTCAAAATTCCTATGAATTAATCAAATCTTTTTATGGTAAATTGCATCTACTATGCTGTGATGGATGGAGTGTGTCTATTTAGGAGGAGTTCTTCAAGCGAGAGAAGAGAGATTGGTAAATCCCAGGCGGCTAGCCTTTCACAAAGAGAATCTTTGTCCTTCAAATATTATCAGTAGAACATTGCTAAGGAGACTTTTGTTTGAAGGTTTTCTGAGCAGTATTCTTTCTCTTCTGATGTCCAGCTTTGTTTTGCTAGCCAATCTGGCTAGACTCGCACATGATCTGCTTGGGTCAGTGCTTCCCAGAAGAGGAGGCCAAAGACTTGCATGGTGGTCTTTAGTAGATCTGTGGTGTTCGGTATGCCGACCTGTAGCATGACCTATAATCCCAGCTGTATCTGCTAAATAGAGTTCAAGTAGACCTTCTTTGCAGGTAATGAACTCTGTGCTTTCCTATGAACTCTGAATCCTTAGACGATTAATATCAGTAAACACTCTTACTTGATTCTGAGAAAAATCATTTTTTATTACCAGTATCATCCTCTTCTCAATATTTTACTTGTAGTCATTTTTCTAATACCTTAGAACTTTGATCAGAGTTCTGGAGGTCACAGACCTCCATTTGGAGTGCTTCCTCTTGCATTCTGAAAGGGAGCAGGATAACATCAGACTATGGGTCTTTAGGCTAAAGATCTTTACTAGTGAACACAACAGAAATGGAAATTTCCCAGCTTTATGCTTCTTAATTACTGCCTACTGATTGGATCAGACTCTAATCAACTTATCTTAAATAGCAATGTGTAAACAAATGTCAAAAGGAAACTATACAACCAAAAATGAAAAAGGAGATTGTCTGATTTTAGTAATACCTGTATACACTGGTCCCTTTACTGCTGTCCGTTCATTAGCACTGTCTATTCTTAACTTCCCTCTTTAACCAGCTTACTTTACCCAGAACACAGTCTCAGTAATAATACACACTCTTGCCTCTCTGTGGTTTTTATAGCACACGTCCCCACACAACCCTAATCCTTGATGATTCTAAGCATGCATTTTCCCTGGACCTGCATTAGAACACATGGGAAGAGGCACGTCAGCAGAGACAAGTTCTGTCATAAATTGATGACCACTCACTTTATATACTGCTCATAATTTTTACCGCGTTTCTCAAGTCTACTAAGCTCACTCATTCTCTGAAAAATTAGGTCAACACTCTAACCACCTTTGCTCTAACTACCCTTGCTCTCCTCCTCCAACTGTTTGATGACCATTTCTAATTAATAGAAAGTTATAGCCAGATGCTGGGAGCGCCTCATTTCTCAGCATCAAACATAGAAACATGGCCTTGCTAGTCCATATGTGCTCTGCTTGCCAGCAGCACGGGCATCACCTGGAAATGTGTTAGAAATGTAGACCTACTGAATCTAAATCTACATTTTACAAGTTCCCTGGTGGTTTTGTGTGTATTAAGGTTAGGGTAGCACTGAAATGAGGAAGACGCAGATTCTTTCTTTCTCTCTTTGAAAAGCAGTTTCTTTGCCTGTAGAAGGCATATGTCTTTTCTTTCTCCTCCTAATTTCTCAGAAATTTACACTGAGATCATTCCTTCTCTTCCCAGTGTATTCAGTTTCACTTTCTCAACTCCGATTCCCTGCATTCACCTTTTAAGTCTAAAATTTCTCCATTAAACTCTTGCATTTATCAAATTAAAAGAAAATTAACACACCAGTTACTGCCTTAGTTTCTTCTTGTCTTCAGAGCCAGCTTCTCAAGTGAGATGTTCATACTTAGTGTCCATTTCTTCATCTAACATTCTGTTCAACCCACTGCAAATTGGCCTCTCGGCAGTCGCTCCACTAAGTACTATTCTCAGCAAGTTTGCATATTTCATTCCTCTTCATACTCTCTCAGCAACATCTGACACTGTGAGAAGCACATATAAATGAATGAAGGACAGTATAAATACTGGCAGCTCAGGACTCTTACCTTTCTAATTTCTTCTCCCAAGTATAATCTTTCTAGTCATTTCATCTTTCACCTCTGATTTCTAAGGAAAATAAGCAGATATTAGGGCATATGCAAAAACTGCTTCAGTTTTCATAATTGCTCTATATCTAGCACCTAGTCTAACACTGGGCCCTCAGATTTTATCAAAAGAATGAATATATGCTTTAGGTTACATGTTCTTCCCCCAATCATCTACTAAAAGTTTTATTTTCTTCCCTTAGTTCATGTAGTAATTACCCTTTACTGAAATAAAACATCCAGCCTTTTCTTTCTCCCCTCCCCCTGCCCCAGGATAGACTTGTGCTTATATCGAAGGATGTTCTTATATGATGAATAAATAGGATGGAGACAAGGAGCTTTTCTACTTTTTTTATCCTTGGGATTTTATCCAGGATTTAACCCTGAAGTCTCTTCAGGATTATAAGCAAGAAATTGGGCTTGCACCACTTTCATTATTTGAATATCTGTTAGAAATGCCTCTATGAATTAATGGAGAGGAAGAGAGAATTTCCTAAGCCTCACTCTATTACAGAATACAAAAGTTTGAAAGCTAAACCCAATTTTATCCTCAGAGACTACTGGGGGTCTTCTAGATCAGTGTACATTTTTCAAGGGCCTGTGTCTTTGCCCTATTTTCTGCCAGTGTGTATATGTATTCAATTTATGATTGTTCTGTAGGTTACTGCAGAAAGACACACGGCACTTAGGGTTCAATCAATACCGTGCAGGAAAAATAAAAAGATACCATGATTTAAAGTAATTTGGGGAATGCTTATATTAGCATACTCCCTTTTAAGTAAGCTCACAATTTACATTATTATATAATCTTTATTTTAAAGGCTCCCTGTGTTTTTATCTTATAAATCTAATGTTTTGAGAAATAATTTTGAGGCAGCACTGCCAAAGAGGAGACCCAAAACAATCACTAACAATAGCTATAAGGCTAAGGCTTCAGTTGCCTTAGTAATAATAGTTGCTAGTTTTGGAGCGCCTACCCTCTCAGGCATTATATATAACAATTTTTGATATTGTGTACACTTCTTTTATAGATAAGGACACTAACGTTTAGACAGATTAAATAACATGATACCTAAGATCTCTCAGTCATTCCTGAGAGAACTGCAAACCAAGACGATCTAAAGTTTGCCTTCTTTCCACCTCATCTTCATTTCTTCCCTTCCACTGTCAAGTTAGCCGTTAGAGTAGAAGCACCATCTGCTTTATTGGAAGTTCCACACTGTTTTTATTCAGTATTGAGTTTTGGATAGGAACTTCTCCTTAAATTGATGTAATCTATGTATACTTATTTACTTGGCTTTTCTAAAGAAATAGTAATAACATGATGGCTTGTTTGAGTGTACTGACAGATGTACCTGCCAAGAGTGTAAGATAAACCCTGCAATTTTCTCAAAATTCAAAATTATTTTCCACTGACCCTGGTCAAAATCCGTCCCTGTAAAGAGAGAAATTTCCCATATAAGGCATTAGCCAGCATCATGGTAAACCTTTCCAGCTTCTTTTGTTTCCTTTCTCCTCTGTAACTTCCACCATTGGAAATAACAATCCCCTGATCACTCCTACAGCCTTTCTGATGTGAACTGACTCGGGAGTTGCCAAGCATAAATGAACCATCTCTTTTCAAAAAGCTGACAAATGTGCCTCCTTATAGTTTTAGCTGTGTGATGAGAGATTTGTCTCAACATGGTTATTTACACACCATTAGAGGAAATTAAATTCTACTGGTAGTCTTTTTTTGTAAAAATTAATAATAAAAATGTCCTTTCAGAAGTGCTCTGGAGTGTATTCTTAATGAACTATAAATTATCAACATTTGTATGTGTTTTTATTTTTTAAATATTTATTTATTTTTTTGGCTGGGCTGGGTCTTAGCTGCTGTGTGTGGGATCTTCGTTGTGTGATACACGGGATCTTTTAGTTGCGGCATGCAGGTGAGATCTACTTCCCCAACCAGGGATGGAACCCAGGCCCCTGCATTGGGAGCACGGAGTCTTAACCACCGGACCACCAAGGAAGTCCCTGTATGTGTTTTCAAATGTCACCCTTAGATGACCATTTTTGAGCTCTTCATGTCCTGGCTCAATCACTTAGTCGGTTAGACTTGGGAGAGTTACTTATTCTTCTAAGATTCCATTTCTTCATTAGTAAAAAGGGACCATCCATAGTTCCTACGGTTTAGGGTTGTTCTAGGAATAAATAAAATATAATCTTCTTAGCACAAAGCCTGGTACATGCTGTATGCACATTAAATATTAGGAATTTGGTGTATCATCTTTTCTCCCCAACATAAGGACTGAAAATAGATAATGAGCTTATTTTAGATAATGAGCTTATTTTCAACCTTAAAATACTAATTGATTTAAGTTACTATTTTTGTCCTGTCTTATGTTACACACTTGAAAGTAGTCTTGTGTTTTGTTGTTGTTTTAGTCTTTTATGAGAGAGTAGAATCCACCAACACTCTTGCTAAAAGTTCCTCTTTGGAGGAACTTTTTCTTCCCCTAATAGTACTCTCACTTCCCCCTGCACCATAGGATCCATGAAGCAGACTTATTTCCAGCAGGAGATGGAAACTTCATCTGAAGTCTTTTTCAGCCATATTTGTAACATGCTTTATGCTGTATTACCCTCTTCTTTTAATCTAAAATGAAAATCCCCATACTTAGGGATTATCGTTCCTTTTTTTACATTCTTAAGGACATCCTGATACCAATGACCCAGGCCTTCAGAACTCCAGTTACTGAATAAGAGATAATGTTTTGAAAGATGAAGTCCTATTTTTAACCTAAGCACCATGTTATTAGTGTTTACGGTGTTTATGCTTTGAGTTAGAGATATTAATGCTGGTATTATTAGAGATAATATTTGTTTTTGCATAGTGACCATAAGCTGCTAGCACCTTTCAGTTCTCTTTGGAAGTTTGATTTGATGCAAACATCATAAAATTTGGCTATAAAATTTGTTGACAAACATTTACGATGGGGCAAGAATTTCATTTTTAAAATGAGAAAAAGTTTTCTTTTATTCATTTTATTCCTCTATTGTCCCTGAATATCCACAATATTTGTAAACAACAACAACAACAAAAATCTCATGAAGAAGAGCACTATGCTATAGGAGAATTAGAAAGCTATACTAAAATGTGCTGAATTTCACCTTAGCTCAAGCAAATCCTGAAATCCAGTATCTGTACGCCAGATGGTTCTACATTCCTAATAGCACCTGTTTCTCAGTGATATAACTTAGACATAAATTCTATATTTAATTATATATATATAATTGACAGTACACATGCTTAGCCATTTTATGACATGTAACCCAGCAGACAGCATACCTTTAACTAACATTTTGGCTACTTCTGCTAAATTCCCCCAACTAATGCAATCACGGAGAATTACCATACCAGTTGCCTGGTGCCTATGCCACATGAGAAAGCCTTGGACATAAGCTGTGCAATTCATTCTGTTTGCTACCAAGTAATTCTTTGCAGACCTGTAAATCAAAACTGTGGCTGATTTTCAGCAGTATGATTGTCATGTTTTAGACATTTGGCTAATTGAAACTTTATGAGTGGACAGTGAAGAGTAAAGGTCTTATATTTGAGAATTAAAAGTGTCTAGACAAGAACAGTTTTTTGTTTTCTGTTTTTTGGGTTTTTTTACCATAGTGCATATATCGTTTTAAATACAATTATTTTTTTTTAATTTGGGAGAGGGGATAAGATTAGTAATATATTCAAATGATTATTTATATTTGACCTTTAAATCTTCTTAAAGTGTCATTTGGGCTTGCATCCTATAAACAAATCTCCTTTGTTCTTTCAATTGTGCTACGATATGGTGTGAAACAGTTTCCTGCACTGATTCTTTAAATTTAAATGAAATAAGCATGGAAATAGTGAGCAGAAAAATTTCAACTGTATTTCTGCAGCTATTAACTCTTACAAAGAGTTTAGGGGAAAAGATTTTTTATTTTTTGAGTTTTTTTGTTTGTTTTGTTTTGTTTTTAATGTGTTCCCTAACAAAAAAGGAAAGATAACAAACATTTCAAGAGAAGAAAAGGGTTAGAAACTTGGGGAAATTTTTTGGTTTTCTTAAGTTTTTTTGTTTGACTAATATCATTGAGACAACTTAAAACATTTGCTTGATGGTTAACTAATGATAAGCCTAGTATTATTGCCAGCATATTTATTTGAGAATGCTGGTTTACATTTTGTTTAGATCTTCATTTACAAAGCTGTTTCGAATATCAACGAGAAGAGTCGTGAAATAAACAAAGCAACAGGGCAATATTTGTAGTGTGCTTTACACTCTGATCACTACTCCCCTACTTATTATTTTTGGAAACACAGAGTAGGATAATCTCACTCCCAGGTGGTGAGAGGAGTCTCTGGAAGAACCTCCTATATGACATGTATTTAACATACATCTATGATGAGGCCTGCCTATATGTGCTTGTTTTCTGGGGATGGTAATATTTTAATATGTCAGTCATTTTAACATTAAAGTAAAAGCCTTTGAGGGTAGATGTGGAAGTATAGAAAACAAGGAGGGTGTGTTAAGTATGTCTTTTTATTCTTATGTTTTGATATCTGGGCCTTATGGACCCTGGCGAGACTGCCCCTTCCAGGGCTGGCTGATACCTAAGTATAGTAAAGGACTGGACATGAATGCACATTTATAGGCAAACTAACCAATTCAGAGCCTCCCCTCACCTCTTCTACAGGACTTTTACCCTCTGGGCCGATATTCCCCTGCCCTAATCATCCCAGGATCAGGTAACAGGCAACTAAGGCCAGCTCCCATGCCCTAGAGCCTGCTAAGATTATTCAAACTACTCAATCCTAAAACTGTCTACTTTGCCTCACTCATTCCTTCCCTCCAAAACTTCAACACATCGTCCCCTGGTTCCTCTGCCTCCTGACAAACCTGGTATTTCTCCAGGGAAGAAGAGAAGAGAGAATAAAGCTATTGATATATTCAAATGATAATTTTATTTGTTTTTTAAATCTTCTTAAAGTTTCATCTGGCCTTCTATAGCACATTTTTTTTTTTTTTTTTTGCGGTACGCGGGCCTCTCACTGTTGCGGCCTCTCCCGTTGCGGAGCACAGGCTCCGGACGCGCAGGCCCAGCGGCCATGGCCCTCGGGCCCAGCCGCTCCGCGGCACGTGGGATCCTCCCGGACCGGGGCGCGAACCCGTGTCCCCTGCATCGGCAGGCGGACGCGCAACCACTGCGCCACCAGGGAAGCCCCCTATAGCAATTTAAATGGCCCTGCCCCCTCCTCTTGGGGACTGTGAGTAATAAACTATCTTTTCAGTGGCAGTCCTTTCCTGATCTGGCCTCACCATTGTAAAACAGAAGAATACTTGACTGATACTACGGCAAAAGGAAGAAAAGCCCGATACAATAGTCCCCCCTTATCCATGGGGTATACATTCCAAGAACCCCAGTGGATGCCTGAAAACATGGATAGTACCGAACCTTATATAAACTATGTTTCCTCCTATTCATACATACATATAATAAAGTTTAATTTATAAATGAGGCACAGTAGGTGATTACCGACAATAACTATTTTAAAAATAGAATGATTATAACAATACACTGTATTAAAAGTTATGTGAATGAGGTCTCTTTCTTTCTCTCTCAGAACATCTTATTGTACTAATTTAATGTCTTTTCCACCTTAACTAAGCATTTATCATGCACTGTGACCATAACTTTTGTAGTTTGAGTTGTGACAGCAAAACTGGTACACACTTCTTTTTCCTTCTTCACAATTCATGGATAGAAGAGTTGGTCTTAGCATAGATCGTGGCAACCTCAGCACACTATTTTTTTTCTCTCCATATTGCGAACATTTAACTTTTCACTTAGAGGAAGCGCTTTATGGCTTCTCTTTGGCAATTTAAATTGCCAGCATCACTACTCTTGTGCTTTGGGACCATTAAGTAAAATGTGAGTTACTGTGATATCACAATAGTCAATCTGCTAGGCTAGATGGCTACTAAGTGACTAACCAGCGGGATGATTCACATCCAGAGAGGGACAGTGTACTAGATCTCATCACACTACACAGAGTGGTGCTCAATTTAAAACTTTATGAATTGTTTATTTCTGGAATTTTCCATTTACTATTTCAGACTGCTTTTGACAGTTGACCCCAGGTGACTGAAACCATGGAGAGTGAAACCATGGGTCAGAGGGACTACTGTACCTGAAAGTAACTCAAGAGATTTTTAATCTATGGATTCTCCATTTTAAGATACAAGATGAAAAACTACATAACGATATATGCTTTGCAACAAGTAAACTCAATTGAAGCTGAGAATTCATGAGAGAAAATTCTTCTGTCATTCCCATATGTTTGATGAAAATAACATTAGACTTGGAGACCATAGTCCTGGACTTAGCCCAGAACAAATGCATGACCATGGATAAATCACCCTTGCTGAGACTCAGGTTAGATAACAGAAGGTAGAGCAAGAGAGCATGACAAGAGAGGGTGCATTCTAATGCTGATAAATGTGCTTTCAAGAGTATAAAGTACTAAACACACTAGAGATAGTTGTATGTTTGCTAGTATTCTAATTCTTTAAATTAGACATCAATGTTGTTTTCCATACAACATCCCTTATTGTGAGTGTGTGTATATATACATATACAATTGACCCTTGAACAACTCGGGGGTTAGGGGTGCTGACCCCCGCACAGCCTAAAATCTACGTAAAACTTTACAATCCTTACTCTGTATATGCCGTTTCATATCCAAGGATTCAACGAACTTCGAATCATGTAATACTGTTGTACATATTTAGTGGAAAAAATATCCATTTGTAGGTGAATCTGTGTAGTTCAAACCTGTGTTGTTCAAGGGCCAAATGCATATCTATATGTAAGATGTATCTATATCTGTATCAAGACTCTGACCATGAAAACAAGTAGCAAGTTGTGGGTATTGTGGGGGAGGGGGGGCAGTGTTGGTGCAGTTTGTTCCACAGGCAGAGTGTTTGTAAAAATCAGACAATATCCTTTGCTGTGTTGCAAGAGTGGCCAGGAGCATGCTTGTGATGAATGCCTACTAAATGCCATAGTCTCTCAAATTAAAGCCATTTAACCTAATTGTATCACTTTCTATTGTCTCTTCTTTCCTCTTTCTCTATTTTGAAAAAGGTGAGGGAACACTTTAGGGAAAAGAGGTAGGCTGCAGCAAGCAACAGAAACCATTACCTAGCCGCCAAACATGAACATCTACACATAGGTATTCTTTCAAGAGTTTTAGAGTTGTAGCTCTTAAATTTAGACCTTTGATCCATTTTTAATTAACTTTTTTGTGAATATTAAGGTAGGGTCCAAGTTCATTCTTCTGCAGGGAGCTCTCCCATTGTATTGTACCAGCACCCATTTTTTTTTCCCCTGAGAACATCCTTTTTATATATTTTTTTAATGTTTATTTTCATATTAATCATCCATTTTATACACATCAGTGTGTATATGTCAATCCCAATCTCCCAATTCATCACACTACCATCCCCACCCCCCACTGCTTTCCCCCCTTGGTGTACATACATTTGTTCTCTACATCTGTGTCTCAATTTCTGCTCTGCAAACCGGTTCATCTGTACCATTTTCTAGGTGCCACATATATGCATTAATATACGATATTTGTTTTTCTCTTTCTGACTTACTTCACTCTGTATGATACTCTCTAGATCCATCCACGTCACTAGAAATGACCCAATTTTTTTCCTTTTCATGGCTGAGTGATATTCCATTGTATATATGTTCCACATCTTCTTTATCCATTTGTCTGTCGATGGGCATTTAGGTTGCTTCCATGACCTGGCTATTGTAAATAGTGCTGCAATGAACATTGGAGTGCATGTGTCTTTTTGAATTATGGTTTCCTCTGGGTATATGCCCAGTAGTGGGATTGCTGG
>NC_041220.1:129813794-129816195 GCF_002837175.3 Physeter macrocephalus | reverse complement strand
GTTGTTTGTAGATTTTCTGATGATGCCATTCTAACTGGTGTGAGGTGATACCTCATTGTAGTTTTGATTTGCATTTCTCTAGTAATTAGTGATGTTCAGCAGCTTTTCATGTGCTTCTTGGCCATCTGTAAGTCTTCTTTGGAGAAATGTCTATTTAGGTCTTCTGCCCATTTTTGGATTGGGTTGTTTGTTTTTTTAATATTGAGCTCCATGAGCTGATTATATATTTTAGAGATTAATCCTTTGTCTGAGGATTCATTTGCAAATATTTTCTCCCATTCTGAGAGTGGTCTTCTCGTCTTGTTTATGGTTTGCTTTGCTGTGCAAAACCTTTTAAGTTTCATTAGGTCCCATTTGTTTATTTTTGTTTTTATTTTCATTTCTCTAGGAGGTGGGTCAGAAAAGATCTTGCTGTGGTTTATGTCAAGGAGTGTTCTTCCTGTATTTTCCTCTAAGAGTTTTATAGTGCCTGGTCTTACATTTAGGTCTCTAATCCCTTTTGAGTTTATTTTTGTGTATGGTGTCAGGGAGTGTTCTAATTTCATTCTTTTCCATGTAGCTGTCCAGTTTTCCCAGCACCACTTATTGAAGAGACTGTCTTTTCTCCATTGTATATCTTTGCCTCCTTTGTCATAGATTAGTTGACTATAGGTGCGTGGGTTTATCTCTGGGCTTTCTATCCTGTTCCATTGATCTATATTTCTGTTTTTGTGCCAGTACCATATTGTCTGGATTACTGTAGCTTTCTAGTATAGTCTGAAGTCATGGAGTCTGATTCCTCCAGCTCCATTTTTTCCCTCAAGACTGCTTTGGCTATTCAGTGTCTTTTGTGTCTCCATATAGATTTTAAGATTTTTTTTTCTAGTTCTCTAAAAAATGCCATTGGTAATTTGATAGGGATTACATTGAATCTGTAGATTGCTTTGGGTAGGATAGTCATTTTCACAATGTCGAGTCTTCCATTCCAAGCACATGGTATATCTCTTCATCCGTTTGTATCATCTTTAATTTCTTTCATCAGTGTCTTATAGTTTTCTGCTTAAAGGTCTTTTGTCTCCCTAGGTAGGTTTATTCCTAGGTATTTTATTCTTTTTGTTGCAGTGGTAAATGGGAGTGTTTCCTTAATTTCTCTTTCAGATTTTTCATCATTAGTGTATAGGAATGCAAGAGATTTATGTGCATTAATTTTGTATCCTGCAACTTTACCAAATTCATTGATTAGCTCTAGTAGTTTTCTGGTGGCAACTTTAGGATTCTCTATGTATAGTATCATATCATCTGCAAACAGTGACAGTTTTACATCTTCTTTTCCAATTTGTATTCCTTTTATTTCTTTTTCTTCCCTGATTGCCATGGCTAAGACTTCCAAAACTATGTTGAATAATAGTGGTAAGAGTGGACATCCTTGTCTTGTTCCTGATCTTAGAGGAAATGCTTTCAGTTTTTCACCATTGAGAATGATGTTTGCTGTGTGTTTGTCATTTATGGGCTTTATTATGTTGAAGTAGGTTCCCTCTGTGCCACTTTCTGGAGAGTTTTTATCATAAATGGGTGTTGAATTTTGTCAAAAGCTTTTTCTTCATCTATTGAGATTGTCATATGGTTTTTCTTCTTCAATTTGTTAATATGGTGTATCACATTGATTTGCATATATTGAAGAATCCTTGCATCCCTGGGATAAATCCCACTTGATCATGGTGTATGATCCTTTTAATGTGTTGTTGGATTCTGTTCGCTAGTATTTTGTTGAGGATTTTTGCATCTATATTCATCAGTGATGCTGGTCTATAATTTTCTTTTTTTTTTTTTTTTTTTGTGGTGCGCGGGCCTCTCACTGTTGTGGCCTCTCCTGTTGCGGAGCACAGGCTCTGGAAACACAGGCTCAGTGGCCATGGCTCACGGGCCCAGCCACTCCCCGGCATGTGGGATCTTCACAGACCGGGTCACGAACCTGTGTCCCCTGCATCGGCAGGCAGGTTCTCAACCACTGTGCCACCAGGGAAGCCCTATAATTTTATTTTTTTGTAGTATCCTTGTCTGGTTTTGGTATCAGGGTGATGGTGGCCTCATAGAATGAGTTTGGGAGTTTTCCTTCCTCTGCAATTTTTTGGAAGAGTTTCAGAAGGATGGGTGTTACCTCTTCTCTAAATGTTTGATAGAGTTCACCTCCGAAGCCATCTGGTCCTGGACTTTGGTTTTCTGGAAGATTTTTAATCACAGTTTCAATTTCATTACTTGTGATTTGTCTGTTCATATTTTCTATCTCTTACTGGTTCAGTCTTGGAAGGTTATACCTTTTTAAGAATTGGTTCATTTCTTCCAGGTTGTCAGTTTTATTGGCATAGAGTTGCTTATAGTAGTCTCTTAGGATGCTTTGTATTTCTGCAGTGTCTGTTGTAAC
>NC_041220.1:129766790-129813548 GCF_002837175.3 Physeter macrocephalus | reverse complement strand
GTTTAGCCTCCATGTGTTTGTGTTTTTTACGTTTTTTAACCCTGTAATTGATTTCTAATCTCATAGCATTGTGGTCAGAAAAGATGCTTGATATGATTTCAATTTTCTTAAATTTACTGAGGCTTGATTTGTGACCCAAGATGTGATCTATACTGGAGAACTTTCCGTGTGCATTTGAGAAGAAAGTGTAATCTGCTGTTTTTGAATGGAATGTCCTATGAATATCAGTTAAAACTATCTGGTCTGTTGTGTCTTTTAAAGCTTGTGTTTCCTTATTAGTTTTCTGTTTGGATGATCTGTCAATTCGTGTAAGTGAGGTGTTAAATTCCCCCATTATTATTGTGTTACTGTCGATTTCCTCTTTTAGAGCTGTTAGTAGTTTCCTTATGTATTGAGGTGCTCCTATGTTGGGTGCATATATATTTATAATTGTTATATCTCTTCTTGGATTGATCCCTTGATCATTATGTAGTGTCCTTCCTTGTCTCTTGTAACAGTCTTTAGTTTAAAAGTCTATTTTTTCTGATATGAGTGTTGCTAGTCCAGCTTTCTTTGGATTTCCATTTGCATGAAATATCTTCTTCCATCCCTTCACTTTCAGTCTGTATGTGTCCCTAGGTCTGAATTGGGTCTCTTGTAGACAGCATATATATGAGTCTTGTTTTTGTATGTATTCAGCCGGTCTGTGTCTTTTGGTTGGGGCATTTAATCCATTTACATTCAAAGTTATTATCGATGTGAATGTTCCTATTACCATTTTCTTAGTTTGCTTTGGGTTTGTTTTTGTGGGTCTTTTTCTTCTCTTGTGTTTCCAGCCTAGAGAAGTTTCTTTAGCATTTGTTGTAAAGCTGGTTTGGTGGTGCCATGTTCTCTTAACTTTGCTTGTCTGAAAATCTTTTGACTTCTCCGTTGAATCTGAATGCAATCCTTACTGGGTAGAGTAATCATGGCTGTAGGTTTTTCTCTTTCATCACTTTACATATACCCTGGCACTCCCTAGTTTGTTTTGGGTTTGTTTTTGTAGGTCCTTTTCTTCTCTTGTGTTTCCCACTTAGAGAAGTTCCTTTAGCATTTGTTGTAGAGCTGGTTTGGTGGTGCTGAAGTCTCTTAGCTTTTGCTTGTCTGTAAAGCTTTTGATTTCTCCATCGAATCTGAATGAGATCCTTGCTGGGTAGAGTAATCTTGGTTGTAGGTTCTTCCTTTTTATCACTTTAACTATATCATACCACTCCCTTTTGGCTTGTAGAGTTTCTGCTGAGAAATCAGCTGTTAACCTTATGGGAGCTCCCATATATGTTATTTGTTGTTTTTCCCTTGCTGCTTTCAATAATTTTTCTTTCTCTTTAATTTTTGCCAGTTTGATTACTATGTGTCTCAGCGTGTTTCTCCTTGCGTTTATCCTATATGGGACTTGTTGCGCTTCCTGGACTTTGGTGGCTATTTCCTTTCCCATGTTAGGGAAGTTTTCGACTATAATCTCTGCAAATATTTCCTCTAGTCCTTTCTCTCTCTCTTCTCCTTCTGGGATCCCTATGATGTGAACATTGTTGCATTTAATGTTGCCCCAGAGGTCTCTTAGGCTGTCTTCATTTCTTTTCATTCTTTTTTCTTTATTCTGTTATGCAGCAGTGAATTCAACCATTCTGTCTTACAGGTCATTTCTTGCATCTTCTCGATCTTTGCCTCCATTCTTTTTCTGAGGTCCTGGATCATCTTCACTCTCATTATTCTGAATTCTTTTTCTGGAAAATTGCCTATCTCCATTTCATTTGGTTGTTTTTCTGGGGTTTTATATTGTTCCTTCATCTGGTACATAGCCCTCTGCCTTTTCATCCTGTCTATCTTTCTGTGAATGTGGTTTTTGTTCCATAGGCTGCAGGATTGTAGTTCTTCTTGCTTCTGCTGTCTGCCTTCTGGTGGATGAGGCTATATAAGAGGTTTGTGGAAGTTTCCTGATGGGAGGGACTGGTGGTGGGTAGAGCTGGCTGTTGCTCTGGTGGGCAGAGCTCAGTAAAACTTTAATCTGCTTGACTGCTGATGGGTGGGGCTGGGTTCCCTCCCTGTTGGTTGTTTGGCATGAGGCGACCCAACACTGGAGCCTACCCAGGCTCTTTGGTGGGGCTACTGGTGGACTCTGGGAGGGCTCACACCAAGGAGTACTTCCCAGAACTTCTGCTGCTGGTGTCCTTGTCCCTTCGTGAGCCACAGCTGCCCCCCCGCCTCTGCAGGAGACCCTCCAACACTAGCAGGTAGGTCTGATTCAGTCTCCTATGGGGTCACTGCTCCTTCCCCTGGGTCCCAATACATACACTACTTTGTGTGTGCCCTCCAAGAGTGGTGTCTCTGTTTCCGCCAGTGCTGCTGAAGTCCTGCAATCAAATCCCGCTAGTCCTCAAAGTCTGATTCTCTAGGAATTCCTCCACCTGTTGCCAGACCCCCAGGTTGGGAAGCCTGACGTGTGGCTCAGAACCTTCACTCCAGTGGGTGGACTTCTCTGGTATATGTGTTCTCCAGTCTGTGAGTCACTCACCCAGCAGTTATGGGATTTGATTTTACTGTGATTGCACTCCTCTTACTGTCTCATTGTGGCTTCTCCTTTGTCTTTGGATATGGGGTATCTTTTTTGGTGAGTTCCAGTGTCTTCCTGTTGATGATTGTTCAGCAGTTAGTTGTGATTCTGGTGTTCTCAAAAGAGGGAGTAAGAGCATGTCTCCCAGCACCCATTGTTAAAAGACTATTCTTTCCTCATTGAATTCTTGGCACTTTTATTAAAAATTAGCTGACCATAATATAAGAGTTGATTTCTAGACTCTCAATTCTATTCCATTGACCTATGTGTCTATCCTTAAAGCAGTATGACAATGTCTTTTAAAAAAATTTGTGAATACCTTAATCTCTTTTTCTTCAGCTTTATTGAGATATAATTGACAAATAAAATTGTAAAATATTTATAGTGTACAACATGATGATTTGATGTACACATACTTTGTGAATTTCCCCCATTGAGTTACTTAACACATCTATCACCTCACATATTAACCTTTTTATTTTTTTTGATGAGACCATAATATTTTGATTATTGTAGATTTATCTTAAGTTTTGAAATTGGGAAGTGTGACTCTTCCAACTTTGTTCTATTTTTCAAGATTGTTATTTTGGGCTCTTTGAATTTCCGTATGAATTTCAGGATCAGGTGATAAATTCTACAAATAAATCAGCCAGAATTTTGATAAGGATTGCTTGAATCTACAAATCACTTGGGAAGTATTGGCGCCTAAGCAGTATTAAATTCCTATTCATGAACATGAGATATCTATCATTATTTTCATTTGTTTGGTCTTCTTTACTTTCTTCCAACAATATCCTATAGTTTTCAATATAAAAGTTTTACACTTCTTTTGTTAAACTTATTCCTTTTGGTAAACTTATTTCAGTGTAAAAGTTTTATACTTCTTTTGTTAAATTTATGTATTTTATTACTAGTAATACAGTTATAAGTGAAATTGTTTTCTTAATTTCATTTTCAAATTGAACATTGCTAGTAGCTAGAATACAATTGATTTTTCTCTGCTGATCTTGTACCCTGCATTCTTGCTGAACTCATGTTAACTCTAATATTTGTATACTGATTCCTTAGAATTTTCTCTATATGTACTTTGTATTTACTAAGATAAATTTATTTATACCTTTTGATAAATTTAAAATTTAATAATTGCATCTGCATCAGTTAAGCTTCTTCAGAGAAACAAAACCAATATAATTAGATGATAGATCGATAGATAGACAGACAGACAGACAGACATAAAGAGATCTGTTTTAAGAAACTGACGCATGTAGTTTTGGGTATGACAAATCTGAAACCTGCAGGCTAGCCCAACAGGCTGGAAACTCAGGTGGTTTTGATGCTGAAGTGTTAAAGGTATACGTTCTTTCCTTGGATATCTTGTTTTTGCTCTTGGGGCTTTCATCTGATTGAATGAGACCCATCTACATTATTATGGGTAATCTCCTTTAGTTAAACTCAATTTACTATGGACTTTTAAATATCTTTACAAAATGCCTTCACAGAAACATCTAGATTAATGTTTGATTAAATAACTTGGTACTATAGCATAGTCAAGTTGACACATATGACTAACCATCACAAAAAAAAGTGATACAAATGAACTTATGTACAAAACAGAAAACGACTCACAGACTTCAAAGCAAACTTATGGTTACCAAAGGGGAAAACTGGGGGGTGGGGGGGATAACAGAGGTTGGGATTAACATACACACTACTATATATAAAATAAATAATCAGCAAGCACCTACTGTATAGCACAGGGAACTCTACTCAATATTCTGTAATAACCTATGTGGGAAAATCTGAAAAAGAATAGATATATGTATATGTATAACTGAACCACTTTGCTGTACACCTGAAACTAACGTAACATTGTAAATCAAGTATACTCCAATATAAAATAAAAATTAAAAAAAAGACTACACATTACAATAACCAAAATATCACTTATTATTGTGCATTTTTATCCACAGTATTTCTGTATTTTCAGTGAAATTTAGCATACATCAGAACTAGACTTGAAAGAAACTAAATATTCTATGATATTTAAAAAAAAAGCCTATAAGTTTATTAGTTTTTCCCTCCATAGCATAGATTGATTAGACACATAATCTCAAAATTTTGTTTGGGCATTGAATTTTTCCTTAACGGTTAGGTGAGTGCTATGCAAAGAATTTTACTTAAATCAACTATACTTCATTTTTTAAAAAGCAGAATTTTACTTATCTCTCAGAATGACAAGGGAGGAAGCCTTACCAAGTCCTTTGTACCTTCCCATCATTCTTCCTATATCAGATTCACTTGCATTTTTTCTGAATTAAATAGAACCCTGACAGTATTGAAGAAAGCACAGTGGAATTGACCATTTATTCACAGAATGGCAGTAGTGAGACCTTCAGGTCTAAACTTTCAGTTTGTCCTTTCAGAGCTACTTCTGCTGATTTCTCTTTGTTGTGCTGGGAATAGTTGGGTGGTCATTAAACAGTAGGTGAAAGGTGAGCGGGTGAAGAAAGCAATCCATTCTGATCTTCAAAACTGGCTATTACTTCACCCCATGCTGGGTCAGCATCTCCAGAAGGAATAAGATGGGCAGTTATAAAAAAAGGAACAGCCAGAGAATACCTATAAAATGTTTATGGAACACCTATAAAGTGACCCCCGAGGCTCAGTAAAATGGCTGCTTTACGGTTAAAGCATAGATTCCAGACTACTGTCTGACCCCCTGCTCTGTAAGAGACCACTTTCACACTCACTAAACCAATTCAACCCAACCACTTGGTTCCACCTTTCTTTTTGTCCTTAAGGAGCCTATAAATTAGGGGGTGGGGGAGAAGGTACATCACATTTGACTTTGAATTACTTAACTTACTTAATTTGTTGGGAAAGGTCTGCTGATAGACACACTTAAATAATGGCTGATACAGATGGAATATCAGGATCTGGTTGGGCTAAAATGCTATGGGTCTTTATGGGGCTAATATTGGTGGGCCACAGTTCTTGGTCCTAACAACCTGGTGTTGGTGGTTTATGTGGGTAACAGACACCCTTCCTCCTCAACCTACAAAACATTAAAAAAGGTTGTCCTCTGAGAGATATTAAGTCAACTAGAAAATTACTGAAAATATGAGTGAAAAGATTGAGACTTTACAAGCACTAGGCCAGGTAAGTGTTGTATAAATTATTTTTATTACTCATTGCATTTTATCGAGATGTTAGTATGTAACAAAAGAATAATTTTGAGTGATATTTCAAGCGTAGTGTGATGAGTCAGATGAATCATCCCTGCTTCCCAGTAAATGGGCTTCTGGAACTAGAAAGTTCATGTCTATTTTGTTCCTTGCTCTTGAATATACTGGAAAATTTTTAGCTTTTGTGACTTGGAATTAACATTTTTATTCTCCTAATAAACATGTGATAAAATTAAATAAATTTTGCCTCTTTAATTATATTCCAGGCTGACTCTTTTTAAACATTGTGCTTTGATGAATATAAATTGATAGATAATGAGAGGTAAGAATAGCAATCTCAGCAGATATATATCTAATGTCACAATATAGCCTTCATGTAATTTGCATATTTTATCAAAAAGATGGACCAAATAATAGCAGTGGGCTTCCTGTAAAATTAATTACTAAACACAAAGCCAAAATGATGTCTTCTTGGGTTATATTTTTTTGCTTTCTAGAATATTATCTCATTAACTTAAAACATTAGCCTTTGTTTTGTCAGTATTCATATATTTTCTACTGGTTCTATATCCTTGCCCTTCATCATTTCAGATTTTGGGGAGAAGCATTTTGGGAGATTTTTTCATTAAAATTTAGAATTCTTTATTAACATCATCGTAATTACAGTAAGATTAAACATCTAAAATGTGACGTTAGGTTATAGTTTCCTGCAGTTCCTTCTTAATGCTTTACTATTTAATAGAATCTTACATCAAGACTAGGTTTAAAAAACACATATGGTCAATAACAATGTAATATCTTTGTATGGTGACAGATGGTAACTAGATTTATTGTGGTGATCATTTTGTAATGTACAGAAATATCAAATCCCTATGTTGTGCACCAGGGACTAACATAGTATTGTAGGTCAATTATATGTCAAAAGAGAAACAAACTCATAGAAAAAGATATCTGATTTGTGGTTAATAGAGCTAGAAAAGAAAAAATAAAAGAAAATGAGAAAAGAAAAAAAGGAAGAGAAAAAAGAAAAGGGAAGGGGAGGAGAGGGGAGGGGAGAAGAAAACATATTTTATATTATGAAATGCAATTTCTATGTAATTCTCTTATCTAAACCATCAAAGTAATCCCTTCTCCAACAGTGTTTACAAGGTTTTTTAAATAAAATATTTTTGATCATAAAAGTATACATGTGCATTAGAGAAAATACAAGAAATATAAAAATTATACAGAAGAAAGCTAGGTGACCACTATTCTAGTTATCTCTGTACTTTATACATATTTTTAGGCATTATTTTTTTTAAGATGCTGCTTTGTAAACTTTTTTATTTTTCAACTTCATATTTGTGGTTATGTCCATAAACAGATATATGTATCCATCATAGTAATAATGCCTGCATTATGTTCTGATCTATGAATGCATTATAATTTATTTAACCAATTAACAACTGATATTTATAACTTTTCACTATTTTAGCACCATAAAAAACAGCTATGGACATGATTCTTTGCAAATTTATGGAATTATCTACCATGGCATACATTTCTAATATTGGAAATGCTAAGGCAAAAAGTGTTTACTTTTTAAACTTAGAGAACAAATATATACCACAAAAAGGGATTTAAAACAATCTGCATCTGCTTATCCTCCTATTGATTCAAAGACATCTCCTGTTACCTCACAGCCTAGATAACACTGAAGTTGGCAAAAATTACATAGTTTTTAATTTTATAGGCAAAAGAAATTTATATGACCATATCCTTGGAATTTTTTGAGTTTTAAAGAGGTTATTTTATGTGTAGTTCATTTGTATTTCTTCTGGTGAAATATCCATTTATATATTTTGCCTGTTTTCTAATTAAAATGTTTGCCACTTCTTCCACTTGATTTTTTTTTACCAATTAATTATTTTAGGCTTTCTTGGAATTTTTTAATTTAATTTTTAAATTAACATTTATCTGAAATGATAAAAGCTATCAATCTTTATCTCCATATTTTCTGGTTTTCATCTATAATCTAGGGCTTCTTAAAGTTACTTTCTAGCAGAAACAAGTTGTTTTTAGAAGTTTTACAGAAAGACAAGGATTCACTCAGACATTGAAATATAGATTTTTCTCTGATTTCATGGTTTAGGAAAGGCATATGAGTAATACATTTCCTTTTTTTCTTACATGATAATATATTTCTATCTTCTTAAGTGGAAAAAAATAACTTGAATGGTTTAAGAATCCTTGTTTTATATCATTTTCTTCATCAAAACTCTATACAGGTTTGGCTCATTTTCTCTGGCACCTCATGTTGTTAAAGGGCTGTGACCATCCTTATTTTCTGTTCTTTGTAGAAGATTCACTTAGTCTGCCAGGACACTTAAAACACTGTTTAAACCTATAGATGAATAAGTAACTGGATGATGATATGACTAAGTTGATTGTCTCTCATTAAGTTTTCCTGACACAAAGTAAGATATATTAGTCTGAAAATATATATATTCCTTCAATTTAAGAAAAAGTATATTTATTGCATCTCTGGATATATTTTTTTTCAGATTTGCTAATAAATATTCTGGGTCTTTGTTTAATGTCTGTCTTTTGTACCTACTATATCAGTCAGGGTTTTCCAGAAAAACAGAACCAGTAGGATGTCTGTCTCTCTATGTATGTATGTATGTATGTATGTATGTATGTATATATCTATCAAGGAGAGAGATTTATTTCAAGGAATTGGCTTACAGGATTGTGGTGGCTGGCAAGTCACAAATCCATAGGGCAAACTGGCATGTTGAAAACTCTGGTAGGAATGATGCTACCATCTTTTTAAATTTAATTTTTATTTTATATTAGGGTATAGTTGATTTACAATGTTGTGTTAGGTTCAGGTGTACAGCAAAGTGATTCAGTTATACATATACATATATCCCTTCTTTTTCAGATTCTTTTCCCATATAGGTTATTACAAAATATTGAGTAGAGCTCCCTGTGCTGTACAGTAAGTAGGTCCCTGTTGATTATCTTTTTTATATATAGTAGTGTGTATATGTTAATCTCAAACTCCTAATTTATCCCTCCCCCCACCTTTCCTCTTTGGTAACCATAATTTTATTTTTGAAGTCTATGAGTCTGTTTCTGTTTTGTAAATAACTTCATTTGTATCATTTTTTAGACTCCATGTATAAGTGATATAATATGATACTTGTCTTTCTCTGTCTGATTTACTTCACTTAGTATGATCATCTCTAGGTCCATCCATGTTGCTGCAAATGGCATTATTTCATTTTTTTTATGGTTTAGTAATATTCTGTTGTGTATATGTACCACATCTTCTTTAGCCATTCTTCTGTCAATGGACATTTAGATTGCTTCCATGTCTTGGCTATTGTAAATAGTTCTGCAGTGAACATTGGGGTGCATGCATCTTTTCAAATTATGGTTTTCTATGAATATATGCCCAGGAGTGGAATTGCTGGATCATATGGTAGTTCTATTACTAGTTTTTTAAGGAACTTCCATACTGTTCTCTATAATGGTTGTATCAATTTACATTCCTACCAAGAGTATAGGAGGATTCCCTTTTCTCCACACCCTCCCCAGCATTTATTGTTTGTAGACTTTTTGATGCTACAGTCTTGAGGCAAAATTTTTCTTCAGGGGAACCTGTTTGCTCTTAATACCTTCAACTGATTGGATGAGGTCCACCACATCAAGGACAAGGATAATCTCCTCTGCTTAAAGTCAGATGATTGTAGTTGTTAATTAACCACATCTACAAAACACCTTCATAACAACACCTAGATTAGTGTTTAATCAAACAACTGGGTATTATAACCTGAGTTGACGCATAAAACTAACCATCACACCTACTGTTCTCGGACTTTTCACCTTTATTCTTCTGCTTCTATAGCATTTTAAGTTCTTTCTTAAGCCTGGATTCTGTGGCTGATCAGATGTTATTAGGTTTTGATAATGTGATGGTGTGTTTTTCACTTTAATTCATTTACTTCACTCTGACAGTTCCATTGAATCTTATTTTGGTGTCTCATTAAAGTATTTCTTATTTGACAGTAAAAACATGTAAATCAAAGTTTTAGTCTCTAGAACAAATATTATTTTTTACCAAAAGGGTTTCTAAAATATATCATTTACTTATCATTTTTTTCTAATTTTCTTGATGAACAATTTTTGTCTTAGCTTGTATTAGTTTTTCTTTTTGTCACTTACATTTCAATTGGGAAAATTCTGTTCAAATCTGTTATCAAATCCAAGATAATGGGGCTTGAATCTCCTTAATTCCTAAGCATCTTAATGAATTTTGACTGAATAGTATTATTTAAATTCAATTTGAAATTGTTGTGTTCTCTAATATTTCAGTCAATAAGCTGCCTGAGGGATTTAAGGTGGGAGCTTCGAATCAGGGGTAGAGGCATTTTGAGAAAGTTTCTGTCATATGTGTCACCTTCAAAACGGTGAAAATCTCTGCACTAGGGATCATCTCAGATAAAGCTTTTTGGGGTTTCCAGAGAGAATCTTTTAGGTTTTGGCCTATTCTGCTACTTTGGAATGAGCCAGCTAATGTGATAGATAAAACCTATGCTATTTGTGGCTAACTTTGTTTGGTGAAAATAATAAAATTATCTCTGAATAGGTTAATTTCATCATCAAAATTTAAGATATTTCTAAATTATGAGTTTGTTTCTTGTCCCAGATCTTCATCCTGGATATTATTCTTTTAGAAGCTCAGTACAGATCAAGGATAAGACCTTTAAAATCCTATGACCACTCCTTCACACTTAACACCATGTCTGTAACACATTGATAACACAGACCTTTGGAAAGTTGTAATCTTCACTTCTCCAAACACCTGCCTTGTCTCTAGCCACAAACTTTTCTTATAAGGATTCTTAGAAGAATCTACCAAAAGAGCTCTAATTAAATTCAACATAATATACACAGATCTCCAGGAGTGAAACAGTCTGTTAACTCTAGGTATACTTGTCCAATTTGGTACATATTATATTGTTATGGTAACTGCTTCTCAAAAGTGGTGCTAGGGCTTCCCTGGTGGCGCAGTGGTTGAGAGTCCGCCTGCCAATGCAGGAGACACGGGTTCGTGCCCCGGTCCGGGAAGATCCCACGTGCCGCGGAGCGGCTGGGCCCGTGAGCCATGGCCGCTGAGCCTGCGCGTCCGGAGCCTGTGCTCCGCAGCGGCAGAGGCCGCGGCAGTGAGAGGCCCGCGTACCACAAAAAAAAAAAAAAAAAAAAAAAGTGATGCTAAATGGATGCTCTCCACTTCCCCCAGTTAACACTACCTTCTTTAATGTAGTTATCTTCGTTGATCTAGTGTATTTCAGGGGATTTTCTGCAAATTGCGCTATGCTGACTGAGCAATTCCTAATTTTTTTCTAAAAACGTTTCATTTTTTGAATAAATTCTAAGTTGAATAAGTGGTATGAAGTTAATTTAGAAGTGTATAAGGTGGAGAAAGAATACTTAAACACTAATTCCCACTTTCCTAAGGTGATTTATGAAATTCCATAAAATAAAATAATTAACTTTAGAAAAACTTAAGTAACATTTCATTGAAGGTACAAAGGTTTTTGGAGACCAACATTTTAACTGATTTTCTAGAAAGAGCAATTTAGAAATTAGAGAAACTAACAATCATTATTTATTAGTGACATTTCTTTCTTTTTTCATTCAACAAATGTTTATTGAATGTCAGTCACTTTGCTAGGCACTGAGCTTGTAGTGGAAGATGAGATAGACATGGTGACATTTCTGTGTGAACGGCTCTATATTTGTCTAATCATGATGACAATTTTTTTTCGCATAGTTATTTTAAACTTCAATTTGAGAATAAGGATGGTCACACTCCTAGTAAATTGAGAAGGGTGGCTTATCCAAGGATGAATAACTGAACTCTTTGGCCCAAATCTTCTGTCCAGATGAATAGAAAAATTGAGGAAGGGGGAATGAAAACATAAGATCAAAACCTGTGAGTTGTGAGGTTCAGAAAAAGAAATAGTGTTTAGAGGAAAATTTAAATATATGTATATATGAAAAAATATACATATATATTTGTAAATATGAAAATAAGAAAGGTCTGAAATCACTAACCAGAGATTCCACCTTAGACCTTAGAGTCAGAAGAGCAACGTAAGCCTAAAGTAAGCCTAAGTAGGGAAATGACAAAAATTAGAGTACAAATCATTGAAACTGAAAATACGAAGGAATACAGACAATCAATCAAAAGCTGATTCTTTGATAAAAATCAATGAAATTGGCCAATCTTACCCAAATACAAAAATAGTACTTGAGACTAGTATGACAAAAATTGAAATAGTTTATTTAATTTGCAAGGATTTTCTGTGAATCAGTAAAAAGATACAGAATCACAATAAAAATTGGGCCAAAAATATGACTAGTTTAGTCCACAGAAGAAGAAAAATACAAATGTTTAGTAACTATATACAAGATGTTTAATCTTGAGCCACATTAAAGGTAAGGAAATGAAAATGATGAAGTATTCCTCCACCGTGCCAGCAGAGTTGAGACAGATGATCACACTCAACACCAAAAATCATTAGGGAAGACAGCTGCCCTTCTCTGCTCTTGTTGAGAGTGTAAACCCACTGAGCGCTTTTAGAGGGCCTTTTGTCTACAGTGTTTGTGTAGGGATAAGGAGACACAAGAAAATATTTTGCTCTTTCTGTAAATATTCCAAAAAGATAATTAGAAATAGTTAAAAAAATTCCATTTTCAATTTGTCTAAAAGAGAATGCATTTACATTTAGACATATATTCCACTTATAAAAATGTATTCAATTAAGATAAAATTGTGGTAACACACAAAGATACATTTACAAAAGTCTTATTTCAGTGTTAATTGAATGCAACAATAATTATAATGTTCATCAAAGGTAGAGCTGCTAAATAAGCCATGATATAATCATTTAAGAAATATTATACAACATTTAAAAAGTGAAGTAGAACCTTACACCCATCAGGATGGCTATTATCCAAAAAACAGAAAATAACAACTGTTTGTGAGGATGTGGAAAAATTGGAAGGAACCCTTGTGTACTGTTGGTAGAATGTAAAATGGTGCAGTCACTATGAAAAAAAAGCATGACAGTTCCTCAAAATATTAAAAAGACAATTACCATATGATCCAGCAATCCCTGGGTATACACCCAAAAGACATGAAAGCAGGATGTTGCAGAGATATTTGTACATACATGGCCATAGCAGTATTATTCACAATAGCCAAAAGGTCAAAGCAACCCGTGTCCATCAAAGGAAAAATAGATAAACGAAATGTGGTATATACATACACTGAAATATTATTCAACCTTAAAAATGAAGGACATTGTGAAACATGATACACCATGGATGAACTTCAAAGAACATTATGCTAAGTGAAACAGGCAGCCTCAAAAAGACAAATACTGTTTTATTCCACTTACATGAGGTGTCTAAAGTAGTCTAATTCATAGAAACATAAAGTAGAATTGGGGTTTCAAGGGGCTGGGAGAGTTGTAATGGGAAGTTGTTGTTTAATGGGTATAGAGTTTCAGTTTTTCAAGTTGAATAAGTTCTAGAGATTGGTTGAAAGTGCAATGTGTGAATATACTTGATAAGAAACTATACAATAAAATGGTTAAGATGGCAATTTTTGTGTGTTTTACCATAATTTTGAAAGGTGAAGCAGATTTATTTACACTTTTATCTAAAAATGTTTAAAATGTGGTTGAGAATGAGAAAGAATAATAGTGTTACGCTGTGATCTATTTTGTGGATGAAGAATGTGTGTGTGTGTGTGACTACCAACTTAAGCAATTATGAGATGAGATGCTTAGCTTTTGGTTGAGAGAATTTGCATCCTTTTCATTATTTTATTTTAAACATAGGAGCATATGTTACATTTCAAATAAAATGAAAAACTAAAAGGAATAAAAGAACATACAGTCGACAGTATTCAATGAATTATGGCCAATCGTATATCATAAATATTAACTATAACAGAGAGAAATTAATTTTAATTGAAATTAATTTAATTGAAAATTAATATTTAAATATATTGTTTTTAAACTAATTCATGCTATTATAAATACATTTTGTATAGATTAATTTAAATTCATTAAGTAATATAGCTAAAAACTGTATTAAGGTATTTCTTAGGCCTCTGACACCATATGGTAAAGGAATATTTTTTGCATGCTTTTGCTTTCATTCTGATCTAGCTTCCTTCAGAATCTATTGGATGATTTCCAGTCACACTACTTAAAATAAATACCTATAATTTTTATTGACAGCAGGTATCTTCAAAATGTCAAATATACTAATATATGTGCAAGATATTCTAACAGGTGCAATAATGATAGCTTAAGGCCAGAATGAGATACACACAAAAAAATTAATCAGACACTGTACTTTGAGAATATTTATGAAATTCTTATTTTACTAGTTCAAATGAAGGTCACGAAAAAGTATTTGTGTAGGGGTGAGGGGGACAGGAGAAATAACTTGCTCTTTTTGTAAGTATTCTAAAAAGATAAATTAAAACATTGTTACAAATAATTGCATACTGAATAGTGTCTAAGAAGAAAGACGTGTTGTACTCTTTAAAGAAAAGGTTCACAGCACAGGCTGAACAGAGAGGTTGGGCAGTACGGTTCTCTTGTTGCAGGGGTTTCATGCAAGTAGGATTTACCTTGGCACATGCACACTGAGCCCTCAGCTATGACTGGCTTCCAGCTTCATATATGCAAAGGAACAATGTTGCCTGCCCATTACAAGTAAACTTGATGCACTAAAGCAGTTAGTTGCATCAACAAAGTGATTTTGTCAAGATTCATTCAGAGGCAAGTAACAAAACCTGTATGTTTAAGTAGGTCGTGACTGGGAGAGTCTTCATTCCTCATCAGGGACCTGGGCTAAATAAGCAAATGACAGCAACAACAAAATCCATCTTAGTGTGAAACTTTCTTTCGTTGTTCACTGGACTGTCCACTAGAGTAAAATCCACACAGCATAGATATAAAACTGGCAGGTACAACAGTGAAGTTGTTTGAAAATTAGTACCGTTGAAATGTGAATGTGTGACAGGTTTTAGATTCGTGTTTATAAAAGATTGGTGAGTCACATTTTGCCCAGAGAATCCCAAATCTTTTCAGCCTGGAACCTTTGAAGTTGGGACCTACATTCTTGGTTAATGTCCTTGGGACCAGGTTTCACATCCCCCAATTAATTTGCCTTCTGAAAAAATCCAGGGGAGATTACAGCATCTTTCCAGAGCTTCAGAAGGCAGATCCTGATTCAGGCCATTACTGATGCAGCTACCGGGACCTGCAGGCAAGTAGCTGTTTCTCTCCTGACAGTAAATGGTAAGGGTTGATCCGAAATATTTGGGGACCCACAGGCCATTGTGACTCAATTCATTCACACTTTCTTTCTTCTCCACTGTTGTCAAGATCCAAATAGAACGTGAACTCCCTTCTCTGGCCAGAGTTCAACCACTGTCTTCCCCACTCAGTCCTGTAAAGTCATGAGTGAGTCTTACTTCTGGAACGGGTATTTTTCAGACTCTGTGACTGATAAATACCAACCTATATTTTAAGAAAATAATTTGCTCTAGTTCCACCCTTAGAAGTAGACTAGCAAACTTGTTAAAATGGACAATCTAGCAAATAATAGATAAAACACAGCAAAAATACATAAACATATTCACATACATATAGCTCATATATGCTCGTATAACTCAGAGATAAAATGATAAGCATGAACCTACATGATGTTGTAAAAATGACAAATCAATATCCTTCTTAAATATAGAAACACAAACCCTTAATAAGATTGTAGGATTTTCATAATAACCAATTTGGGTTTATCTCAGGAATGCACTGCTTATTTTCCACTCAAAAATAAATCGATGTAAATATCTAAATGAGAAAAAAAATACTCAATGGATGCAGACAAAAGCATTTGACAGCATTCAACACGTACTCTTTTTCTTTTTAGTTTTTATTGGAGTATAGTTGATTTATAATGTTGTGTTAGTTTCTGCTATACAGCAAACTGAATCAGTTAAACATATACCTATATCCACTCTTTTTTAGATTCTTTTCCCATATAGGTCATTACTGAGTATTGAGAAGAGTTCCCTGTGCTATACAGTAGGTACTTATTAGTTATCTATTTTATATCTAGCAATGTGTATATGTCAATCCCAATCTCCCAGTTTACCCCTTACCATACCATTCCCCCCCAGTAACCATAAGTTTGTTTTCTACATCTGTGACTCTATCTCTGTTTTGAAAATAAGTTCATTTGTACCATCTTTTTAAGGTTCCACATATGTGATATCATATGATACTTGTCTTTCTCTGTCTCACTTACTTCACTTGGTATGATAATCTCTCGGCCCATCCATGTTGCTGCAAATGGCATTATTTCATTTGTTTTATGGCTGAGTAATACTCCATTGTATATAAGTACCACATCTTCTTTATCCATTCCTCTGTCGGTGGACATTTAGGTTGCTTCCATGTGTTGGCTATTGTAATTAGTGCTGCAATGAACACTGGGGTGCATGTATCTTTTTGAATTATGGTTTTCTCCAGATATATGCCCACCAGCGGGATTGTAGGATCATGTGATAGCTCTATTTTTAGTTTCTTAAGGAAACTCCATACTGTCCTCCATAATGGTTGTACCAACTTACATTCCCATCAACAGTGTGGGAGGGTTCCCTCCACACCCTCTCCAGCATTTATTGTTTGTAGATTTTTTGATGATGGCCTTCTGACCAGTGTGAGGTGATACCTCATTATAGTTTTGATTTGCATTTCTCTAATAATTAGTGATTTTGAGCATCTTTTCATGTGCCTCTTGACCATCTGTATGTCTTCTTTGGGGAAATGTCTATTTAGGTCTTCTGCCCATTTTTTGATTGGGTTGCTTCTTTTTTTGATATTGAGCTGCATGTGCTATTTGTATATTTTGGAGGTTAATCCTTTGTCAGTCACTTCGTTTGCAAATATTTTCTCCCTTTTTGTGTGTTGTCTTTTCATTTTGTTTATAGTTTCCTTTGCTGTACAAAACTTTTAAGTTTAATTAGGTCCCACTTGTTTATTTTTGTTTTTATTTTCTTTACTCTAGGAGGTGGATCAAAAAAGATCTTGCTGCAATTTATGTCAAAGAGTGTTCTGCCTATGTTTTCCTCTAAGAGTTTTATAGTATCCAGACTTACTTTTAGGTCTTTAATCCATTTTGAGTTTGTTCTTGTGTATGGTGTTAGGGAGTGTTCTAATTTCATTCTTTTCCATGTAGCTGTCCAGTTTTCCCAGCACCGCTTATTGAAGAGATGGTCTTTTCTCAATTGTATAGTCTTGCCTCCTTGGTCATAGATTCAGTGACCATAGGTGCTTGGGTTTATCTCTTCTCTGGACTTTCTATCCTGTTCCATCGATCTATATTTCTGCTTTTATGCCAGTACCATACTCTTTCGATTACTGTAGCTTTTCAACACATACTCTTGATAAACACTCTCAGCAAATTGGAAATAGAGGTAATGTTCTCAATGTGTAAAGTACATCCATGAAAAACCAACAGAAACATTATCATAAGTGTGAAATATTGAGTGCTTCCTCTGAAGAATATCTGTTCTTGTCATTCTATTAAACACACTCAAAGTTGTACAGAGGTCAATAAAGCAAGGAATAAAATAAAGACATAAAGACTAGAAAGAAAAGTTAGCACCTTTCTTATATCCAGTGCACATACTTTAATACATAAGAAAATTCTAAGTAACTCTCCCCCCTCCCCAAAATGCTAGAACACATAAGTAAATTTGGCAAGTTCTTAGGATAAAAGGTAAAAAAACAAAAGTCACTTTTATTTCTATATTATAGAAAAAAATGAATAGAAATATAAATTTTTAGAATACTATTTTAAAGTACATCAAAACATGAAATATTTAGGTAAGATTTCAACAATTTGTGTAAAAACTGTACACTGAAAAAATATGCAAGAGGAATTAAGGATGACTTAAGTTAATGCAAATTACATAGACTGGAAAATTCCATATTAATTTTAACTTAATTCTCTCCAAATTGATGTAGAGACTCAGTCATCACAGTGAAAATTCCACCAGACTTTAGAAATTTTTAGGCTTATTCTAAAATATGTCAATGCACAGTACCTGCCATAGTCCAAATCATAAAATATAAGAACAGTGTAGGAGTAATTACACTACATGATTTCTAGAGTTACTATAAAGCTACAAGTAATGAAGAGCGTGTGTTTCTGGAGTAAAAGTAGACAAATAGATCAATAAAATAAATAGATCATATATGTGCATTTATATGGTCAATTTTTAGTCTGGGCACCAGATCAATTCCACAGATGAACATATGTTCTTCAAAAATGGGAAAAAACGAATGGGAAAAATAATACTTAACCTCACTTCATACCATACAGAAGCATTAATTTGAGAAGGATCAAATATATTAAATTCAAGAACAATATATGGTGTTAGAAATATTTGGTGGTAGAAATCAGAATTTTGTTTAAATGGGTGGTAGAGTATGACAATGGGGAAAAGAAACTTTCTGGTGTGATAAAAATGTTCTAATATATCTTAAACAGTGGATTGGTTACTTGCGTGCATGTATTTGTCAAAATTCATCAAAATACACATTTAATATCTCTGCTTCTCACTATAGGTAAATTTTATCTCAATAAAAACTCACCTACAAAAGAAGGTGCTAACTCTGCACACATTGACTTGCATGACACCCACAAGGAAATCTTGACATATCCAAAATAAATGAAAAACATCTTTGCAATTAAAATCTGCTTTGATTTAGTGGAAATATAACTCTCTTTTGAATTTAGCCAAAGAGGAAAAAAATGGACTTATAAAAGGACCCCTGAAAAGTTGAAGCATTAGCCAAAAAAAAACACCTATTTAAAATTAAAATATTGTCACACTGCTGGAAAACATCTATGTCTATATGACAGTAAACATCCAAGTGAAAAGTGAGAATTTCCAACATGCAGCTGCTTTCTTTCAGGCCAAGAAATAGTCTGATGTTTTCAACTCTAAAGACAGAAGTCTTTGTATAAAGTTAATTTTTGTTGGAATTAATCTAACTACATTCGACAAAGCTGAAAGAGTAAAAGGAGGTGCTAGAGATAAAGTTACAATTAAATATTAATGAAAGTTGACTTTTGGAAAATATTGTGTATTCCTGAAGTAGAAGAATCCAAACAAATTTCGTAAGGATTCAAATTGAAATGGATCATGATTGTGGCTGCAGCTCTGCTACTTATTTTTCCCAATTTGTGTTTTGTATTTTCTTAAATTATGTGGGATTATATTTTCAAGAAATATATTCTTAATATAACTAATTATAAAAGATTTAAAATATCTGACCAAGTATCTATCAGACCTTAACCTTCATGTTTATTTTCTTACTTTTGTATGAAGACTTATTTCCATCTCGTACCTAATAGAATTATGAGGCTCAAGTGACATTATGTTCACGCATGAAGTTAAAAAACTATGAAAAAGAACTGCTCACTATATGTGTCATTCTAAATATTATCACTATACAGTTTTGAAGGCTGAAAAATGTTAGTAGTGTCATATAAACCTGTTTTGGAGGAATGCTTATATTTTTACCTATTATTTTTCCTTTTTTTTTAACATCTATTATTTTTTGTTTTGCTTATAGTGTTTTATACAAGTCTTCTAGACTCAGATATTTATAGACTTAGTATTTTGCTCTCAGCCTTTGGTTATTCTAATCTTTTATACTCATTTTGAGACATAAGCCAGAGCATTTCATTTCTTTATAAAACTCTATGCACATTCAGAATCCTTTTGATGTTCAGGATAAATATAGATGGAACAAACAGTCTTTCTTTGTAGACCACATTTGGCGTTATCTTTTGTTAGGGTTTTAAAAGGAAGAGTGGACACTAAGCAGAGAGGCAGATTCACATTGTGTTTATGAGGATAGGCTCAGAGACCAGTCTCCCTGGGTTCAAATTCTTGCTCTGTCACTTTACTAGTTGTATGACTTTTAGAAAAAACCCTATCGTCATAAGTCAGCTTTTTCATCTTTAAATTATTGAAAAATTTATACATTTCATAGTGTAGTCTTGCAAATTAAATGTGTTAATACATTTTAAACGTTTAAAATAAGGGTAAAAAGTGCTACAAGTAACAGTTACTTTTATTAAAAGTAAGCACCGTCATCAGGCATCTTAAATTATACAGATAAAAACAACTGCAGGTAGGAAGAGATATAGATCCATACAGGGAAGCTGATTTTCAAAGACGCTTTAAATTGTTAAGTTGGCTAGAATCTAGGGCCTTTGATGTACCACCTAATAAAAAAACAACTCAGTCTGGCTGTACATTTCCTTAGGGATTATTGGAAACTCTCTGGCATTAATATTTGAACTAATATGTTTCTTTTTAGTGATTTGGCCTCGCATTAAATAAACCTGTAAACTAGTCTGAAGACTCAATAAAATAGTGAAATAGAAATCAAAGTGTTAATTTTTATGTTTTGATATTTCATAGCTACTAAGCAATTGATTCTTCCTTTTCAAAAACCATCTTAAAGATCGTCTTCAAGAAGGCAAACAACATGTTGATATATAAAATCCGTACCTTCATGTTAACTTTAAAGCTTAACAGAAGGGTAGAACATGCCACGATACACCTTTAAACGCCTGAGAGCTTCTCCATCCTTTTCTTGACTATAGGGGGATATTGGTTCTAAAGCTACATATGAGTTGGGAATTCAGTTGATCACAGGGATGGATGTTAACTTTAGAGATGCTCAATGTATTAGGTTATTAGGTTCAGCGTTTATGTCATTTTTTTCTTTTTATTTCACTTTGTTCTATTGACAGATGACAGATTTTGGTTATAAGGGGGGGTGTATGTGTGTATATTTATATAATAGATGTGATAACCTGAGCTGAATAATAAACAAGGAAATGCTGTAGTGCACTTGAATGTACTGAGAAATTACTTTGACATGCAAAATATAATCTTCCACGATGACACTGTGGCTTCTACTTGCACTTATTTCTGTCTTATCCTTAAGCATGTGTTTGAGATGTCATGGGCATGTTTTTAGGCACAGAGGACACAATCAATCACATGTACTTTCTATCTCATGGGACTCAAGCTATTTTAATGTTACTATGTACTGTTTCTCTTTTCCAAGTTTTTCCAAAATGCAATTCTCCAAAATTAATCTCTTTACTGATCTGTTCTTATGAGTATATGTGTGCAGAGATTACCATTGAGCAGAGCAATTAAATAACTTTGACTAAATCATCTTTAGTATTGCTTTAACAGTTGAACAGTTGTGCTCCCCCTGTGTGGTCTACAGTGCATAGGTGTAACTTTGTAAGAGCAGCTGTGAAAACAGTCTGCTTTCCTTATGTTTAGATACCTATCTGGGATCATGGAATGATGGAGGAAATAAAAACTACAAAGTGTAATAAAGATAGAAAATGTACATTAGGCATATTTCTCCTTAATCCTAATAAGAAAACCCAGATTGTACACTTCTTTATTTTTTCCAAAAATATATTTAATATATCACCTTTTTAAGAAACCACATATATCATGCATCATGTTTCAATACCCGAATGTGCGCTTTTTGTGGCTTAATACACAAGTGATACAATGCTGTAACTTCAGAAAGTGAGGAGATAATTCCACCATGTAAGAGCACTCAATTATGGGGTAAATTTCTAGATTTGGACTGTAATAAAAAACATTGTGGAGGTGGTCTGGCATTTTATTTTAATCAAATATTCTTTCTTTTTGAATCCCCTCACTCTTTAGGCTAAATGAATACATTTGATTTATATCTGAAATATAATGAAAATGAGTTGAGTTCATACAGCAATGTGTTCAGGTAGACTGTAGGGGGAATAGGAAAGAAACTCAGATTAACACAAATACATATAATAAAAGTTTCACTTATTTTCATTTGAATTTAATAATTGAGAAAATGACAGTTTCTGCTTTATCAGTTTGTATTTAGGATAAAAAATAGTTGGCAGAGCTGTTTACCTTTTGAACAAAAGCTCTATATTTGTGAAACACAAATAATGATTTTCAGAAATATTTTGCAAAGAACATATTTGGAGAAGTGCTACTCTAGATCCTCTTCAGAATATTTTGTTTGCTTAAACATTTAAACTTAAATATGAATTTACTAAAGAAATAAAAGGCAACGACTTTGGAGCAAATATTTGTTGTATGAATCTGAATTTAAATTAACTGAGACCCTTTCACTTAGTAGAAAAATATCAGAAATATGTGACCTATGATTTTGAGTTTCTTGAACGTGAATAGTATCTCACATATCTCTTTATAATTCACATATTTTAAATGGGAAATTAGACACATTTTTAGAACTTATAAGAACCCTATTATATATTGACAATTAAACTTTAAAACTCATGTTCCTGGGAATAAATGCATTGTAATACTGGACAGAATGTTTAGACAGGTTCTAGGTGCAGGCATAAACTGCTCACTTGGTTATGGGAATTAAACCTTGGCTAGGTAGTGCAGCAAACAGAAGGGAGAGAAGTCCAGTGAATAATTTCTGAAAGGTAGTTTTGTCAGGAAGGTGCACTAAAAACAAACAACACCAGTAAAAACCTTTTGTTGATGGGGTAATGGAGTTGAGAAGAAAAACTAAGTGTCCATGTTTAATAGAAGCATAAGATGATCAAAAATAGGTGATCCATATACCTATTATATGGATAGGTGCTTAGGCACAATGCCCTCCACACTGTGAGGATTAAGATGGAATGAATTCCTAGTATTTTGGAAATCTTCTGCCTCATTTAGATTTGTTTTGCACCTTACATCTAGCAAACATTATACTGGTAGCCGCCTCCTGCTTCCACCATGGGAATATAAGTTTAGGCCAATCATATTAAATCCTCTGGTGAATACACCTACCTTACTTGACTGTAATAGACACTACATGTATATTTATTCCCTGTCTATCTATATACCCTTTGACTAGCTGTTTTTTACAGTTTTCAGAGAGGCTCTACTTACCTTCATTAAGCTATTTAGGGTGAAGTTATTATGCAAATCCTGGCTTAAAAATTTAAAAATTATAAATAAGTGGATTAACTCTATTCTTTGCCAATTGGAATGGATAGGACTATTTTCACCTTTTGTTTCTTTTTCTGGGAAACATTTTCTTCCTCCCATGAGATAATATTCAGTATCATTCTTCACGTACAATGAGGGAGGCAAACACTTCTTCCTATATTTCTCAAGCAGGGATAAAACTACACATGACTGTCTTCCCCAGTCAGACAAGTACGATGAGTGGTGTGGACCAGGTGGGCACATGGGAATGGATGTGCTTAGCCAACTGTTGCTAAGGAGAAATGAGGGTTTGTTTTTGCCACATGCTCTGATACTTTTTTTTAAGCTGGAAATGCAGCTTTTTAAATGAAATATTTGGATTTTTTAATATTAGATGAATCTAAATATTTTAAAACACTATGAGCTAAATAAAACTTGAATAACATCAGCTAGTTTGTTGTTTCTGTTTTAAAAAACCATCATTGTCAACAATAAACAATGAGAGGGTAGCTGGAGAATTAAATTCTCTTATGTAAAGCTGGAAAACCATCTCTATTTAAATCAGCTGACTTTTGAACAATGAAATTCATGTCCTCCAAAGAGCATTCCTGGTCCCAGCTGCACCCCAGCAGGATTTATTATATACCTTTTCTCAAATTACCCATAGACCATTTTCATATTTCCTTTAGAGATACAGAATAATACTATTCTAAAATTTTCAAAAATAGCATATGAGGTGTAGAAAGTTCAAATACAATATAATGATGGGACAGGTAATACAGAAAATATGGTGTATGTGTTATCCTAGGAAAACCTTGGAGATATGGCTTTCATGATAGAATATATACCACAATTTAATCACATTAGAAAAATATACAGTTGTACACACATTATATTGTAACATCTTAAGGAAAAAAGGAGTATGGTTTTCCCTTTAAATTTTTATCACCTTGCCAGACTTTGTTTAATACATGTAGAATCAAATTAAATATATCACTAAAGGTTCATTTTGATTTTCCATGTCTTACTAGTCATGAGTAGTGATTCTTGGCACTCATTTACTGAGGAAACTATCGATGCTCATTTATTCTTTGGCTCCTTAAATATATGTAAAGGCAGTATTATTAAAGCAGGATTGATACATAACACGCATAAACGTAACCTGGAAAGAATGAGGTATAGCAAATGGTATTGCAGTGAGATTTAGGGAGTGGTTGCCTAGTGAGTGAAAATCAGTGAAAGATTACTCTTATTTTATGTTTCTTCATCTGCGGGGAATCTATTTCAACCCAAACCTAAACCACAGTGACCTTTGAATCCAAATCTGATTAAGGTCCTCCTGTGAGCTTTTCTAAGGGTTGCTGTTATCAAATAGGCTCAAGTTTCCCGTCACTATTAAAAGAAGATGTTCTTTTGTAGCAGTGTTGAATTCTGAGAGTGAACATTTTCTCTTGAATGATTTTGTTATGCCCATAACTTTTTAAATTAGCTCTAGTTATATTCACACTTCTACATACACACACATGCACACGCACACACAGATATATTCAACTAATGCTTTGAACAGGAATTTTTTAAAGTATCATTTATTGAATTTGTTGACGATTATAAAATAAGGATAATGATGGAAAATATTAAGATACACACACATGTTTTCATTGTGTTTACCAAATTCTTAAACACTGCTTCATCTGTATAGATACTAAAGTGAAAACATAAATAATTATAAATACATACTTGCTACATCATGACACCAAATCATTGTCTGTACTTAATAATTTTCTTCTAATATTAAAATAGTCACCAATATGTTTCTTGACACAGTAGTGAAACACACATATGCACAAGAGTTTACATATAAGAATTGAAAATTAGGGTTTAGAACCTACTTAGACAATTTTTTACCATACAGTATTTCACATAGATCTTTGAAACATTATGACAGTGATAAACTGTGAACACCTGGCATGCTATCACTGATAATGGCAGAAGGCTCTTTGATATATATATTTCTTCTCAATAGGAAAAGCAATTAGATTTTATGGAAGCCATAATCCAAAGGGTGTACAGTTGACATTTTTAGAGTCCTTAGGATGATTTTACTCCTGAAATAAAAGTTTACCTTATATTTAAATAGTAGAACTTCTGTATATTTTAAAATATTGTGATGTTTCCAAAATACTCTACATCTTTAAATCAAAGTTTCTGAAAAAAAATCCTATTTTTAAACATGGGGAAAATATTTTTAAAATAGACACATTTCAGATGAGAAATAATTCCGAGAGCCGTTCAAATTAATTTTTAATTAAATGAATTATTCCTATATCCATATAAGAAAACTTGAACCTCCAACAATAGCATTCTAATAAAACATAGTTATCTATATCCATCTCTGTAAAGTAAAACACAAACTTGTTTGAACTTTTTTGTGATAATCTAAAATATTGTCAGTTATTTGAGTTAATATTTCTTCCAATTCAGAATATCTTCGTTTAAAGAGTTGAGTTTTCCTAACAGCTGGAGAAGCTACCATTTTATATTAAGTACCTAGATACTGCTACTTTGTACAGTCTCTTTCTCATTAATATTGTTCCTGAGAACCCACTATATATATAAGATTTAAAAAACAGTCATAAAAAGCCCTGAGCAAAGTCAGAGATTCCTAACATGTCAGGGTTGGAAAGTATTTTTATATAGCCAACTTGTCTAGGCCTAAACTGTAGTGAACACAAGCTGAGGACAAGTATAAAGGTGATGGATGTCAGCAAGGTCTCTTTGCTTCCTTTATTTTCAAGGAGACTTCTTCCTTAGAGGACTTTTAATATGGTCGCCCAATCAACAACTAATGACAATCACACCCTTGACCAATTTACTGTGGTAGAAGTAGTCCTAAGGTGATCAACATGCATGTCTAAACTAATCTAATTGATTATCATGTTAACTGAAGTTGAGACTAAAATCTAGACAGAATTCATGAAACAGAGTTTTAATTTTGATTTATATGATTCTATTGATACATTAGCTGAGCAAATAAATGGAAGAAAATCAGTAAATTGACATTTTAAAAGTCTAATTAAAATGTGTGAGGCCATGTTTTTATTTTTGTCATCATTATGTGGATAAAGTTTTAGGAAAATATACTTAAATGTGTTTCAGAAGATAGTCCTAACATTATGTATTTACAAATGCATCAGGGTATAATTGTGTCTCAAAGTCAAATCTGCAGAACTTGTTAGCAGAAACCAGCTCCCTTAGCAAATTTAGCTCAAGTCAGTGCAACAATGTTGGTATGTGAAAAGCCACACAGAGTATTACTAAAGACTTACTGGGGCATTGCCTTGTTCTGTGTTCAAATATATGTTAAAACTGAGCAGTTGAGAAAGCTGAGGTTAATGAAAACTTCTTAAATATTGTTTTTCCCATCTTTGTGCACTGGTCACATAAAAACAGATGAAGTCCAAATATCTTCATTTTTCGTAATACTCTTGATTGAGACCAAGCATGGAAGATTTCAGCCTGAAATGATTATCTTTGTCAAAGTTATGACATAGTTTTAAAAGTCTTTTAAAACTGTCTTCCCTTCTTAAATTACTAGTACTATAATAAATTTATTTTAAAATTAAGCATGGAAAGTTAGCTTTGTCTTAAAAATTAATTGTAGTAATCAAAAACAATGCGAAAAAGAACATTAATATTTTCTCACACACAGACATATTTGACTTGGACTAAATGCAAACACAGGCTTTCAATAATAGATGTTAAAAATCATGTATTTATATATGAAGCATATAAGTGGTAGATAGATAGGGAGATAGATCAATGGATATGTGGCTAAGTAGAGGAAGGGAGGGAGGGAGGAAGAGAAAGATGGAAGGGGGAGGAAGGGAGAAAGAAAGAAGGAAGGAAGGAGGGGGAGTGGGAAGGAGGGAGGAAGGAAAGAAAAATTGAGAGAGGAAGAGGAAAAAGTACATTGAACTTTATGAAAACTTATACAAAATATATACAAATTGGTCATTATAATAATATCACAAAGAGTTCTGCTGCTGAATTTGCACATTAAATATATAAGAGGAAACAACAAAAATATATAAAAACAATGACATTTCAGACATAACTAACACAACCTTCATTGAAATGTAGTGAAACAAAGCAATATATGGGAATACATACATTATTCACTACAAAAGATCTCCTTTGCTTTTAAATTTATGGTAAGGTTATAATTGCTGTGTATGAAGGGTGGATTAATAAATGATTATGTGAACATGAAGAATGTTGCATAAAACATCAGTCTCTATTACATTATTTTTTTTCTCTCAGTTTTATTGAGATACAATTGGCATAGAGCCCTGTATAAGTTTAAGGGGTACATCATAATGATTTGACTTAGTACATCATGAAATGATGACCACAGTAAGTTTAGTGAACATCCATCATCTCATACAGATACAAAATTAAGGAATAGAAAAAAAATTTTTCCTTGTGATAAGAGCTCTTAAAATTTACTCTTAACATCTTCCATCTATAACATGCATCAGTGTTAATTATATCAATCATTTTGTACATTACATCCATATTACTTATTTATTGTATAACTGGAAGTTTGTAACTTTTGACTGCCTTCATCCAATCCCTCCTTCCCCCACCCTTACCCCTGGTAGCCACAAATCTGATCTCTTTTTCTATGAGTTTGTTTGCTTTTGAAGTATAATTGACCTATAACACTGTTAGTTCCTGTTACACAAAGTAGTGATTTGATATTTCTGTACATTTCAAAATGATCACCATGATAAGTCTAGTACTTTCTTATTCATCCTCTACTCTCTCATCCATTTATGCATATCTAGCAGCTCTTTCCAACATAACCATTAAGATAAATATATTCAAAAGAATTTACAGGTTAACATATTGGGTATATTCCTATGTATACTTCTATAATATTTTAATTATAAAAGATTAATATCTAGAAAAATAATAATCGATAAAATCATTAACAATTATAATAGCTAAATAGCAGTATCCTGGGAGGTCTAGACAAAATTTTGGAAGGAATGACGTTTTGATACGATTTCAGTTTTGTGTGTGTTTATGTGCAGAAATAGATCAGCTAAAATGCTGCAATATTTTCCCAATAAAAACTAAGGAATTTAAAGGTGCATGAAATAATAATTTAAAATTAAAATTATTTAAATAATGTATGAATAATATAATAAAATGTTGTTATGGCATACCTATTGGAAAATATCTGCTAGACTGCAACAATCTAAATTAACAACGTTTAAACTGTAGAGGAATTAACTTTCAAAATGTGCAACTTTTTCCAATATAGAATATAGTTCAAACCATCTCAGAGCACTTCTCTGTTAGAAGGTGAAAGTTCAGGAAGGAATTTAATATGAAACTGATTGTGGTTAGAAAACCAGGAGCTGGCCTTATTTTTCTTGAAAGAGTAAAAGTAAAAGGGACCTCAAATTATACCCTTTTCCAAAACCCAACACCTAAAGCGGCATTGTGACCTCTTCTAAAGTTGCCTGGGGACATAAACTCAGAACTTATTTGCAAAATGGCTGTGTAATTGAAATTTTAATATCACTTCCTAAGCAGCCTTAGTTTCCTTGGGTGTCCAATGAGTGCCACAGACACTTTCAGGCTGCAAGCTCCCTGCTTATGGGGTCCCAGAACAAAGTGGGAGGCCTTCAGACCACAGAAACTAAACTCAATTTTCCCCTCACTTTGAATAAGCAGAATTACAAATTGTAGTGAGTACAAGACATTTCAGAATTCCCTGATGCTGAGAAGGGCTGTTATCCATAGTCTCTCTCCCTATCCTAAATTAGACCCCATGGGAAACTCTGTTAACTCTTCCATATAACCCATGTCTACATAATAATATACAAATAGCAATCTGGAGAGGTCAAAAATACCTCATAGCTGAATCTAATGCAGGATTCCAGAGTTTTGGCCACCGCAAATTCTGATGGGTTTGTGAGTCTGTTGTTGGCAAAGAGTATTTTATTTTTTAATTTAAAAATTCAGTATTATAGAATCATTTTGAGCACAGAAACTCACTTAACCTTTGTAAACTCTCTTCTGAGACACAGCAGTCTTCATTTTCTTGATGCAAGCTTTTCAGTGGGGAAATAAAACAAAACCAAAAAACAAAACAAAACAACCAACCCCAAACACACTGTATTTCTTCATTTCAGTCTATTTCCCAGCAGTGGCTGCATCCAAAAAAGACGGAGTTGAGCCACCACAAGAAAGACTTTTGTCCTGGAATTCCAAGGCAGGCACAAACCAAAGCCTACTGGAAATCTCGTGGGGGAAAAAAACGTTCTGTAAGGTTTCCACTCTCAAGAACCTCAGTCCATCATTTGAGTCAGCAGGTGATTCAAGACCATCCATCACTAATCATAGTTTTATTATTATTTTTAAAAGAGGTCCATCTCTACATCCTTAACTTACTGTCACGAGGAATTTGTTTCCCAAAATATTTTGTTCCAAATGTAACCATTTCTGAAAACAGAATTCTCTGATTTTCTTAGGCTTTCTACAACCACAAAGTCTCTAAAAACACCACAACCTATCTTTGTCGCATCTCAAAGTTTGGTGAGGCCATTGTAATAAAGGGGAGAAATTCAGAATTCACACTTTAGTTTTATATACTTTTTTTTTGTATATGGGAGCAGAAAATTCTAGACACTGTAGAAATTCCAGATAAAAATAGAAAGACCACCAGATTGTGTGGTGAAAGGGGGATGGAATGAATACTCACTCATGATGTGGGGATTCTGCCCTGGGTAGTTCCCTGCCCACCCTGTGATTTTCTCTCTTAAGTCCTGATTTGACCTACATTCTCTTCCATTGCCACATTCATCTTTCCCCTTCTGCTTTTCTTTCCCTTTCAGAAATCTACAGAGTGAGGCAGTATTTCCCAATTATTTTTCATATCTGGTGTCTCTGCACAAAGCACACAATCACCTTTTCAGGTTTTAAAGATTTTTAAATATTCTAGTAAACAGATAGGATTAAGCAAAATAATGAACTTTGAAGCAGTTTCATTGTGTGACATCTGGTAAAATCATGGGCTAATATTGTTCATACTTCTGTCATGCATATCATGCCAATCTCAGTATCCCTCTCTCCCTACTTGACCCAACCTGGAGATAAAGCACAGATAGCCACTCACTCTCTATGCTTTCCCTGTGTCAGCTTCATTGATCTTTTCATTTCCTGCACAAGTGCTTTCATTCTTCAGGACCTTTGAACAGGCCGTACCTTCTGCATTGAATAGTCACCCTGACTCTTCACCTGTTAAACCCTATCATTATGCAGGCCCATGACTCAGTATTTTCCTGACTCCACAGTCTAATCTAGATGGCTTTTGTTATTCCTTTTCATATTACCCAGTTCTTACCTTCAGAGGAAATAACAGAGGTAGCATTAATATGGTTTCTTTTCTTGGATTCTTTCTTGTCTCTCTTACATACTGGATTATAAGCTTTATCAGGCCAGGGACAATACCCATGTTTTTCAATGGCACACACGCAACATAACACCTGTGGGTTTCAGAATTTTTTTCCAACTTGTTTGGTCTATAATATCCTTTACTGCCACCTTCGTCCACTTCAATCTTGTCCTGGCCTTACCAATTAAAAACTTAAGTACTTTACTGCACATTCCTTCTTTTTATCTCTGCCATTCTCATCCTTCCTCTCCTTGAAATATGAAGCTCAGTCGAGACAATGTTTTTGGTGATGGTAATTCCACAGTTTCTGTTGCCTGGGCAGTGGCCCGATCGGTATGGCTAATTCCAACCAGATCCTTTTGTTTTGGATGGTAATTCCCCAAACAAGCAGCAGAGTTTCATGCAGCATATCTATTCACTGATTCCCATCTGGAGATCTCTAAAGGAAGGGAAAACAAGAACCAGAGAGTTGGCATGTGCTGAAAGTTGCCTCCTGACACCAAGGGCATATGCCAGAATCTGTCCAGAATTCAAGTGAGCACATAGTCATCATGTGATGGAAATACACTTTCTTCTTTATGAGCACACTCCTTCTCAAAACAAACAAAAACAAACCAAAAAACCTAAAAATCTCAGATTACAGGTAAAAGAGGGATGATGCAAGTTCAGGAATTAAAGGGCAAATTGCCAGTACTACAGATAACCCTTCCTGGGTGGGGATGATGAGGTTGGATCTGTTTGGGGCCCAGCATTCACTCTTCTCTGTAGGACCCATGTTGTTTCTGTTGTGACGGAAGGTCTAGTATCTCTAGTTAACCCTATGTGGATACGTTTTACTGATGTGCTTATTTTAAGTAGAGTTTTAGGTCTCATTTTATCGTATAATAATATATTTTCCTTAGTACATCCTGCAAATTGTAATTACCTGATTTATTTTTAACAAACATCAAAAAAAATCTGTGAGGTGTTCTAACAGTATCTAAACAGAACCTCTGTGTCTGCATTCTTCCTATGTTATCTGAGATGTCTTTCATCGTGACAATGTGGTGGACCATTTCCAGCTGTTTTAGTGCGAAGACATCACTTTTCAGTAGTATAATAAATGGACTCCTATCAAACAGAATGTAGACTATCATACTTCCATGACACAGAATTCAAAAACAACACATATGTAACAGAAATAACTTTGCAAAATTCAGTCACTTCATTAGCAATATGATATAGGTTACATAACTAATAATTTGTTCTGTGTAGTTTTGGAAATGATTATAAAAAGCACTCAGGATAATACCCCAAACTCATTAATAACAGTATTTCTATCAGTGACTCAAGCTCTCCTTTAAATAACAGTACACTTGGCAGGGGATGGAAAGTGTTATTGCTCCTTTGAATTAAATATTTGCTCATGATACTACCTGTTTTAGTGCAGTTGTGCTACCAAATACATACACATGTATCCACCGTAAATACATACGGGTCCCTTCCTCACTTTCTTCAGGACCTTTTTAAATTTACTTATCATTGAGAATTTCCTTAAAAATGTTATTTAAAATATCACCCCCACCCCCACCCCCAATCTGGTATGCCCTGTGTCCATTATATTGCTTTGCATCTTGCATATGGCATAACACCAATTGACATGGTTATATGCATTCATTGTCTGTCTCCCTACTATTAGAATGTGAACTTCATGAGGTTGGGCCATTTATTTTGTTCTGTACAATATCCCCTGATGTAAAATAGTGCCTGAGATTTGAATAGACATTTCACTAAAGAAGATAAATGAATGGCCGTAAACACATGAACAGATGCTCAACATCATGAGTCATTAGGAAAATGCACTTCAAAATCACAAGGCACCACCTCACACTAAGTAGGATGGATATAAGCACAATGATGAGCAAAAACAGGTGTTGGTGGGGTTGTGGTCAAACTGGAGAGCTCATACATTTCTGGTGGGGATAAAAAATGGTACAATGATTTCGGAAGAGTTTGATAGTTTTTTAAAAAGTTAAACATAAATGACCCAGCAATGCCACTCCTATAGGTATATACACAAGGGAAATAAAAACATTTATCCATATAAGGACATATATATTAATATTCATAGCATCATTATTCATAAGAGTCCCAGACTGGAACCAACCCAAATGTCAATCAACTGGTGAGTATATAAATGAGATGTGCTATAGCCATAGAGTGGAATACTATTCAGCAACAGAAAATAGTGTATTACAGATACATACTACCACATGTATGTATGTGGTAGAAAAAACAAAACAAAAAACTATGCTTTTAAAGAAGCCAGGTGTAAAAGGCCTTGTATGTACACTTCCAGTTATATAAAATGTTCAAAAAAGACAGAAAGTTGAAGAGAGGTTGCCTAGGGCTGGTGGTAGAAAAGGGAAATGACTGCAAATGGACAGAAGAGATGTTTCAGGGGATGAAAATGTTTGAGAACTGGATTGTGATGGTTTTTGCACAACTCTATAAATTCACTAGGAATTATTTAATTTTACACTTAAACATGTGAATTTTAAGGAATGTATATTAGAATTCAATAAAGCTGATAAAAATGGACTAATGCAAAGTAGGGCCTCAATTTGTTGAATTAAAGAATAATGAAATATGTTCCTTACTCAATAATGATCACCACCTCAGAAGAAAGAATACCCTGAAGTGATTTGATATATGAATGTGTGGGGCTATACACATAGTGTTATACAAACCAAAATGTACATACTTTATGTAATAATGTGTGTATGTATATGTAGGTGTATATGGGTATGTATGGGGGGGGTGTATGTACTCATTTTCACAATCTCAGGAAATTTCTTATAATGTAAGAGGCATTAGAACCTAAAATATACAAGTGATGTTTTAGACGTGGTTGTGAATTGGGAAGAAACAAGTCAAGATTCCATTATCACAGCATATTGTAGAGAGAAGTGTTTTGCCCATGTGCTGTCTCAAGTACAGCCATAATTGTTTGAAAGATAAAAGTGTAATGAAGAGGAGCTTCTGTAGTCTTAGTGAAACAGTCAAATGACCAGAAGGATGCTCAGATTTGACGGTCTGCTGAAGACACAAGCACATAGGCCTCTGCAAAATCTCACTACTCTATGTCACAGCGTCTGATGCACTCTTCCTCTTAAAGGTAGCCAGGAGCACTCAGAGTAATTAATTTTGATAATGAAAATAACATCTGTGTATAGCATTCTGAAGCTATTCATGCAGCAGAAAGGCAAAAAAATGCAAACTTTGAAATTATGATAGATGCTATTTATAAAGTGACCATCTAGGAAAGAAGTTGTGTATGAGCTTTAAAGTAGAGGCTAGGGTTTTAAAAGTTATTTTCAATAATGGAAGCTTGCTATGTAAATTAAGATTTGGCATTAAATCCTTTCCCTGAAAATGTTAAGTCGTGGTTTTTCTGTTTTCGAAATTGTTCCAGGTCTCATCATCTCCTCCATGAGGGGAAACATTTGGACTGGGTAACCATGTTCCAGCTTATGAGTATTAGACATTGCTTTTTTCCTGAGTACCTTAGAGTCAGCTAACAGTCACTGTTTTAAACGGATTTGTGAAAGCAAGGAGTAGGTTCGTGAGGAGAAAAAGTGCTCTGAGAACGAATGGTCAGGCTCCTATCCTTGGCTGCCTCTCTGGTGTGAGATCATAGCAACTGAAACTATTTTTCATCCTCTACTGTAATATACTGTTAAAAATAAAAACAGTACTGAGAGAGAGAAAAACAAATGAACAAAAGTTTATTTCATTTATTTTTAGAAAGAAGCAGAATGGTTGAAAGAAAGAAAACCACTTTCATGTTATCTGAATATTTAGGCTTCATGAACTGACTGATTTCCCTGGTCACACTCCCCTCCAATAAAACCTGCAGGACAATGTTGGTAGTAAGAACTTGGTCAAGGATATTAAAATGTTCTTCTCTTCTCATTCAGATCCAAAAGGCTATTTGCCAAAATGTATTAATTGGATATTTGCTTTCCAAATTATTTACGTATCTGCCAAAAGTGCTTTTGAAACTTTTGGCATGAGTTACTCTGGATACAAAGAAATATGAGCTGTAAAATAATAAAATAAACTGGAAAATAGCAGCTAAGTGTGTTTCATTTCTTTATGAACAGCCAATACCTCTATTATTCAAAGTAATTTGAGTCCTTTAAAAATGATATGTATAGAGTACAGAGGATAAATCAACCATGGGAAACCTAATCATAACAATATTCCTTATGTTCAAAATTTGCTACAAGAAGGGACCGTTTGTTATTCACATAGAAGGGAGTGTAGTTATAGCTGTATGAAATGGAGCTCATTATTAAGCGATTTAATTTTTTAGGAGTCACATGGCATGAAGCTTAGGGAATACATCAGAGAAACGTGCTAATATACATGGATAAATGAGCTCTTTAGAGATGAGTATAAACAGAACATTTATTAAAGTACTTCTTAAAATTACAGAGTGCTTAGAGACAATTCTTACAGAAACATGTGTAAGGAAAATAGTTTTGGCTAGTATTCCAAATGGCAGTAGTTCTTGGTTTGTATCTACCTGTGTTTCTCCCACCTCATTTTTATTCATTCTTAAACACAACAATACAAGGTATTCCTCACTTCAAGCTTATCTAAGTTATTTTTCACCTTCTGACTTTAAAACTTTGGAGCAACTTGACTTAAATTTTCAGACTTCATTTCAATGCAATGTGAGTTCATGGCCACCACTCCATTTCAGGGAGGAGAGCCTATCTTGAGTTCAAGCTTTTGTAATCCCTGGAATAGTCCCAAACTGCATAAAAGCCAATTTATGAACTATCACTTTAGAAGAGCAACAGACATGGGTAGGAGGTAAAATGCCTAAGGAGATGATTTGCATTCCGAATTTGAGATAGAATTTTAGCTCATTTGACGGCTCCTAAATTTCAGTTTGAGGACTGATGTTGATCTATGATCATTTTTTTAACCACTATATGACACATGTGGATAATAAAAATGTAGTGATGTTTTAGGTAAATTATAAAGACTAATTTGACCGTCGTTTCTTAATATGTACAATGACACACATACAAATATTTATGTATGTGTGTATAGATAGATGTATGTGTGTATATATATGCACAGATACACATACATACACAGGCACATCTCCGATGTGTTAAAAATTGTTAAAATTCTTCTTTTTAAATGGAATAAAGGTATATAGTAAGTAGTTCCTTAACTTAATTGACTAAATGATTGGATGATTGATTGATTGATTGATTTTAACATCTTGATCTGAAAAAATTAAAGATAAGCAACCCTAAGATGGAAATTCCTTTATTAATGATCCAAGAAATTTCAAATTTCAAAAAGCAAAGTGTTAGAGTGACCCGTAAGCAACATTGAAAAATAGAAGTTGGTACCTTCCTTGTGGTACCCACATTTATAACCCTTCAGGAGCCTGCTATTCTCATGCTTTCTCCACAGACCTTCACGCCAATCTTTGATTTCAAATCTGATGGATTTCAAAGGGGGCACCTTTTAATCACTCATGTTGTAATAAAAATTTGAGTCACTGTTCATCTTCTCTTAGGTTTCCTTCAAGTTAAGAATTAAAAGTGAATTCAAATATTTTTCATCTGTCAAGAGGCCTCTAGACATAAACTGTGTTACTTGTAAGCAGTACATCAATACTTATCACTGCCTAAAACCCCTGGGCATATGCCTTTATAGGATGGTGATTTCTCTCCAGAGGGACCAGGGGAAGGAAAAATGTGGCACAAGCTATTCTTCCCTCTAATATCCAATCCATTGATTCATTATAGACTATTCTTCTCTCTAATATTCAATCTCTTTATTCATCCAAATAATTTGCATTTGGCTCTACAGCTGCATGGGACGTAAATCAAGGGTTTCATGTAATTAAAGGGAATAATTACATAGGAAGATAATTCCTTTTTAATGTGTTTCATATGAAAGTCCCCACAGCTCTAGGTTTTTAGCCTTGTTTCCTTGGCCTCAGATCTGCCTCACTTGAAAATGACTTTCTACCATTTTAATTTCCCCCACCTTCTGGAACACCTTTCCTCCTACTCACATGGATGGGGGTCTCTGAAGGATTCCTACTCTTTTCAGTGTCACATTTCACCAATTTGGGTTAGATCAGTCTAGAATAACAGTCAGTTGCAGCCCGCCAGGAATGAGGAGATATTAGAAACCGTAACTTAATTCTACATGGGAGAGAATGACAAATGTTTTCTTTAACTGTGTCCGACTTTCTGAAATTTCAATTATGATGATATATCAAGTGGTTTGTGGCTGTAACAGAGCCATTAGGTTTTAGAATTGCTGCATCTTAACTATGAGAAAAGAGTGTTTGTCTTTACCTAGGACCAAGTGGAATTCTTAGAAAAATGTTATCTTCTCAGTACAATATGGTAGCAGAAGAAAAGTAATGTGAGGATTTATGATTCTGGGCTACAAGCAATAGTCAGAGTGCATGAAGGACATGTCCATTTTTAGTAAAGTTGAAATGAAATTTCTTTATAGAATGATAACTTGACAGTTCAGAACTCTCCCTGTACAGGACTCTATTCTTTTCCTCATCCTTCCCAAGGAATTGGGGAAAAAAAAGTTTCGACTCAGAACTTTTGATGCACAGGGTGGCACATTTTTCATTAACTTTGTTTTCTACATATTGATGGGCATTAAAATCCCTGGAAAATGATGTATGGAACTCTCTTTGAAAGAGTTATAAAGTACTTACTTTGCCAACAGATGGCAAGTGTGGCAGGCGTAGGGAAAGAAAAAGAGATTGTCTTTGTGACCTTTCCCACAGAGGACAGTGTGCTGTCACCCCTTTACCTGAATTTGCCAAACTGTGGCTCTTGATGTCTTGCTCAAGAATTCACCTACACGGCATAAAATAAGGCAAGCAGGAATAAACAACTAAATTTTTTTTTTTAATTATAAAAATGATTTGAGTGTAGAATTTCTCGATCTGAATTTTATGGAATTCAGACAGCCTGTGTATGAGATTTCCTGATAAATGGCTTCCTCACAATTTTTCTCAGTAGAAGGTCTGTATCTTCTGCTAGATTCTCAATGGCAGTTCAAGACCCTCAAAGTGCTAGCATGCATTAGTGATGTGTATTACAATTTACTGATAGGAAATTAAGTGGGTAATTACAAGACGGGCATTTTACCTCGTTCTATGTAGCATATTATTTCACTGGTAACCGTCCTAGTTTCGGATTCATAAATGCAGAACCTGAAGAAAGGACTTGGGTGCTGGTGTATTGTTTGAAAGGTGGTCAGAGGAAGTAGGTGAGAGAATTGGGGGCGTGAGACGAGAAAGGAGGAAAAGCCAATGAGTGGTCTGTTTTCATGGTTTCTCTATATGCAACACGCGAGGGCTCGACTCTATAGGAACTTCTGAGAAATGTACAAAATGTTTTTCTGTATTATTCATCCTAAGTATGGAGACTGGAGCATTCGTCTACTGGCTTCCATCATTCCTAACAAATTGAAAATCATTCTCAGGGCACTAACTCTACCTCCCACGCTGCCTTCTTTTGGGTTGCAGCCACTGGAAGGATGAGGGAGCTTGAATCTTCAGAGAAAGCCCTCTGAAGCAGGGAACCACAGAGCATGCTGGAGATGAGGTGCCCTGGCATATTGAGAGTCACCCAGCTACAGCTGTGGCTGAAGTCAGAGATGGCCCAGAGAGCATATGACACGGGGCACAAAAAGCACGTGTCTCAATGACCCAATGGATTTAAGAGAATATTAAAATTACAACTAAAAAATCAAAATACTGGAGATTATTTATTAGAAAAGTCTATGATGTAGATACATGCATGTCAAACAAAGCCCCTCCACTTATAAAATTTCCATTTAAAATTGGAAGCACTTTTCATGTGAAATGACAGCGTGCTTTTAGAGCTAGATACCAAGAAGCTTTATGTACTAAGACTGTGGGCAATTCTGCTGTAGGGTATAGGTAAAGATCTTTGTTAACAATGAAATGGAAAAATTAGAATGAAATATTTTGTTTGACATATGTCCAGATTTTTTCTCTTTCAAATGTTCTACAAAGACTTAGGTGGAATTTTATTCTGTCCAAATTCAGTTTGCTTATTCTTTCATCCCAAATGGAATGATGTAAGAAAAACATAAGGCAGTGTTGATTCTAGGCAGGCTCTTGGTTTAATATCGGTGAACTGGACTGCTGTAACTGCTGACTGGGTCTGTGATGAATGGGCGAGAACAGTGTACTGTAGAAATACTACGTGGTGGTTGTCCACATAGCACATAGGCATAAGCACATTGTTCTTCAGGCCTTTCCTCTGGCAGATGACACGGGGGTACATCCAGCATTGGAAATGTGTTTTTCAGTGTCTGTGCCTACTCTAACAGGAAGAAAGTCAAATTTTGTTTACCCGTCTTGTCTGTATGTAACACCAATGCAGCTGCAAGTCTTGAATTTGTTTATTCTGCAGTTTGAGAGGAAGAGAGTGTCTAGACAAAAGAATGGTTAGCTTCTTGCCATTGTCAGTCAAATGCAGCATGTTCTTTGTGCCACGGAGCTGCTGTTAGGTATATGCTCTTCAGAGTATACAGAGGATGTTAAAGTCATAGATACAGCCAGTTCACTCAATGAGAAAAATACTAGACGTTCTGTCCTGCAGCAAGAAAGCAAAGAACAAGAACAGTTATAGCTTTAAACATCAGAGAATGAGGATCAAATTCTATTTTTTCCTTTCTTTTGCTGGCACGGACGCAAATGTGTAGATAAGTCCAAGAAAAATACAAAACATGCAAATATTATGAACATAAGTCATGCTAGTCTCAAAATCCTTACAAGATACCTCACACATAAAAGTTGGCTCCCATGTCCTTGAAATGAAAAATAAAATGTTAAACAGCTTTGCATATTCTATGAAAAAGATTATTCAAAGATGTTGACTATTATTTAAACAAAAATAATTTGGCCATTTTGTTATTTTAGAGTAGAATTGGGAGGTTTTCTGCAGCTTACTTTCCTGTTTTTGATGGCTCAGTTTCTTTTTTTCTCACAGATTTAGAATTATAGTGTTATATTCAGATAGTGCTCTTAAGAATAGCATTGTACAAACAAAACTGCTTTATAAATTCTGGACAGTTTTCCTCAAAGAGAGCTTTGTTCTGTATAACATTTACCATAGCAAATTCTGAAAATGGTCTGTCTTTATATTTTATCCATTTATAAGTTTCTCCATAGGATACTGAATATATAGACAATATAATATTTTCTTCCACTGTTCGTGTTGTATCTCTGAACCAGTTTTCTGGTAGGAAAATGTTTCTGTAAATCATCTGAAAGAAAACTTAACTAAAGCTGTTTAAATATATGGTAAGAAATTCACATCCAAGAATCACTTTGGAAAAGGGGTGTTGACCAGGGTGGTAGGATCAGCAGAAATTAATGTATAATAGAATGGTAAATATGCAATTCCTCTCAATATTAATATGACTGAAAAGATATGTGAAAGGGAGGGGGGGGTTAGAGTGTCTCCCCAGGGGAAGCTGTTTGTGCCAGAGATGGTGAGACAGACTGCTGTAAAGTCTGTACCTAGAAATCTTTGGGGCACCACCTCCAAAATATATGCTGAATTTATCCACTTCCCTTCATCTTGACTTGCCTTCTCTAGAGTTCAAGCTACTCTGATCACTTCCACAAACTATTAAAATTGTCTCACAGCTCTGTTCACGCAACCCTGCAGTTCTAACAGCCAAAGTGTGCGTTTAAAACTTGTGTTACTTGGACTCCCCTGGTAGCGCAGTGGTTAAGAATCGGCCTGCCAATGCCAGGGACACGGGTTCGAGCCCTGGTCCAGAAAGATCCCACATGCCGCGGAGCAACTAAGCCCGTGAGCCACAGCTACTGAGCCTGCGCTCTAAAGCCCGTGAGACACAACTACTGAGCCTGCGCGCCACAACTACTGAAGCCCACGCGCCTGGAGCCCGTGCTCCACAGCGAGAAGCCACTGCAAAGAGAAGCCCGTGCACCGCAATGAAGAGTAGCCCCTGCTTGCTGCAACTAGAGAAACCCCTCGTGCAGCAATGAAGACCCAATGCAGCCAAAAATAAGTTAATTAATTAATGTTACTTATGTATTGAAAAGGCTGAAGTCAGTAAGGTGCAAGTGAAAGAACACTAAACAGTTTTCTTTCTCCTTTTCAAACACACACACACACACACACGCACACACACACAGAGCACATGCCAAGGCAACTGGTTCTTTCGATCCTTCTTTTAGCTAGCTCTGTCCTATGTCTTGAATCAATTTTAGGCCAGGTTTCTTTCTTTCATTTTTTTTGTCATTTAAATGATATAATGTCATTTATAATCACACAAATTGTTAAATTTGATTATTAAAATGGCTGGCCAAATCTCAAAACATTGTTTAAAATTCAAGCTTCTTCTCTCTCTCTGCCTGGGTTTGCGTCAAGCTACGAGTATCAGCACGGGACACAGCGGTAACTTCTCCATCTCACCTCTGTGGCTCTCCTTCCTCTCCTCTCCTGTCCCAAACTGTGGCTCAGGCCACAGGGATTGTATCTTTCTGTTAGGGTCTTATCACACTTCCAGTTTAATAATTTTGGGACAACTTCAGGCTGGTTTATTGTCCCAGCCTGAAGAAATAATCACACATACTTTGCCCCCAACATCAGTAGGACAGTACAACTTTTGTCAACTTAGAAGTTTCAGGCTGTTAACAACGGTTTTTCAACTTCAGATTTCTCTGTCACTGTATCCCACAGACAGCAAGGGATCCTGGTCAATCTTTCTGTTTATTCCCCTTATAGCCCCTCTCACCTGACTTTAATTCAAGAAGAAATGACTCTCCGCAGAGTGGAACAGAATACAGGAGACACTCCTTCTCTTCTGGTCTTTTCAACATCAATCCATTTTTCCCTTAGAAGGGTGTCTGCTTATGAGAAGTACAATAGTTTTCAATTATATCCTTTCAATTCCCAAATAAGTGGACTAGTACCTGACTTTGTAATGAGGACATACTCAGCACATATTATGTTGTTCTTGACTTTCAAGGCTTCAGTCAAACTATATAGCATTTTACTATCCTGGTAAACATAGAAGTCATACACTTCTCTGCTTAAAATTCCTTTAAGAGAAATCAATTAAGATTAGGTTTGCTAGTGAGTAAGAAAGGCTCAAAATATCAGTAGCCTAAATAAGAGAGAATTTTGTTTTTATCTCATACAACAGTAGAATGGTAGGGGAATCCAAGCTGATATCATGACTCTGCTCTCACAAGATCCTCAGGACCCTCGTTTATTATATATTCATATAAAGTGGATATAATAATAAGTTCACTGCAGGCCAATGATGGCTTTTCTACCTCTAGTCATTACATCCACCTTTCAGCCAGCAGGAAAGAAAGAGAAACTGAAGAAAAAAGGAAGAGGAGACACGTGACAACTGATTTTTAAGGAAGTTTACTTAAGCTACCAGTTCTTGCATCTGCTTATATCCCATTGGTTCAAACTTATCTGGCTGTATTTAGCTGCAAGAGAGGCCGGTAAATGTATCTACCCTCCACCCTGCTTTGAGTGGTTATGTATTCAATCACTATGGAAGTGTAAAGTACATGGATAGGTGATAATTATGGGTCTCTTCCCAACTTCCTATAGAATTTACAATAAAATCTAAATTCCTTCATGAGGCTTACAACATAATAGAATATCTGGCGCCTGCCTACCTTGTAAGCTTCATGAGATTTTTCCCCTTCTCACTGTGCTTCAGCCATATACAACTACTTTGTGTTTTCTGAACATTCCAGGCTCATTTCTAACTCTCACTTTGGCACTTGTGCTTCTTTCAACCTACTACTTTCTTTCCTCAAATCTTCTCATTGAGAGTTCTATCCAATACATCCTCAATAATGCTTTCTGCAATTAATTTATCTAAGTCAGGAAGTGTCTCTATCCCCATCCCCATCATCACTCTTTAATATAATTGTCAGCAGAGATGGTATGCCACTGTCTGAAATTATTTGTTTGCTTATTTATTGTCTCCCCACAATAGTACTATAACTGCAGAGGGTGCTGTCTATCTTCTTTACATTTAATCTTCAGTCCGTACAACTCTGCCAAGCATGTGATAGCTACTTGATATTGACTGAATAAATGCATTACTATATTAATAGCTTTTCAAATATAAAGCAGCTGCAAATGTAGGTGGTTGTATCGGAATGCTTTTAAAAAGTTTTTCATGGTGGTGGTTGTAGTTGTTGTTTGTATTCACCCATTTCCCCCCAAAATGGGGGAATACCCATTCCTTTCCCCAAGGAAAGGAATCTTTCCTTACCAGGTCATTTTTTAAACTAAGGCAATCCTAATATTTATTAAAATGACTCTTAAAAATAATATAGTTTTCAAGGAATAAAAACTACTGTAATTTACTTTCATTAAGAAAATTGGGCTATATCACCCAGGGAACTTTCAATGATGCTAATTTCCTACTTTTTTTCTTTTTTTAACGGTATATGAACCTCAGAGTTCATATCCCCATTTAGATAAACCACAGAGAATTAAAACGTCCTAGTTTTTTCCATATTAAATTAAGTTGTATTATTTCAAATATAGGTTTATTTTTATCCTTTTACTTCACAATAGGTAAATATAGCTCACAGATAGAGACACTTAATGGTTTAAGTCATGATGTCTTATTATTCTTAAAAATAGATTTTCTTTCCCCTAAAAACTCCTAAAATTATGGAGGTTGCCTGGATATATTCCTTAACAGTCCTAAGGGTACTGCTTGTCTTCCTTTTCAGAAGTTCTTCACACATTCTTAGAACAAGTGTCAGTTATGATCTTTCATTGCTGTATTTTGAGGTTTGGGCAAGAAGCAATGCATATTTCCAATGCATATCATTTTCTTACATTGCTGTGTGATAGTTTTTTAAACAATGTTGCTATTTTTTTTTTTTTTTTTTTAACAATTGAGCTGTGCAAGACAGCCTTACATATGCCACTACTGACTCTTGGCGTCTTTTAGTCTCCTGGACTGCATTTGCACACTTATTTGCTGAGCAAGATTTCTCTAGCCTTTTTTTTTTAAATGTATTTATACAATGGACAGCATTAACTTATAGTTTCTAAAATTAGGTATTGAGTATTTCATATACATGTTTTAGAGACTTTATATTTTGTGAAATAATTTCTAAATAATTTAAGTCATCTGATCATCTCAATGTATGTACATTTTTATATGAATCTAAAATCAATATGTATATAATGTATACACATAGCACCTCTTCAAAGCACTAATGATAAAACCTAATTTGCTTTGCTTAATTTGCATATTCTACCATTTGATCTTTTTCTTTCCAAGTTTACTTAAAACTTTCTGGACAGAATTTATGCTTTTATTTTTCTTCACCTCTAGTAATTACCTCCTGTGTATTTTCTTGCCTTATCTTTGTTCTGTGTCTCTCCTACTTAGAACTAATCGGTACGTGAACAGTTTCTTATTCTCTCTAGTAGGATGTTGCCTCTTCCTGTGTACTGCCTTAGCCTTTTGTACTTTCTTTTAACCTATTTTTTAACCTCAAATTATGCATTTGTGAAAGTAAGTTTACATGTGTATAAATAATTTGTTGGGCATTATCTTAAGATACTGATCATTTTCTACTAATGTGTCTTGATAACCCTATTAGATTGTAAATATTTGGTGTGCAGAAACCTTGTCATATTTACTTTTTATCTGGTAAAAGACCAAATAACTTTACTTGCCTTCTGTAAAATTTTGGTTGCACTCGTCTGAATATGCATGAAGCCTATTTTCCTTGAAGTTCTTCATTGCCTGAAAAAGTATTATCCAAATCATCATTTCCATAGGACCACCCTAGTTAAATCAGTTTCTCCCTGTCTTCCCCCTCCTTTCTATTACATTACCCTAGTTTGTATTCATCAGAGCAGGTAACTGTATCTACATTTTGAAAAGTGAGTATAGTATGAATATATGTGAATAAGGTAAATAATAAAATACTTCTTACTTTTAAGCATAGTATTTATTGCCTGTTTCATAACTGAAGATACCAAGAAGCTTAGTCAAGTGAAGGAAAAATATAAGGTAGTGAGTGTGGGTCCTTCTGATTGTAGGAAATAGGGAAACTACTGTAGGTCTATCTTTTAGGAAGAATATGGTATCAGAAGGGTTGCGATCTAAAGAACACAACTGCTATTAGGAGTCTATCCACTAATGTTAAGAATGTTCCAACAACAGTATAGAGACAGGGTATAAAATTGCATAAAAATGTAATATGTCAAAATCCACAGAGAGGGAGTTGATTGGTATCAGAGAAGTTTGTCAGCAGGTAGCAGTAACTGTCAGATAGGACTACCAGATGCTTAGCAACCATGACATTCAACACGGAATCCAGACATTAACTCAATTACAGTGAATTAAGGAATAATTCATTGTAATTAATAATTGTGATTAATAATTACAATAAGGAAACTGTTACCCTTCCTAACAGGAAAAGCAAAAGTTATTGCTAATTCTTAGCAAAAGTTAAGTATTAAGGTTGCAGGAACAAGTTAAACATTAATTTATCAGACTAGATTAGCAGGATAATAGTGGAAAAGTAGCAACGGACTAGTTACAGAGATCTCAAAATCAGTCTAGAGCACCTAACGGATCACCTGCCTGAGATTAAAAGTCTGTTGACCTAGAAAATGAGGTTAGAGCTGAAGGGGGGAAAAAAAGGCTATATATTTTGAAAACTGGCAAAGGATGACATAATTTAAAATATATTTATTAAGACCTGTGATTGCACATTGTTTGAATTATGAAATAATGCAAATATATTTTGTAAGTATATAATGAAACAAATTAGTATGCTATCTACATAAACTTAAAACATTGTACTATCTCCTTATTGACTTTTCCCATATCCGAGGAACACTACTTGACTTTAAACTGAGTATATTTAACAATTTAAACAGTTTTAACTGAAAAAAATTATACCATAAGAGCAAGTGAAAAATCTATAAGAGGTATGATTAATTAAAAATAACTGTGGAAATAAATAAAAATAAAATAAAAATACCACAATCTCATGAAATTTTTGCTGTATTCATTTGCTTTGTCAACATCGTAACTTCTGTGCCCTACTGTTTGCTCTGTTAAGGGAATTAGCATGTGCTTAGAGGGATACTAGATTTTCCCCATTATTTAATCAGAAAGATTAAAAGTGAGTAATTTCCAAACTCTGTGGTTCAAAGTTATTTAAGTATGGTGACTCTGCCTCCCCTAATATCTTCTCCAGAATCACCAGAGCCCCAGTTTTGGCAAGATGTTAATGAAGCAAAGATGCCTCAATGCATGCAAATTTTAATCACTCTGTGTTCAAGGAAAAATGAATAACAGACAAAGAAACAAATCCTAACCACAAATTTTCTACTCAACATTTTTTTAAACATTAGCCAAATTTTTTCCAATAATTGATATTTAGGGTTATTGTTTTTAACTATAGCATAAAAAGTCATATGTTGGTAAATATATTTAAATATTTGGGTTTTTCAAATTTGGGTAACAACATTATGCTTATAAAGTTTTTTCTGCCAAGTCTCTCTCCCTCTTTTTTTCTCACACTCGCTCACTCTTTCCAAAACATGCATTCTTTTTCTCTCTTCTTATCATATGTAGTTAAAAATCTCAATTACTTAAATACATGTATATTTAGAAATAAAAATTTTAAATTAAAAATAGTATATTTTATGCCATGCATATTATTGATACTTAATGTTTTTTAAGTATAAATCTAGTGTCTATACACAATTATTTTGCAAAATGTTCTACAAAGTTAAAAGTTCTAAAGGTGAATAATAACTTCTAATTCTGAAGATATGACTCAATGTCCTGAAAATATGTGGGGAGATAGATAGCCTCTTTTGAAATAGAAAGCTTAGAAATCAATTTTATTAGTCTCTCACTTTCTATTAAATTTAACCTGGAGACATTTTTTTAGCTCTAGTCAGGAAACTCAGCTTTCAACATTTAGCAAAGGTCTTTCTTTGAAGATGTAAATAAATTATTTCCAATTGGAATGAGGCTCATCTTTTCTATGGTATAGGCACCTGTCTATGGTAACAAGACTAAGCCCACCACTTCATTGTTCACATGCCACATGGCAGATGGCAGATGACAATGACCTTTAGTCATTTTGTCCAGTGAGAGATTAAAGTTAGCTCATAAATTGCCAATCTGTTGAGCCATCTGGTCTTTCATGGTGGATTTTTTTTTTTTTTTTTTTTTTTTCTTTTTTTTTTTTTTTTTTTTTTTTTTTTTTTTTTTTTTTTTTTTTTTTTTTTTTTTTTTCGTT
>NC_041220.1:129744378-129766647 GCF_002837175.3 Physeter macrocephalus | reverse complement strand
CCCCTGCATCGGCAGGCGGACTCTCAACCACTGCGCCACCAGGGAAGCCCTGGTGGATTTTTTAAAAGTAATTCACAAAGCTTGGGAAAATAATTTATTGACCACCTATGTACTGTATATTAAAGACTCTCTTACAATGATAACCTGTAAACATTTTGGGATGTACAATGGGAAGATAGTCTATAAATGCTCCATGTGAAATTTGTGCAGTATTATCTTGCACATACATCTTTTTAGACTATTTAAATTCCTTTTACTTTAGATGTTTTGACATCTCATGTGTTTTCTGTTATAGGGATGAGGTGTGGTAGGTATAAATAGGCTCAATGTGAACTTAAAACCTTTTACTTAGAATTATCCATAAATTTCCTTAAAATAATTTTTTTCTACACTGATAAGTTGGTAATTCACATTTTTCTAACACTTAGGTTTTTTGTCATTATTGTTCTTTTTTAAAACAAAAATTGGAATAATTTACATCAAATTTAAGACCCAATGTTTAACATTGTAACATGACAAAAAAATTTCAGTAAGACCTCAATCTGACTTTGATTTCAATTGGGTAATTTCTATCTTTCCATATGCTAAATATGAGGGGCTCAGAAAAAGGTGTATCATCTATATAGTCGTGGTGATTGTGAAAGCTTGGGGCATTTTATGGTGCGAACACCCAAAAGTGGTGTTCACTTTTGTAGAATTCAGAGATTATTTCAATTAACCTCTTTACAATGAAAACTAATGTGTATGTCAATCATTCTTAAAATAAATATGATTTAAGACATGTAATACTATAATCCTTGATAATTCCTAAAACTAATATAATAAGCAATTTTCTTCTGAAAGTAAAAGTGAACGTAATTATTATACAAAGGGATAGCCAACTCTTTTTCAAGCCAACTGGCTCCTTGGCAAGAAGGCGATAGGAATTATTTATTTGTTGTTTTAAATGTATCATTACTACTAATATTGTTTTATAAAATAGGGATCATCCTAGGAATGATCCACATATTTTCTTTTTTTCCCCCTCTCCTTTTTTTTCTCATTTTTATCTCAATTCTGTGACTGCTAAATTGGTGACGGTCTCTGGCTTTCGGGAGCTTGCCAAATAAGAGAAGTGTAAGCATAGTACTTGACCTCTCTATTTCCTGGCAGTCCTTCTGGAGACCACTATTCACTGTGATTATAGAAGTCTAAGAAGGTTCCATCCATCTGTCTCCTGGTTGCAGGGTAGATGTTGCATTTGCCATTGTTAAAGAGGGAAGACAGTGGGAAATGCTTAATGATAAGTGTGCAAAATCTTAGGAGAGAGGGTTAAATAAAAGTATAAAATGTGATTTGACAAGAAATGGGCATGTTTGGAAATGCTTTAAGACTTTTTTCTAATAGCTATTTTCCCCCTCACCCTGTGTGTAAGGCAGCAGGGTATCCTGAACTTCAGTCAGGCGACTGCTTCTTCACATGTTTCGCACGCATACCTACCACATTAGCTATCACTTATTTACTATCTTCCTTTTAGATGACTTGTTTGAGGCCTAAAGATTTTAATGTACACTTTATTAGAACATAGAAGACTAATATCATTCCCCACTAATATGGCAAAAAATAAATATCATGAAAAGGATAGAAATATAAACGTTTATATAGATATTGTTGTTTACCAAAAGTCCTAGCCTGAGGCATTCTGTTTCTTTACAGGAAAAAGGAATTGCCTGACCCTCCTTTTTCTTATTTTATAAACATGGAAAACCTTACTTTATAAGGAAGTGGTGAGGGCTGAACAAAGATGTGTGTAAAAGTTGTCCTGTGGCTATAATATACAGTTTCTGCAGCAATCAATAGTTATCATAATTGTTGAAGGAAGAACATCAAATGAAAATATGAAGCTACTAGTCAGGGCATGCTGACCTAACGTACTGCCCAGGAAGTCTCTTTGTATTCTTGATTTTTTAAAATATAAAGTCTATTATGATATGTTTGTGGTTCTTTGACATATATTTTCTTCTACTTAGATTAGTTTTTCTTTACTTCTTCGATTACTTTTAGATCCAAGTAAAATGTTTTATTAATTGACATCAGTTTTAATAAAACAAAATAAATTTTTTAATAAAGTTGTATTTTCCCAAGAGAACCTCAATGATATCTGCCATCCCACTTGCTCTTCTTACAGTGTGAGGGTGACACTTAGAACTAGGCAGGCTTTTGTGACTATTTCCACCACTGGAGTACAGTGGGAGAGATGCTAGGTGTCTTCTCAGGGCAAGTCATAAAAGGTCACACAGCTGCCATGTTGTTTACCAGCATACTTGCACTGGAGCCCTTAGTTGCCACGTGAGGAGTCTGATGGCCCAGTGGGCTACAATGTGAAAAAGTCCAAACCAGTCCCCACAGAGAGACTGCATGGAGAAGCCCTGAGATGAGAGGAAGGGAAAGAGGGGCCTGCACAGACTCCAGGTCCTCCACATCCCCCTCCACTGTCCCAGCTTCAGAACCCATCTGGCTGCTATCATGTGAGAGACCCTGAGCCAGAGAACTCAGCCAAGCTCTTCCTGCAGAAACCATGAGCAAAACCAAAATGATTTTCATTGTTTTAAGTCTCTAAATTTTGGAGTCATGTGTTTGCTATATGACCATAACTAACCAGAACAACATCCAACATGATACAATTCTTGATATTTTTATGCATTCAGCCATATACTACAAATATTTTCTCTTTCCTTCCTCTTTCCGAAATGGTAGTAGGCTACTCTTCTGTCTGGAAACCATTGTTTCCCCAAATGTTACTTTCTAGTAATCCCAGGACCTGTTCAATTTTTCTGCATTTTTTCCTGGCAATTTCTTTTGGATATATGTTTTATTTTTCTTTCACCGATAAAATCCATGGGAAGTCCAAGTAATTTTAAGTGGACAATTTAAAATAATTCTAAATTACATATTGTCTATTTTTTAAGTTGGGATGGATTTTTTTTTTGATTAAAGGTTCACATTAAGAAAAATAAATCAAAAAATGCTGACATTAGAAGAAGCCCATAAGGAAATTGCATACAATCTTGAAGAAAAACTTTACTAATCTCTAATTAGAGGATATTTGAATTATTCTAATTTCCCTTTTCTTTTGCATTAGCCCAGAGAAGAATAAGAAGAAAATAAAACAAACTAGCAGCAATAAATCACATGTTTTTTAAAGGAAAAGTTATTTTATGGAAAAAAATTTAGTTAGAAAAATAATTTGGAGTATTTATAAACAGCTAAGAAACTCCCACCATAATACTACAGAAGGTCCAATTTTAAAAGAAATTAGAAGAATGACTGAGGGAATATTTTTTCTGCCATCACATTGTGAAAAAACAATGGTTAAATTATATTTGGAAAAGTATCTGGGGCTACTAACAAAAATTTAACATTTCTTAAGGTGTAGTTTCTCTCCAGTCAACCTCTCACTCTAAACCACTACCCAAAGGTTCTCTCTTTTTTTTGTTCATAATAAGTAGGAACATTATCGCATAAGCACCTGGTCCTTTTTACTCTGAAAATTTTCAACCAAAACATCAATTTAAGAAGCAATATTTTTGGAAGTAAGTTTTATACACTTCTATTTTTAGCAGATAATAAACAACATAGCATTTTGTTTACTCACTTTTAGTTTGTTTTGAAAGATAGACTCAAAATTATCTACAAAGACTCTGAAGATTCATTGTATGAGAGTAATTGCCAAATGAAATATGATTTCATTTTGATACCATCTATCAAAGCAGTAATCATTCTACTTTCATCGTTTTTGTTCGTTTGTTGTAAATTCTTCGAGTGATGTTTGCCGTAGCTTATCACCCCGATTAACTTTAGCATAAAGTCTTTCTGATCTTGTGAGTTGTATTATGCTTCACCATTTCAGCAGCATGTGCAGCTCACTCTTGCCCCACAGATCTCTGAGAATTTTGCCCTTAAAAAACACCTTTAGATTGGGGACCTTCCTTCTTTCGTTAAAAATCGTCCGTTACATGTAACTCATTTGCTTGTGTGTTTCTATAGAATACACACACACACATATATATGAGAAAGAAAGAGGGAGAATGATAGGGAGTAGATTGGTTTCCCTGTTTCTAATCAGTCATAAATGTGTCCATCCAATCATTAGAACGTAAAGGTCAAGACATACATATTTTCTAAATATTATTTGTTTCAGATAGTTATAGTAATATTCAGTAAAGATTGCAATAACAGATCTTACCACATAAAAGTAAATACATAACAATGTTAGTGAATGTTAATGGAAAAGAGTGCTTTTCCTAACAGGGTGATATATGCTAAACCCATTGCTTTTCTGAGCTGTGGGGTTGAACATGCCACACACAGTCACGCCCCTATGGCACTGATCTTTGCCATTCTTATATTTCTCCATGTTTTGTTTATTCTTTTCTCAGAAAAGAAAACCCATTTCCAATTCTGACAAGAAGATGGTTAAAATACTAGCCATATATTTCCTTACCTTGAAACACCACAGCATACATTGGTGGCTCAGCAAGGTGTACAAAAATATCTTCCAAAAGAAGTTACTAGAATGGAAGTACTGTATGCATGTCTGGACAAACTCTGAGAAAGTAAATTTCCTAACCAAATTTATTATGGGGAACCTCATGGCTATGTCCACTATTTGTTTTTATTTCCCCCTCCCCTCAAACTCATCTCAAATTCTCAGGAAATGCTATTTATAAGAGTTCCGTATAATTACATTGCCATGAAACTTTAAAAAAATGAGTGTTCATAAATTTCCCCAAATTATTCCATCTGAGTTAAAAGTTTTGAAAATTCAGAATGATTCTGTGCCATGGTATGGAAATTTTGTCTAATGTTCTAGAACTTTCATTGTTTATGTGTCCAAAATTACATATAAAAGTAACCTTTTGTTGAAGACAGGTTTAAACTAATCATTATAGCTTTTATAATGCTCACAAAAATATAGAATTTAATTGCTGACCATAGTATTAATAAGTGCTAATAAAATGCTCTGTGCAGAACACAAAGGTTTATTTCACTAGAAAATATTTTGCAATAATTTGCCTTTTACATTATGCCATGGTGGTACAGGGCATTGCCTGCTCTCAGAATTCAAATAAAACACATAATTTCAACTTAACCTAAATTTGAGCCATATAAACATTTAATTAAGAATGAATGAAGTATTGTATTTGAACAAAATATAAATAGAAAGCATCTGTTGGGCAATTTCTGAAAGACAAGCTATATTACATTCTGTTAAAGCCATTTTTAAAAGAAATGTATAACAATTTTAAATGGCAAACTTTTTTCTTATAAATGCTGCCAACTAGTTTTATAGATAGTGTTATTCTAGAATGCTACCTACATCTTGCCAAAGTACATATCAAATAATCTTTTTTTTCCCCTGTAGACTGACTCCACCCACACTGCAAAATTTGACTTTTGTTAGGAAGCTGGAGTTCATAAGATTTGACGTTACCTGCTCTGAGTGAGCACCAGACTGAAGCAATTTCACTTCATACAATGATCATCTCTTAGATTTTTAAAGTCATTTTTGGTAATTTACTCAAAAAGAGATCTGTTTTCACTTTTAAATACTATCCTTAAAAATGATGAAAATGTAGCTACAGATAAATGGAAAAGATTTTTTGGTGAATTGCTCTTACTGAAATTTATAGAGGATATTGTTAAAAGTCCCTAACAATTTAATTTAAAAAATCTTTAATGGCTAGTTTACACTGGAGTCTTTGCTTGTTCTTTTCTATGTGAAATCTGGAGACTAAAGTTCAATTTCTTTTTGTTTTTAAACTCACCTTGAGGTGAAATTTACCATTTTAAGTGTATGATTCAAAGAATTTTGCGAAAGTAAAAAAGTTATGTAACCACCTCCACAATCAAGATATAGAACATTTTTATCATTCCACAAAGTTCTACCATACTGCCCTGTAGTCAATCCATGCCCCTAATCATAGCCCATGACAACCACTGAACTGATTTCTTCCTATAGTCTTGCATTTTCCAGAACGTCATATAAATGGAATCACATAGTACCTAAGCTTGTGTGTCTGGCTTCTTTCCCTGAACAAAACGCTTTTGAGATTCATCAGGATTGTCACTTGTATTCACCATTCACTTCTTTCAGTTGCTAAGTAGTATCTTACTGTATTGATATACCACTATTTGTTTATTAATCCACTGGTTGATTGCTTCCAATTTTGGCTAGTTTAAATAATGTTGCTTTGAATATTGGAATACAAATCTTATTGTGGACACGTGTGTTGGTCAGGGTTCTCCAGAGAAATAAAACCAAATTGTACTGATAGTTTGGCCTGTGGCTAACTTTTTAGTCTCTGTTAAGGCCCAGTAGCAGACCAAGAGCTCTTTCTTGAAAGGAGAGCAGTTATCAGCAGAGGATGACAGGGTTTTGTTTCAAAATCCTAAGGGCCTGAACTATGATTAACCTACCTAAAGGGGCCTGCCAAAGGCTCCGGACAGCAGCCCTACCTGCCAATTACCCTTCAAGCACCATTGGATCTGCTGGTTCATATGGCATGAGTGGCAGAGCAGCTTGCCCAGCAACCTAGACCTGGTACAGAGCCTTCTCTTGTTCTGGGTCCCACTCAAAACTAGCAGCTTTTAGGTCCACTAAGTAAATGGGCCAGAGTAACGCACCCAAATGAGGAATATGTTGCCTCAAAATCCAAAGCAGCCCTGTTAGTTGTTGTGACTTTTTTGTTGTTGTTGTTGTTGTTAGGGGAGGCCAGATGCAAAAACTTGTCCTTCACCTTAGAAGGTATATCTCAACATGTCCCGCACTAGTGGGCCCCTAGACGTTTAGCCAAGGTAGAAGGCCCCTAAACTTTTGTCAGATTTATTTCCCACTCTCTCACATGCAAATGTCTTACCAATAAGTCTAGAGTAGTTGCTGCTATTTGCTCTCTAGGTTCAACTAGCATAGTGCCATCAATGTAATGTGCCAGTGTGATATCTTGGGGAGCTGAAAGGCAATTTATTTATAATGTTGCATTAATTTCTGTTGTACAGCAAAGTAATTCAATTATACACACGCACACACACACACACACACACACACATATATATAAAATGTATATACACATTCTTTTTCATATTCTTTTCCATTTTGGTTTATCACAGGATATTGAATATGGTTCCCTATGCTATACAGTAGGACCTTGTTGTTTATCCATTCTCTATATAATAGTTTGCATCTGCTAATCCCAAACTCCCAATCCATCACTCCCCTCCCCTTGGCAACTACAAGTCTATTCTCTATGTCCATGAGTCTGTTTCTGTTTTGTAGATCAGTTCATTTGTGTCATAGTTTAGATTCCACATATAAGTGATAGCATATGGCATTTGTTTTTCTCTCTCTGACTTCACTTCACTAGTAAGTGATAGTGATAATCTCTAGTTGTATCCATGTTGCTGCAAATGGCATTATTTCATTCCTTTTTATGGCTGAGTAGTATTCCAATGCATATACATATACTACATCTTTATCCATTCATCTGTCACTGGACATTTAGGTTGATTCCTTGTCTTGGCTATTGTGAATAGTGCTGCTATGAACATAGGGGTGCACGTATCTTTTTGAATTATCATTTTGTCTGGGTATATGCTTAGGAGTGGGATTGCTGGATCATATGGCAACTCTAGTTTTTTGAGGAACCTCCATGCTGTTCTCCATAGTGGCTGCTCCAATTTACATTCCCACCAACAGTATAGGCGGGTTCCCTTTTTTCCACACCCTCTCCAGCATTGGTTATTGTAGATTTTTTAATGATGACCATTCTGACCCATGTGAGGTGGTACCTCATTGTAGCTTTGATTTGCATTTCTCTAATCATTAGTGATATTGAGCATCTTTTCATGTGTCCATTGGCCATCCGTATGTGTTCTTTGGAGAAATGTCTATTTAGGTCTTCTACCCATTTTTCAATTGGGTTGTTTGTTTTTTTATTGTTGAGTTGTATTAGCTACTTGTATATTTTGGAAATTACGCCCTTCAGCCCTTCAGACTTTTCATATTGATGCTTTGACTCTGCTGTCTATTACATGCCCACTTTGTCTTCACTGGTTGAGTGCTGCCACTTGGCCCCTGCCACTTGGTTCCTCTTGGATCCCTAGGTCCAATTACTTCCATTTCATTTAGGTTTCCCAATTCACTGACTGTAGTTCACACTGGAAGGTCTCACCTACAGAGAGGAGTAATCAAAGGGTTCTTCAAGGATTCTGGAATTCCTCTCACAAATGTTTTTCTCACAGTATTAGTGAAAGGCAAATCTTCTAGACCCTTCCAGTGTGGGTGAGTAGGTCTTAAATGACAAACCTACTCCAATATTTCTATCTCCCTGAGCCACTGAATTCCTTCCTCTATATTAAATCAAGGTAGGTCTGGTATTTCCAACTTGCTCACTTTTGTTGGACCACTTTTTGGTCATATTCTAACCAACCAACCAACCAACCAACCAGTTAGAGTCCTTTCTCCCTCCTGAGCTGCAACATTAAATGCAGACTGTCTGCTTATTGAACCCGTATCAGTAAACTCAACCTTATTCAATTTTATTTTTCTCCCACCATTATCCCACATTTTTAATATCCATTCTCACACATGTTCCCCATATTTCTGTCTGATTCAATTAGAAAACTCAAGTAGGTCTTTTGGAGTGTAGTGCATCTCTGATGAGTCACACTTTTTACCTCATCTTTAGGGCCTACCAGGGCTTGAGATTAATTATAGGTCTCGAGGGGTAGTGGGGGTGTTTCCTGTGGAGATTCAACATTGCCTTGCTCAGCAACTGCCTCCTGAGAGGCCATTACAGTTTCCTCAGGCAATACATGGTTAATCTCCTCAGATGGGATTGGTGAGGCCACTCCCACTGGGCTTGGGAGGCCTCTTTTCCTGGCAGAAATGACTCAGCAGAATTTAAGGGCTCAGTGTCCCTAGATTCATCAGGGTCTCCCTACATGTCCCTGTTCCAACTTTAAGGATCTCACATCCTCCCAGTCAATGCCCTCACATTAACAGTAGACTCCCTATGAGATTGGAAGTTCAAATTGGGTTGTAATTCAGCCAATCACAGGATGAGATTCTCAACTTTATTTCCAGCAATCTCAGTCCTGTGGCTACAGGAGATGAAGGTCTCCTTCAGGGCACATACAGAAACTATCATATCACTTATGTGGCACTTGAGCTGGGACTTTGAAGCCATGAGTTCATCCATTTCTTTCCCTACTTTGCAGTGGTATTAGGAGCAACCAGCCAATTTCATTATATTCATTAATTTTTCAAAAACGTTTGAAGGTATCATAATCACAGTCATCCAGCTTCTTATAAGTGATTGATTAGGACCATTGATGGTACTATTTTGTGTCTCTATTGCCAGATGTTGTTATTGACTATCAGTGTCCAATTTTAAAGCCAATTCCAGAAACCCCAGAACTAATGGAGAAAACTCATCCTTGAAATTCTATTCCTATAGCGCCACTCTTAGTACCAAAATCTATATTGGTCAGGGTACCCTAGAGAAACAAAACCAATAGGATATATATGACGATACACACACACACACACACACACACACACACACACACACACACATACACACTAGATAGATGATAGATAGATAGATAGATAGATAGATAGATAGATAGATAGATAGATAGATAGATAGATAGATAGATAGATAGATAGATAGATAGATAGATAGATAGATAGATAGATAGATAGATAGATAGATAGATAGATAGATAGATAGATAGATAGATAGATAGATAGATAGATAGATAGATAGATAGATAGATAGATAGATAGATAGATAGATAGATAGATAGATAGATAGATAGATAGATAGATAGATAGATAGATAGATAGATGATAGAAATATTTATTGTAAGGAATTGTATCATATGACTATGGAGGCTGATAAATCCCAATATGTGAAGTCAGCAAGCTAGACACCCAAGGGCAGCCAACGGTGTAAGTTCCAGTTTTTGTTCAAAAATCTGAGAACCAGGAGAGCTGGTTCCAGTCTGAGTCTGGAGGCCTTAGAACCAGGAAAGCCAATAGCGTAATTTCCAGTTGAGACTGAGGGCTTGAGAACTGGGAGAGCTGATGACGTATGTTCCACTCAAGGGCAAAAGACCAATGTCCCATCTCAACAAGTCAAGCCAAAGAGTTTTCCTCTTAATCTTTTTATTCTATTTAGACTTGCCATTAACTGAATTAGCACCACTCACAGTAGGGAGGAAAATCTGCTTTACTTTGTGTATTGATTCAACTGTTAATCTCATCCAAAACACCCTCACAGACACACATGGTATGACGTTTGCCCAAATAGCTGGCATGGTCAAGTTGACACATGAAACCAACTATCAGAACATGCTTTTGAGACAGAAGGGAAAGGGGCAGGACACAACTGCTAGATAAATGAAGAAGGGGAGCAGCTGTTAGGATGCGATAAAAACGGACTGGAACCTGCTGAAACCAATGTGGTCTTGAGAATAGTCTGGTCATTGACCTTTAGCTCATTATACCCTCATTATAATACTAACAATCACTCCCTCTTCCACCATGACAGTTCCCACGTGGACCATAAAAGGCCAAAAAGTGGGCAGTGTCCTAATTCCTAGAAATCCCCACCTTTCCCCCAAATAGCAAGAATATTCCTCCCACTAATTAGGGTATGAAATTACTCAGCCCATAAAAACCAACAGCCCCATGCCTTGGGGTTGCTCTCACTTTCGGAGAAGGTCCACATTCTGCCTGTGGATTGTGTATTTCTCTGAATAAACCTGCTTTCACTTTGACTCCCTCTTGAATTCTTTCCTGCTCGAAGCCAAGGACCCTCACTTGGTGGTCTATCCCAGGGACTCAAGTGGGTTCCCAGATGTGACATTTCTCTCTCCTGCAACATTCATGAATTCTTTATCCATTCATCTATTGATGGACACTTAGGTTGTTTTCATATCTTGACTATTGTTAGTAATGTTGAAATGAACATAGCAGTGCATGTGTCTTTTCTGGTTAGTGTGTTCTTTTTTTTTCAGATAAATACTCCAAAGTAGAATCAGTGGATCATATGGTAATCCTATTCTTAATTTATTTGAGGAACCTCCATCCTGTTTTCTATATTGGCTACACCAATTTACTTTCCCACCAACAGTGCACAGGGTTCCCTTTTTTCCACATTCTCACCAGCACTTGTTACTTCTTATCTTTTTGATAATAGCCATTCTAACAGATACGAGGTGATATCTCATTGTTGTTTTGATTTATGTTTCCCTGATGATTAGTGATATTGAGCATCTTTTCATGTGTCTGTTGACCATCTGTATATCTTTTTGGAAAACTGTCTATTCAGATCTGCTCATTTTTTGATTGGATTGTTTAGCTTCTTTTGCTATTTTGTATGAGTTCCATATATATTTTGGACATTAGCCCCTTATCAGATATATGATTTGAAAATATTTTTCCCATTCAGTAGGTGGCCTTTAAATTTTGTTCCTTTGCTGTGCAGATTTTTTAGTATGATGTCATTTTGCATATTTATTTTTGTTTTTGTTGCTTTTGCTTTTGGTATCAGATTCAAAAAACCATTCCCAAGACCTATGTCATGAAGCTTGCCACCTGTGTTTCCTTCTAAGGGTTTTATGGTTTCAGGTCTATGTTCAAATCTTTAATTTTGAGTTCATTTTTTTGTTATTCATGTTTATTGAAATATTGGATCTATGAGATTATAATTTTCATTTAATTTGAAGTGGTTTTTTTTGTCATGAATTTGTTAAGTAAATTTTCTGCCCTCTCTCTTCTCTTCTTAGGGATTCCAAATAAACAAGTGTTATAATGATCAATATTGCCAACAGGTATCTGGGGATTACACTGTTTTTAGTCTTTTGACTATTTGTTGGTTTTATTTTTAAAGTTCTCTCTTCTATTTTACTGAAATATGTCCTGTAGTTTCAAATATGCTATTCATTCTTTTCATTCTTTTTATTCCAGAAATTATGTTTTATAATTTGAAATGTGTACTAAGGTCTTTTTTACATTTTTTTCTCATCATTATAAAAACTTTCCTCTACCTCACTGAACATACCTAGTCTGTGTATATGAACTGGTTTAATGTCCCTGTCTGCTAATGTCATCACCTATGTTATTTTTATATTTCTCTAGGTCATATTTTCCTGCTTCCTTCTTGCCTGATAATTTTTCACCAATTGCCAAACATTGTGATTTTACATTGTTGACCACTGAATTTTGTTCTATCCCTTTAATATGGTTGAGGTTGTTTTGATATACACTGAAATTGCTTGGAATCAATTTGGTTGTTTTAAGACTTGTCTTAAAGCTTCTTTAGGGCAGATTCAGATTAGTTACTAATGTAGGACTAATATGGCTTAACTACTAAAGCAATGCCCTTCCACCCACTGCCTCATGTATTAAGATGTCATTCAACTCTGGCTAGTAGATCCACAAGCTATTCCCACCCTTCAGAGAGCTTCAAGATTGTGTCACCTACTGTTTTCTTGTGGAAATTCTAAATTACATCATTTTGTAAAAACTAATGATGTTGTTTTTGGAAACACTGAACCATGTTATTTTAGTTTATTATTAATTAATTTAATTAGATATATTATTATTAATAATAATTATTAATTAGATCTAATCAACACATATTGTGTGGTGATATGAGAATTTTCAGAGTATGATTTTAAATTTACATTACAAAATGCTATCACAATAATGCATATAGTATCATTTCCTTGTATATACATATGTTAATGCATGTGTGCACGTGTATGAGGAGTGTGTGGCTTTATGTGTAGTGAATAAGCCAGGAAGATATAAAACAAAAGTAAAAAATGAGCTTATTTCTTTTTTCTGGAAAAGGGGAATAGAAGTTAGAGAAGGGAGGTTAAATGGGATTTCCAATTTTACGTTAAAAATTTTGCATAAACGTCAACATAAAAAAGTTGTTGGTTGATTCTTTGGTCCAGAAATGGTCATTTTTTACTTAAAAAATAAAAAGCATTTGATATATGATTGAATACCATATGTATTTGCCTTCTCTGCCTTTCTCAGTATTTGACTGGGTTGAACAGTCAACCCAGTTATTTTTCCAAGGCTCAATTGCTGGAAATCCCTACTGGGTACCTGCTTTTACCCTAGTATCTAAATATAATCACTATATATATATAGCAGCACAGGAAACCTTCCTCCCAAAGAAAGTTTCATTGTCATTATTATGTCAATACACTTACTGAAAATATCTGTGCATGCCCATGTCAAAGAAGATTTATACTTTCTTTCATTTTCTAACCAAACATTCCAATTTTAAAATTGGATATGAACAACTCCACCTTTGCCCAGAGTTGAGAAAAAAAATTGAAAAAGAAAACATGGCACATTTATTTTCAGGTTTAATTAAACTTGTGACAGGTGTTGTTATGAGTGAACATTGAAGATACACAGTTTTGCATCTGTGACAATTCTTATAATTAAAAATGGTTTTCTTATAAATGAGAAATTGAATAGCATCATTTCCTAGAAAATTACGATATAAATTCTTAAGATTTAAATTTATGTAGGATAAAAAGAACTGAAAATTTCAGAAATGAAACTTGCCTCTCTTAAATATATTTAACTCTTATCCATGATTCTTTATTTGTCATTTTATTTCTAGTGTACCACATAATCTTATGGAGAAAACACTGGTTCTGGGTAAAGGAAATTTTAGAGAAAAAATAAGTAATTTAAATCAAATTGTATGATTTCCTTTACCCAGTCTTCTTCAGTGGTTAATATCTCAATTAAGCTGCACATTTCCATTCTGTTAACCATATTATCATATATTAAAATTAGTCATTTTCTAGTGGTTTTGATTATTTTCCCTCATGGAACTGAATCCAGTTTTATTGAATCAGATAAATCTTTTCTCAATATCGAGAAAGAACATTAAAACTTTCTAGACTTATTAGAAAATATTTGTTTCAATTATTAATTTTCTAAATCTTATTAAAAATTGAAAGATGTCATACTTGGGTGAAATCATTTTAAGGATTTACATAGCTATTTATTTTATATTCTGCACCTTTGTTCAGCTTAGCATCATAAAAATAAATAATATGCCTGAGTTATCTTAACCTAGTGATTCTCACGCTCACCAGAACAAAAGCCTCCTTTTCACCTTTTACATAAAATATTTTGTAATAGACACTGTACTGAATTTAGTAGATACCATAACTTTATTCTCATATATAGCTTCAAATTTAAAAAAGCCAACAAACCCTATATAAAACCCTAATGATAACATAAAGAATAAACAAGGAAGTAATTCATAATAAAGTAATATATTTTAATGCAAAAATGTGTGGGCACAGCTACACTGGAAAGTATAATGAAGAAAACACGCCCTTACCTACTCACTGAGCCAGGAACCAGGGAAAATGGGCAGGTACAGAAGCAGACTGGTGCAAATCTGAGGTTGGCAATTCAAGTACTTTTGACATGGTGATGTGATTTTCCCAAAATAGAAAAATAGTTCTTGATACATTTCCAAACCAAACAAATAAATTTTTCTATTGATTTATCAGTAGTTACCTTCTAAGCATAAAAAATTGTGAAAGAAATACTTTGTATTTTTATTTAAAATAGGGTTTGTTTCTACGCTCAAATACTTATAAATATATGTCCCATCCAGGTGAATGTCTAGCAGGGCGTTTGTAACTCAGGTAGATTTCTAGATAATTCTTTATTATCCAAGACTGTTATACACGTTGGAGCATGTTTGCCATCCCTAGCCTCTTTCTACAAAACACCAACAATGCCTCTCTCACCTCCACAAATTTAAAAATGCTCCAAGGAGAATTACTCGCTTAGGAATAACTTTATCACTTGATAACCTCGTGAATAATCTTTTTAGTGTTTTGAGTGCTGATGTTGTTGCAGTATGTTTTATATTGAAGATCTCTAAACTGTGAAATGTAGTGATGTTCAATTCATTCTTCCAAGTTGCTGCACAGTTGCTGCTCTTCACTCAGTGCTCTCCTATGAGAACCCTGTATAGTAGAGTATATTTCACATAGGTTTCCAAGAAATTCAGTGTAAAGTTGAACTATAGCAATTATATGGAGCCCTTCATCTACATTTTTAGAAATGGATCTTATTTCAGGGCCAGTATTTTGGTTTTGGTGTAAAATTTTTGTTTCTTTCTATGTGCCATCATTTTGTGTGTATGTGTGTTCTTTAAGCTACCTTGATTCCTCTGTGAAACAAGGTTAGGAATAGTGAAGTACTGAGGTAGAAAATATGGTATATGCAGCATGCATCAAATTCTTAGTGGCATAGCTTTTACCTAATGATGAAGTATTTCACAGCAATTTTGGAATCTAGGAAAGAAGTATTGAGTAGCAATACTTGGAATTTAAGATTACACAACTGATTTAATAATTTATGTAATTTATAACAATTAAATTCAATGAAAAGTAGCTGATATAATGAATAGGGATTATTTTTCATGTTTGTTACATAAAATTGCATTTTATTTATTTCATACTTCATTTGACTCTGTCTCAACGATAAAGTAATATGACATATAAATATTGAAAATCATGCTTTTTTGGAAAGATAGAAGACTAAGATGAAGAGAATGTACATAATATAGGAACATATCAAGAATGAATAACTTTCATTGTCAATTTCTGGTAGAATAATTTTAAGTGGAGAAAATCAAGTAGGCAGGATATTTGACCAGTTGAATAACTGACATAGGAGCTTTCAAGACAAAAACTTTAAAAAAAATAGCATAGTTTTACAACTGACAGATTGTGGAAAAGATTTTGATTTGATTTGATAGGATATGAACAATGTCTACAGAGATAGAATATGCATTTCGATGACTAGATTTTCCTATGGAATTACGAAAGATGACCACTGTGAAAATTACAGGCAGTATATTTCGTCAGAACTAGCTGGTTGTCTTAGAAAGCTCAAGAACCTCTTTGTGTCAGCACAGTATGACTTGCCTGGTAGGCACATGATATTAATATATTAATATAAGGAAGGTTAGAATATCATAATAAAATATAGTTCATCCTGTGAATATACTGAATACTTGCTTTTATCATAGAGACAGAATTCTTTAGTTATATGATAAAATATCTGATACATGACAACAACAAATAAGATATAACAGTATTTGAAGACTACACATAGAAATCTTATAATTGTATTTGCCTAAATATAATACATCATGGAAGATCTCCAAAGGACTCTTATCTTACTAGGTTAAATCCTTTATTCTCTTTTTCCTCGTCTTTATCACATTTTATTGCATTGTAGAACTTTGGTTTATCTTATTACAAGCAGTCACGCATAACACACACACACAGACACATACACACAGAGCCAGGCTGAAATTTCCACAGTTCACCTAGAAAGGAGACTCTTTATCTTATTGCTATCAAGTTAACTTAAACAAATTACTTTATTCTTAATTTTATTATCAACAAAAACAAAAATAGAAGGACATCTGTTATTTCTATTTGATATCTTTCTAGGGTGTAAAAAGACAGTGTAGTATATTAGACACGAGCATTGGTTCTGGGATCAGATTGCAAGGATTTGACCCAAGCCCCTCAGTTTGGCAGCCATGTGACCTTGGTACCACCAATAGGAATAATAAAGTACCTACCTCATTTGTTGTCACAAGGATTTGAATGAAATTAAAATGTTTAGAAAAATGTCTCATTCAAAGTGTGGCCTAAAGTTAAATATTGTTAGTTTAATGTCTCTTTGGCTTAGTTTTTGACATAACAATAGGCAAGAGGCTTTCTTATCTGTTTTAAAGCAACGATATCCCCCAGAGTATTAATGTAAATGCATGAATAGCCATGCAAAATAATCATTATTTTTTTTATGACTCCAGTTGAATTAAAATCTTAGATTCCATTTTATATACTGCATGAGCAACTTTGCTCATTTTATTTTAGTGTTTTCTGGCAGATCGTGATTTAAGCATAATGATACTTGAGGAATTGCCAATGAGAGAACTACACTGAAAGAATGGATAAAGGAAGTTCTCTAAACAGAGAGGGAAAAATAAAAGAAGGAATGTAGGAATATCAGAAAAGAAGTAAAAACATAGTAAGCAAAAACGGGAAGTAAATAAAATACTGTTTCCTTCTCTCCTTGAGTTTTCAAAATTATATTTCATGGTTGGAGCAGCAAATATATAACAATGTTTTAGTGATTCTAATTTATATAGAGAAACTATTTAAGAAAATTATGTTATAATAAGAAAAATAAAATAACATAAAGGAAGATAAATTTCTACACTTCGTTGGAACTGATAAAACTGGTAGACTGTGTTACCTATATATGCAAATTACTAGAGCAACCATGAAAGCTGTACAAAGAGATACACTCAAAAACACTACAAATACATCAGAATAAGATTCTAAAAAAGGTTCAAATACCAACATGAAGGCAGAGAAATTAAAATCAGAGGGAACAAACCAAAAATAGCAACCTAAAGTCCTAACATATTAAAAGTTACATTAAGCATAAATAGTCTAAATACAATAATAAAGAGACAGATTGACAGAGTGGATTAAAAAATCATGAATCAACTATATGCTGTCTACAAGAAATTTACTTCAAATATAACTATATAATCTGGTAGAAAGTAAGAGGATAAAAAACACTTGTCATGCAAATAATAGTTTTTAAAAAGTAGGAGTGGTTATATTAATATTAGATGAAGTAGATATTAGAGCAAAAAAATAAGCAGAGATATTACATAATAATAAAATATCCAATATAAGAAGACATAGCAATCATAAGTGTGAATGCACTAAACAACAGAACAGCAAAATATGTGAAAAAATTTGACAGAACTAAAAGGAGATATGGGGAAATCCACAATTATAATTGGACTTCAGAGCCCTTTTTCAACAATTGATAGAACTATATGAAATCAGCAAGGATATAGAAGAACTCAACAGTACCATCACCCAACGGGATCTAATTGGCATACTCTCAAATAGCAGAATACACATTCTTTTTAAATGCCCATGGAACTTATACCATAAAACAAACCTCAACAAGTTTAAAAGAATGGAAAACATATAGAATATATTCTCCAACAGAAAATGTAATCAAACTAGAAAGCAGTAATATTAACAGAAAAATTTCTAAATACTTGGTCAGTAAGCACATGCTTCTAAATAATCCATGTGCCAAAGTCTCAAGGGAAATAAAAGTATATTAAAATGAACAACAATTAAAACACAGTGTATCAACATTGTGGAACAGAGATAAAGCAGTGTCTAGAGCAAAATTTTCAACACTAAATACATACACTAGAGAATTGAAAAAGTCTCAAATAAAAAAAGTCAGTTTTTCTTTCTAGAGCCTAGGAAAACAATAGCAAAATAAACCAAAAAGAAGCAGAAGAAAGGAATAATAAAGACAAGAGCAAAAATCAATCAAATTGAAAAAAAATACTTTGGTGAAAATCACTGAACCTAAGGGCTGGTTCTGTGAAAAGATCAATAAATTTGGCAACTCTAGCAACACTAACAAAAAGGAAAAAGAGAAGACACAAAGTACTAGTATCCAGGGGCATCACTACAAACTTTGATGGTATTGAATGATAATAAGGGCAGATTCTAACAGTTCTACATACAAAAATTTAAAAACCTGGATGAAATTGACCAATTCCTCAAAAAGTACTAACTACCACAATTCACCTGTGTGAAACAGAGAATTTGAAAAGTCCTATACTGATAGGAAATTGAATCAGTACTATTAACAACAGGAAAAAATTCTGCAAAGATATATCTCAAAGCCCAGATGGTTTCACTGGATGATTCTACCAAACTTCTAAAGAATTAACACCAATTCTACACAATCTCTTTTAGAAAAGAGAAAAAGATGGTACGTTTTCCAGTTTATCTTATGCACTTTATGTTACCCTATACAAAACCGAGAAAAAGTCAGACACACACAAAAATTAAAACTAAATACAAACATATCATCAATATATATGCAAAACTGCACAACAAAATATTACCAAACAGAATTCAGCAATATTTAAAAAGACAGTGATCAAATGGGTTTGATTTCAGGTATGCAAGATTGGTTCAACAAACAAAAATCAATGTAATTTATCAACAGGCTAACAAAGAAAAATCACATCACCATATCAATCAATGCCAGAAATAATTAACACCCTCTTAACGAAAACTCTATCCTAGAAAAAGAAAGAATAGAAACTTTCTTAACTTAGTAAAGACCATCTATAGAAAACCAACAGCTAGCATTATATTTAATGGTTAAAAACGGATGCTTTTACTTTAGGATGAAACCAGGCAAGTTCATCCACTCCCACCACTCAACATCAACATAGAGCTGGAAGTTCTAGGCTAAAGAAGAAAGGGAAATAAAAGGCAAACAGTTTGTAAAGGAAGAAATGAAACTGTCCCCATTTGCAGAAAACACGATTGTTTTCATAGATAATCCCCACACATTTTCAAAAAAAGAAAAACTTCTAGACCAAATAAGTGAATTTAGCAATGTTTCAGGATATACTATAAACCTACAAAAATAAAATGTCTTTCTGTATATTAACAATGAACACATGGACATGAAAAATTTGAAAAAAATACCATTAACAATCAGTCAAAAAACACCCAGCTGCAAATCAAACAAAATTTATATAGAATCTGTATGCTGAAAACAACAAAATGTTGAGGAAAGAAATTAAATAGCAAAATAAATGCAGAGACAAACTGTGTAATGGATTGGAAGATTCAACAGAGTAAAGATATCATTTCTCCTCAAATTGACATATATTTAACACAATTCCTATCAACCTTCCAATAAGATTTTTTGTCGATACAGACAAGAGCATTCTAAAATTTGTATGAAAATGAAAAGGAATTAGGATGACTAAAGAATTTTGAAAAGAGACAAAAACAGGAGGAACCAGTCTACCTAATTATTATATACTCAAGATATATAAAATAGTTACAATAATCAAGACTGTGTGGTATTGGCAGAGTGACATATGTACAGATCAATGGAACAGAACAGAGACCCAAAAAATTTATACCAATATTCCTACCTGATTTTTGAAAAATGTGTAAAAACAATTTGATGGAGGAAATATTGTTTCTTAAGCAAATGGCATCGATTAAATGGCAAAAGATTAAATTAAATTAAAAATTTGGACTTATGACTCACACCTCATACAAGAATTAACTTTAAATTGACCACAGCTTCAAATGTAAAACAAAAACACCCATAATTTTTAAAGGAGAAAAACATTATTCTTTGTGATTTTGGGCTAGGCAGAGTTCTTTGACTTCACACCATAAGCATGATTTATAAAAGGAAAAATTGATACATTGGACTTCATCAAAATTAAACATTTTTGATCTATGAAAGACTCTGAGGTTGAAAAAATGAGCTTCAGACTGGAAGAAAATATTTGCAAATCACGTATCTGACAAAGGACTACTATCTAGAACATTCAAACACCTAGCAAAATTCCAATCCATTAAAGCAAACTAGCAATCTGATTAGAAAATGGACAAAAACGTGAAGGAAGCTTTCAATGAAGAGGATATGCATATGGGAAATAAGCATGTGAAAAGATGTTCAACGCATTAGCTATTAGAGAAATGCAAATGAAAACCACAATGAGATATCACTACACACCTAAAGAATAGCATAGTTTGAAAATAGTGCCAACTCCAAATTCTGGTGAGGATGCAGACAAAATATACTACTCATATATTGCTGGTGGGAATGTAAAATATTAAATCATTCTGGAAAAATCTTTGACAGTTTCTTTATAAAACCTAAACATACGGACTTCCCTGATAGTCCAGTGATTAAGACTCCATACTTCCAATGCAGGGGGCACGGGTTTGATCCCTGGTTGGGGAACTGGATCCCACATGCCTCCAGGTGCGGCCAAAAAACAAAACAAACACCTAAACATGCAACCATCATATGACCAATATTTGCACTCCTAGGCATTTATCCCTAAGAAATTAAAATTTATATTCACACAAAAACCTGTACATGAGTATTTATGGCAGCTTACATAATAGCCCAAACCTGGAAATAGCCCAACTGTCCATTAACAAATGAAGTTTTATTTTTACAAAATAAAATTTAATTTTAAAGAAATCTTGAAAATTTAATAGACAAAATTAGCCAAGATAATTTTGTAAGAGAATATTGAGGGGATATTTGCACTACCAAATATTAAAATATATATCTACAATAGGCAAAGAATGTATTACCATAACAAATATTTAAAGGTACACTGATAAAACAGAAAAAAAAAACTCAGAAAATAAACTATCTTTGAGTGAATTATATATGTATCATATTGCATATCATAATATGATGCATATATTTATATATGAGGACTTAATACTCACAAATAAAAGAGCCAAGATTATCCAACCACACTGATATTTATAGTAAGGAAATTAAAATGTAAATGAACATTTTCCTTATCATTTGGCAGAAATTTAAAATACAATTATGATTGGTGACAATGAGGATATAAACTAATAATACTCCATTTCTCTATTTCTAAATAATACTCTACTATTTATTCTAAATAATACTCTATTTCTATTAGAAATTTAATTTTATTTTATTAAAAAATTGGTAAGAATTACCAATTTATTCATAATTACATTGCTAGTAACCTAAAGAAATAATTGAAAAAGTGGTCAAATTATTTTTCAAATTATGACAATTATGGAGTAGTCTATCTGGTAACATATTATAATATTGTATATAATATAATATTGAATAACTGTAAAAGAAATAAATAATATTTTTAAACATATTTAAACATTTTTAAACATATTTACAATGATAGTGAAATATATACTATATAATATTAAGTCATCTTATATGAAAAGTTACAAATATTTTTTCCACACATATGTTTTGCCTTTTTATTGTTACTAACTGTAAAAGAAATAAATAATATTTTTAAACATATTTAAACATTTTTAAACATATTTACAATGATAGTGAAATATATACTATATAATATTAAGTCATCTTATATGAAAAGTTACAAATATTTGTTCCACACATATGTTTTGCCTTTTTTTTGTTTGTTTTGTTTTGTTTTGTTTTGTTTTTTTGCGGTACGCGGGCCTCTCACTGTCGTGGCCTCTCCCGTCACGGAGCACAGGCTCCGGACGCGCAGGCTCAGC
>NC_041220.1:129737362-129743943 GCF_002837175.3 Physeter macrocephalus | reverse complement strand
GGCTCACGGGCCCAGCCGCTCCGCGGCATGTGGGATCCTCCCGGACCGGGGCACGAACCCGCGTCCCCTGCATCGGCAGGCGGACTCTCAACAACTGCGCCATCAGGGAAGCCCCTGTTTTGCCTTTTTATTTAAGTATAATACACCTACAGAAAAGCATACTGTATAAACTTATATTGTATCATATTATATTATGTCATATATATATTTACATAGATAAAAACTAGGAGATATTTTATAAACATTAATAGGGTTTATCTCTAGAAATGGCATATGAATTTTCCCCCAAATGTAGTGCTAAGGAATTCTAATCTAATTAAAGAAACCAGAAATGAAGAAGCATTCCTGATCATCCTCAGATGTAGGGGTTGAATTAGGTAAAGCAACCTATTGATCAAAAGGAATGGACTTCTTGAGATGCTTTTGACCTGGACAATTCCTTCAATAATCTGGTCTAACAGGCTCAGTTTCTCCACATGCCCTGTGGTCCAGTCCCATTAAATCATTCCAAAGAGGTTGAATAACAGACATCCCAACTCAGATGCCAAAAAGCATTTGATGATGGGTTATATGTGCCAAGCAATCATTACTATTCATCAGTAAAATTAGATGTCCGTATGAATGTGCATATAGAAGGAAATTTCAGCATGTATTGTAACTGTGTGTGGCAGTCTGTTGCCATGTAACGCTCACTTCTCTGATATTTACTGTCAGACTTCATTCACAGATATTTCACAGGCAGATGGTTTCTTTCACTGGCTCAGGAGCCACTTCAAAGTGTTTTGGTTCCTGACCAAGTCATATATCATACTTCCTTTAGGAAGATTTTCTTCCCAGCTGCCGACTTTAAAATAAAATCAAGAATAATCAGAAGGCTACACAACCCTTTCAGCTTAACTATCTTCAAAGAGCAGACAGCAAAATCTTCTTTACCATAGCAGCATATTAGAAATTAAATAATATTTAACACTTCTTTAAAGGCAAAATTAGCATCATGGGAGAGGCTCTTATTAAGCAACTGACAGAAAGTGGAACAAGAAAATCCACAGAGATTTGTGTTTGTCATTTCCATTACTTTCAAACTAAAACTGAAGGCATTGAATATACTGTTTTTTCTCTTAATTTGCATTCAGCCAACCCATTCAGCCCTAAATTTTTTCAGCATTAGAACATTTTTCCCTGCTTGATCAGAATCTGGAAGTTGTACGATACATTAACTTTTTATAATATTAGTTTAAAATCGGGAAGAGTTTTTCTAGGCAGAATTGTTTTCACTATTATTTAAATAGTTTTTAAGTTTATAGGAAATTATGATTTGAAACAAGTCTCAAATATAAGATAAATATTAATGGAAATTATTATAACAAACATAAAGCAATAATTTTGAATTTTCAATTCTTGCAACACCTTCTATGGTGCTCCTTTGGTGGTCTTGGTTCATTCAGATTTGATTGTAATTATTGCACATAGTTTAGGGACAAACTCTCCCATCTGGATTTGGGGAGGCTGTCTTTAAAACTCTCTCTTTTGTGCAGGTGATAGGCAATTCTGATAAACTTCAGATATCAGATACTTCAGAGAGGCAATTTTTATCATTGGTGTATATAATAGAAACTCAAATATTAATTTCAATAATTAAAAGGGCAGACCTAAAAGGAGCAAAAAAAAAAAATCAAATTGTGATTCCTTAGAACAATATTACATTCAAGTTTTGTCATACTAAAAACTAAGTAAAATACTGACAGTTTGTATCCCTTGCCCCCTCCTCCATTACTTGTTTTTTTAGGTGTAATCACAGTTATTTGCAATGAAAAAATGAAGGTTATCAAATACTATGAATATCACAATATTGATCAAAATAATTGTATTAGCTGTCAGGAGTCTATGATACTTTTTTAAAACAATCAGGTTTCACCTCTTTGATTGCCTCTTCATATGACAATAATCCTATAATACAAATTTCAGTAATGAGAATAGAAAAATAATTAAGAATTTCTTTTAAAATTATTATCATTGGCATTTTGAAAAGTTCCGTTCTTCACAATTTGTTGTTCATAATGTCAGTAAAGTTTTTATAATCCATACCGAATTTGGTAAAGCTTTTATTAGTTTCTTTTAAATTTAAGTTGTTAAATTTCATGACGTATGTATTACAACCTATAGTCCTGCCTTTTCTATCTGGGTGATAGGCGGATTGGCATGGTAAAGGGGAAATACATTCTTTGCAGTCATTACTGCTGGACGATGGCTTGCAAGAATATAAGTATACACTGAAATAACTGTGAACCACAAAAATATATCCCACTAAGCCAAAACTAAATGTATTTCCAGCTCAACTTCCTTTTACCAGATCCCTCAAAATGACTGTGGCCACTGAAATGCTACCTTAGATGAAAGGATGTGTGTCAGAGGGAGGTCTGAGTGGAAGAAGGCAGTGGTCTTTACAATTGCGGTTAAAATATCTTACTTTTGCACATTTCACAAAAACATATGACCATGAAAACACATTTCTAGAATCCCCTCTTGGGGCTTTGAATTGGGCTCATGTAAGCAAGAGGTCCTTCAGCTTGAGCTTCATTAGCTTCATGGCAAGTATCCTTATGAATATTATTATTATATTTTCACCTACATTCCCACACTTTCCTGTCATTTCCTTTGTCTTCTCGTACTTCTCAGACGCTAATCCTTGATTTGCTTGTCTATTTCTCCACAGTCCTGGGGGCAGGGAGGATGTACAGCCTCATCCTGTATTTCAGTGTCTATCAAAGTACCTAGCAAAGAGATGCTAACTCAAACATAAAAAAGATTTAAATTTATGTAATTAAATATAATTATATAAATATATATTTTAATTAAAAATCTGTACACAAAATAACCAAAATAAGTTGGAAGCGCAGTTAAGAACTTATCAGGGAAGAGCATGTAAGAGATAATAATGTCTTGGACAAGTTTGGTATAGCAGTAAAGATGGAGGCAGAGGATGCTTCAAGGTCTATCCTGTTGAATTAGAGTTGGCAGAGCTTGTTGATGGATTGGAATCCGTGAAGAGAGGTAGAACATCAAGTATTTAGTTTAACCAGTTGTATAGAGTGGAGCTAAAAAGACAACACTGAAAAAACATTATGTTCCAGGTGGAAAGCCAAGACTTTACGTTTTGACACACTAAATCTTATGTGCTTGTGAGATGGTTAAGATTAGATGTCACGTAGGCATTTCAGAGTAGTTTACAGCAGAAAAAAACTAAGAGCCTCATGATATCAGAGGGTAGAGGCAATGGCTTTGCCACGCAGCCCTTCAATAATCTAATGTAGTCACAGGAGTCAGAGATAAGGGGGAGCAAGGGGCCAATATTGGAGAGTGAAAAGTAGATGAAGCAGTGATAGAATGGAGAGGGGTCTATTGTGGGAGGGAACTACACAGCTTGGCAGTGGTTGTCTGAGTTAGTGGAAAGCATGGAGGTGCTTGATGACAAATTATAATGTGGGTGAACTGCTAATGCCAAAGACCCGCTAAGCACAGTACTGTAGTCTGACAAAATCATATTTTTTGACTTTCTTCAATGAAGCAGGGCACCCCAGGGGAACCACAGAATGCCACTGAACAAAAGGAAGGAGGGAAGCATCTTTTGAAAGATTTGGCTTCCCTCCAAGGGATTCTGAGGAGGAAACTAAGGGCAGCATAGATCAGTTGTGTTTCTGTGGTCAGATTAGGAAATGGGATATTAAGTAGGGATTGGTTGCTGCCATGAAGTGAGAATAGTTTAGCACTTGGATATCCCTGGTGTCAGTTATATGAGTAGAGCAAAGTGGGTCTGGGAACATCATTGTAAAAAAAAAAAAAGCCATGGTTACTTAGAGGCCATTGTTCTGTCATTTTATAGCTGCTGGGTGACCTTGGGGAAAAGAGTGTCTCCTATTAACTTTGCAGCTAGCATTGTAAGTGTCTGCTCTTACAGTATTAATAGTGAGGTTACTTGTTTCATTTTCAGTGTCAGCTGATTTTCAGTTTTTCAGTCCCAGCTAGGTTTTAACTCTTTAATAAGCAGGTGGAGTGGCCATGTTAACAGATATGGCTGCTTTAGGGGTGAAACCAGCAAAGCTGGTCCGGTGGCAAACAGGAAAGGGTAACCTGCAGGCAGGTGTCTGAAATGTGTCTTTATTTCTTTAACAGGGGCATTTATGATCACAATGTATTCAATCCTCTATATTTTATATCCTTTGAACTAAAAATTCTGCTTTTAGAAATATATCCCAAGAATCATACACAGATGTACACAGGGTTTTATACAAAGATGTTCATCACCACATTGTTTATGTTACCCAGATGTTAGTTAGGTTCACTCTGTATTTTGAGGATCAAAAGATTAACTCAATCTCCCTCTTTTGGGGGCCTATACATTTTAAAATAATTGGTTTGCTTTAAACAATTTTTTGTTTTCAAAATTTTTTTACTAAATTTCCATGTGGATCTGAGTTTTTCCTCCAATGGAGTTTCAATTTCAAGTGCATATAATGGCCCAAGTCATGCCAAAATTAACCAGATCTCATTTTTGTTTGATTTCTATCTCTCCTAAAATACATTTATGTGTGAATAGTAGGCTTCCTTGGGGGTTTTGAGATGCTGAGTTCATTTACCTCATTCAAATTATTTAAAGCAAACTTTGCTATTCTTGACTCTGTCTCAATATCTACAGTGTCGTCAGGCCCCTTTTATGAAGTCCCCTCTTAAATCCTCTTATTTGCCTCTACACTAGAGTTAATAATCTAGAATGAATGCGCCGTCAAAGAGTTTGCAGATGAAAGGCTAAGGGAAAGTTGAACAATTATGGGTAAAATAAATTTATCTCTGTTTTCACTAACTTCGGAACTATTAGCAGTACCTGTGAGTTTGTCACCAATAGAAATTTCTTTAACTCTTTTCCTAAATGAAATTTGTTGCAAATCTGTTAAATTAAAATTTTGTTAAAATTTTTGTAAAAATCCTGAAATATTGTTTACCCTGTAACTCCTTTGGAATTATGGTTTTAATTATACCCAGAGCTATATCTGTTTATTTAAAGCATCATTTAAAAGTTCCTTTATTTGAACATAACTGGTTTTTCTTGCATTTTATTTTATTTATATAAAAGCAATATTGTAAGCAGAGGTCCATGTATGATAACTGTGTGATTCTTTGGTTGAGGCATTGGGCAGACCCTATACCTATAGGTAGAATTTGGGGTTTCCTCAACAGAGTTGACTTTTTCAGTGTCAGTCATTATGGGAAGAAATTGATCATGGAAAAGAAAATATGGATTCTAGAGATAGGATAATATTTTTCTCTCACTGGATTCTGTGAATAACAGTCTATATTCTGAGAAATGTAGAGACCAGAAAACTCCTGGTAAAGAGAAGTAATCTAGTCCCTCCTTGTGGAGACAGGCAGTGGACCAGGTTGAGGCAGCTGCTTCAGGAATCTTAAGTCATAGCTCAGTCAGCAGTTTCTGTCTGTCAGTCTCCATACATGACGTGCTGTGTTGTATTTCTCTCCAGAAATCTGCATTTCCTGAATGACTTAGAGGCCACTGGAAGCCACCAGTTCTTCTCTCTCTTAAAGTTAGATAATTAAGAGAAGGTTAAAGAAATTTTGTATTTGTTATGAAATAACATGCAGTTCAAATATAAGAAAATTCTAATATTAAGAAAATAATCTAGAAATAATCAGATATTAACTATTAAAAGTGTAATATGAACTATGAAATAAGTATAAATAAATATACAGTGTATTCCAGCAGAAGCAGAGCTTTTCTCTTGAAAGAGACTAGACAAATTATCTACCTCTATCCCTCAAGATATATTAAAATTTGTAAAATATTTTTAAATTTATTTACTAAGTGTTAACATTGAAGAAATTATTTAATCTCTCTAATACACAGTTTATCCATAATTTAATTTAAATTAAAATTTAGATTATGTGATGGTTAATTTCATGTGTCAACATGACTGGGCTAAGGGATGCCCAGATAACTGGTAGACATTGTTTCTGGATGTGTCTGTGAGGGCATCTTCAGGAGAGATTAGCCTTTGAAGTAGTAGACTGAGTAAAGCTCTCCCTCAGCAAGGCAAGTGGGCAAAATCCAATCTACTGAGAGCCTGAATAGAACAAAAAGGTAGAAGAAGGGCTAATTCATTCTCTCTGCTTGAGCTGAGACATCCGTTGTCTCCTGTCCTTGCACTCTGGCCCTCCTGTTTCTCGGGGTTTCCAACTCAGAGAGGGACTTACAACATCTACACCCCACTCCTTTCTCATGCCTTTGAACTGTGTAAGTCAGTTGAGTTACGCAACTAGCTGTCCTGGTTCTGCTGCTTGCAGAAGGCAAATTGTGGGACTTCTTGGTCGTGTGTGTGTGTGTGTGTGTGTGTGTGTGTGTGTGTATGTATGTTCTGTTTCTCTGAAGAACCCTGACTTACACAGATAACAAGACTTAACTCACAGAGTTCCCGTGATGCTAGATGAATTAACATAGGTAAAGAACACAGAACAGGGCTTCCCTGGTGGCGCAGTGGTTGAGAGTCCGCCTGCCGATGCAGGGGACGCGGGTT
>NC_041220.1:129734080-129737340 GCF_002837175.3 Physeter macrocephalus | reverse complement strand
ATGCCGCGGAGCAGCTGGGCCCGTGAGCCATGGCCGCTGAGCCTGCGCGTCCGGAGCCTGTGCTCCGCAGCGGGAGGGGCCACAACAGTACGAGGCCTGCATACCGCTAAAAAAAAAAAAAAAAAAAAAAAAAATGAACACAAAACAGTGGTTCTTCTTGGTTGTGTGTGTGTGTGTGTGTGTGTGTGTGTGTGTGTGTGTGTGTGTGTGTATGTTCTGTTTCTCTGGAGAACCCTGACTTACACAGATAACAACAAGACTTAACTCACAGAGTTCCCGTGATGCTAGATGAATTAACATAGGTAAAGAACTACTGTAGTCTGACAAAATCATATTTTTTGACTTTCTTCAATGAAGCAGGGCACCCCAGGGGAACCACAGAATGCCACTGAACAAAAGGAAGGAGGGAAGCATCTTTTGAAAGATTTGGCTTCCCTCCAAGGGATTCTGAGGAGGAAACTAAGGGCAGCATAGATCAGTTGTGTTTCTGTGGTCAGATTAGGAAATGGGATATTAAGTAGGGATTGGTTGCTGCCATGAAGTGAGAATAGTTTAGCACTTGGATATCCCTGGTGTCAGTTATATGAGTAGAGCAAAGTGGGTCTGGGAACATCATTGTAAAAAAAAAAAAAGCCATGGTTACTTAGAGGCCATTGTTCTGTCATTTTATAGCTGCTGGGTGACCTTGGGGAAAAGAGTGTCTCCTATTAACTTTGCAGCTAGCATTGTAAGTGTCTGCTCTTACAGTATTAATAGTGAGGTTACTTGTTTCATTTTCAGTGTCAGCTGATTTTCAGTTTTTCAGTCCCAGCTAGGTTTTAACTCTTTAATAAGCAGGTGGAGTGGCCATGTTAACAGATATGGCTGCTTTAGGGGTGAAACCAGCAAAGCTGGTCCGGTGGCAAACAGGAAAGGGTAACCTGCAGGCAGGTGTCTGAAATGTGTCTTTATTTCTTTAACAGGGGCATTTATGATCACAATGTATTCAATCCTCTATATTTTATATCCTTTGAACTAAAAATTCTGCTTTTAGAAATATATCCCAAGAATCATACACAGATGTACACAGGGTTTTATACAAAGATGTTCATCACCACATTGTTTATGTTACCCAGATGTTAGTTAGGTTCACTCTGTATTTTGAGGATCAAAAGATTAACTCAATCTCCCTCTTTTGGGGGCCTATACATTTTAAAATAATTGGTTTGCTTTAAACAATTTTTTGTTTTCAAAATTTTTTTACTAAATTTCCATGTGGATCTGAGTTTTTCCTCCAATGGAGTTTCAATTTCAAGTGCATATAATGGCCCAAGTCATGCCAAAATTAACCAGATCTCATTTTTGTTTGATTTCTATCTCTCCTAAAATACATTTATGTGTGAATAGTAGGCTTCCTTGGGGGTTTTGAGATGCTGAGTTCATTTACCTCATTCAAATTATTTAAAGCAAACTTTGCTATTCTTGACTCTTTGTCTCAATCTACAGTGTCGTCAGGCCCCTTTTATGAAGTCCCCTCTTAAATCCTCTTATTTGCCTCTACACTAGAGTTAATAATCTAGAATGAATGCGCCGTCAAAGAGTTTGCAGATGAAAGGCTAAGGGAAAGTTGAACAATTATGGGTAAAATAAATTTATCTCTGTTTTCACTAACTTCGGAACTATTAGCAGTACCTGTGAGTTTGTCACCAATAGAAATTTCTTTAACTCTTTTCCTAAATGAAATTTGTTGCAAATCTGTTAAATTAAAATTTTGTTAAAATTTTTGTAAAAATCCTGAAATATTGTTTACCCTGTAACTCCTTTGGAATTATGGTTTTAATTATACCCAGAGCTATATCTGTTTATTTAAAGCATCATTTAAAAGTTCCTTTATTTGAACATAACTGGTTTTTCTTGCATTTTATTTTATTTATATAAAAGCAATATTGTAAGCAGAGGTCCATGTATGATAACTGTGTGATTCTTTGGTTGAGGCATTGGGCAGACCCTATACCTATAGGTAGAATTTGGGGTTTCCTCAACAGAGTTGACTTTTTCAGTGTCAGTCATTATGGGAAGAAATTGATCATGGAAAAGAAAATATGGATTCTAGAGATAGGATAATATTTTTCTCTCACTGGATTCTGTGAATAACAGTCTATATTCTGAGAAATGTAGAGACCAGAAAACTCCTGGTAAAGAGAAGTAATCTAGTCCCTCCTTGTGGAGACAGGCAGTGGACCAGGTTGAGGCAGCTGCTTCAGGAATCTTAAGTCATAGCTCAGTCAGCAGTTTCTGTCTGTCAGTCTCCATACATGACGTGCTGTGTTGTATTTCTCTCCAGAAATCTGCATTTCCTGAATGACTTAGAGGCCACTGGAAGCCACCAGTTCTTCTCTCTCTTAAAGTTAGATAATTAAGAGAAGGTTAAAGAAATTTTGTAGTTGTTATGAAATAACATGCAGTTCAAATATAAGAAAATTCTAATATTAAGAAAATAATCTAGAAATAATCAGATATTAACTATTAAAAGTGTAATATGAACTATGAAATAAGTATAAATAAATATACAGTGTATTCCAGCAGAAGCAGAGCTTTTCTCTTGAAAGAGACTAGACAAATTATCTACCTCTATCCCTCAAGATATATTAAAATTTGTAAAATATTTTTAAATTTATTTACTAAGTGTTAACATTGAAGAAATTATTTAATCTCTCTAATACACAGTTTATCCATAATTTAATTTAAATTAAAATTTAGATTATGTGATGGTTAATTTCATGTGTCAACATGACTGGGCTAAGGGATGCCCAGATAACTGGTAGACATTGTTTCTGGATGTGTCTGTGAGGGCATCTTCAGGAGAGATTAGCCTTTGAAGTAGTAGACTGAGTAAAGCTCTCCCTCAGCAAGGCAAGTGGGCAAAATCCAATCTACTGAGAGCCTGAATAGAACAAAAAGGTAGAAGAAGGGCTAATTCATTCTCTCTGCTTGAGCTGAGACATCCGTTGTCTCCTGTCCTTGCACTCTGGCCCTCCTGTTTCTCGGGGTTTCCAACTCAGAGAGGGACTTACAACATCTACACCCCACTCCTTTCTCATGCCTTTGAACTGTGTAAGTCAGTTGAGTTACGCAACTAGCTGTCCTGGTTCTGCTGCTTGCAGAAGGCAAATTGTGGGACTTCTTGGTTGTGTGTGTGTGTGTGTGTGTGTGTGTGTGTGTGTGTGTGTGTGTGTGTATGTTCTGTTTCTCTGGAGAACCCTGACTTACACAGATAACAA
>NC_041220.1:129699570-129733674 GCF_002837175.3 Physeter macrocephalus | reverse complement strand
AGGACTCAGCTAGCTTGTCACAGTGTGGTTCTAATTAGAGAATTTGGACTTGGGAAGCAAAAGCAAACCTGAAGGCCCAATATACCAAGACTTTTAAAACCCTTTTTTGTCACTCAGAAGAAAACTGGAATTTCATGTGTTTTCTTCACTGTAAGATCAAATTCCGTAATGCCCTTAAGTTTGTTATTAATAACAATCAATTCCATTTATTGAATGTCTACTATATGCTGGGTATAGAGTGACGTGCTTTACATAGATTTAATTTAAATCTTTTAAAAACTCAAAAACCAAAGAGCTTAAACTTTATGCCACTTTTATTATACTAGCTAATACCTATCAGTGTTGGACTCAGAATGAGATTAGATTTTTTTGACTACAAAATTATATACTTGACCCATTTGAATATACATGTCTGTATATAAAAATGCCAAAGAGTAGTTATGATGTAGTAGGCACTAAGCTATATGGTACAAATACAGAAATGAATAAGAAGCCATCTGAGAGCTACAATCCATAGGCCTATCCAGAAAAGTCTACAGATTCAGCAAGTATAGCTTCCCAGGCCACCATACCAGAAAAATGTGATATCACTTGGGTTCTTTGAGGAAAGGATTTAGATATTCATAGGAGGATAGTTAAATGATAGCAAACATCTAACAAATTTGTTGAATAGAAATTGATTAATACATAAGAGCCCTTTAGGTACATGTTGAAGAGCTATTTAGGGACTTACAATACTTGCTTTTTAGTATTGTCACTGCTTATTTCATAATGTAATTTCTGGTTGACATCATTGCTTTCAATGCCAATACTCTTCCCTTATATGTCCTTCTTTTATTCTTTCTCTATTTTTTTTTCTATTTCCTCTAAAGGATTGGAACTCAGTTCTTTGCATCTACTGCCATGTCCTGAAATTATAATTCTTACTTCTTTCAACCTGTCACTTCCAATAAGCACAGGGGGGAAAAAAGTACTCTGCAAGCCAGTTGGCTCCATTTAGTATCATTGGGAAAACGTACATCTGCTTTTTGGATTAAATCATGCTTACGAAACCATGCCTATTTAGTTGACAGGAAGAAAAAAGTACAATTTACATATTTTAGTTATTCTTGTTTTAGTAGACTTCAGAGCTTTAATTCACCCTAGGTTTACCCTTGGAAAAAATACTGAGAATTTTTATTTGTTGGTTGTCTGCCAGCTGTTTTCTCTTAGACTGGCAGCATGATGTTTGTCAGAGTTACAATCACTTAAGCCAATCCTTATTAGAGACTAAATACTGTTTACCCCACACACTTGTTCTTCTGACATAAAATTAGTTTTAATAAACACTCATCAAAATTGTAAGTTAATTCAGAAGGTATTTTTCAATGTTATAACCAAATGAAGTTCGTTGTAGGAATGGAATAATTACACAAAACATAAAGTATTTTTTAATCACTGGTTCTGTGCTTTGTTCAGTAATGGTACTGTGACAACATATGAAGAAATTTACCACATGGCCTATGGCCTTGAGAAGCTTCCAGTTTCATAGTGGAAGGGAAAGGGGGTGGCAAAGCATACGAAATTTTTGTACAATAGCTCTGAAATAAGATCAGGAGGTCTATGATTCAAAAGATATGCAGATTATAATTGTAAAATGAGTTGAGAAGGGATAGAAAATATTGTGTGTCATCGAAATGTTCAGATAAAGTCTTCATGGAGAGTTGCAAAATGGGTAGACACTTTGTAGGTGCAAAGGAACTCCATCTTCTTATAAAATGGTATAAAGTATTTTTAATTAGAGAATAATCCACTACTATGAAGATATAAACTATATGACAGTGAGAAGGGGATTTTATTACTTCTAATTTCTTGAATAATGAAGATTTAATTTTTAGCTGTGTTTAAAATTTTACGAGAAAAATATTTCTTTGAAAAGATGAACGAATAGCTGCCTCAGTACAGAACCCCAGTAAAAGCTTGTGTTTACATGATTAATATTTAAAGTCACATCTTAAAAAAGCTTATATAGATTTCATCCTGAGTGCTATACATCTCAAGGTTCAGAACATATAAATACTAATGCTCTCTACATTTTCATTTTCTTTAAATTGTGATTGAAAATAAATTTGGGGAAAAAAAATAGGACTATATGCTAAAAGTCTTTCTAAGCCAGTATTGCTCTTACATAGATCAAAGAAGATATTTCAAAGGTCCAGCAAACCATCGGTGCTAAAATTTAGCACTTAGAAGTATTTGGAGATGTCTTCCATGACTTTTTAAAGTGTCAGTTTCATTTGACTTTTTCATTTTATCAAAAAAGACAGCAAACCCAGGAGGATAAAAATGAAGGTAAACATAAATATTAAGCAAAATAAATGTAAAAAGTCAATTGTTTAGTTTTGAGTTAATGTTCGTAAGGTCATTAAGGGATTTATAATGGTATAATATAAAACTCAAGTACCTGGTAGACTAGAAGATAAGTAGAAGAAATTTCACACTTTGTATTAAGGGAGCTTCGTTTTGGGTTTTGTTTCATGTTGTTGTTGTTTGCTTTAAGAAAAAAAAATTGATTTTTAAAAAGTCAAATTTTCTGATTTAATCAAATTAATTTTATTAGATAGTTGCTTTGTCATTATATAGTCACAGCCTCAGCATGAAAAAAAATAATTTCTTTACTAAAACTAAAAAATTTAAGGTGGAACTCTGCCATTAGAGTATTTTCTGGCTCTAAGATTACTGAAGATAATATTCTCATTTTTTTCCCTTAGCACCCGATAGAAGCATCCTAAATGGGATGAATTTTATGAAATTACTTTGATAAACATAGACATGAAATAGAAGTGATTTATCTTGAAACAAGTGCCAACAAATAGCAAGTTAAAGGTTTCATCAACAGATGACTCTTGAAAGTATAATTTTTTTCCATCTGTAAATGCTATGATGCAGTTTTTAAAAACCTCATATTTCTAGGTTATTAATACAATCATTATTTCTTTACAGACATTTACAGAGGGAAAATTCTCTGCATCAGTAACTTTTAATTTTGCTCTGGAAATTATGACAACTATATTTGTTAAAAAAAAAAAGCTAATCTGTTAAAGACATTTCTTTAACAAATTTAGAAGGAAAAATTGTTCTTGAAAAAACTTACTTTTTTTAATGTGGCACTATTTAAGGCATATTGAAAGTTGTGTTTTTATATGTGTAGAATATTATTTGTACTAGTGCTTGTAGCAATAGAGCATTATCTAAATGATCCTTTAAAATGATTTTATGTTTCACGTTAAAAGAACAAAATGCTCATATTTCTACATATTGTATATATATTACAGAAGTAAGTTGTAGATGCTTTTTATTTCTTGGTTCATCATTTTAAATAAATTTTGGAAAGAGTTTTACGACTGACTATTTTACTACAAAGCATATGAATTTAAAAGTGAAACACCAGATTTTGGATTTAAAATTAGAATTCTCAATCTAGTATTTTGCTTATATGTTTATTCAATAAACACAGAAGACATCAAGATGAATGTGATTTTACCTGTACACAAAGACTTAAAGTTCCATAAGAGATTCAAATGAACAGATAATTTAAAATATTGTAGAGACGAAGAGGAATGCTCACTTTTCAAAAAAATAAGAGGTGAAAGCATAAAGACTAGATGATTAATTTCATTAAAGGAGCCAAGAAGGGGAAGTCATCAGAATATCAGTCAGCTGGGGTCCCCATGGTATCTGTCCGTGGCCTGTTAGGCCGTACAGCGTTGTTGTTTTTGTTATCATTGTTATTGTTGAGCCTTTTGAAATCCTGTAGTGCATATATAAGACTCATATTTTGGCTTTCTTTTCCTGGTGCATTTGTACATCTTATGAGGTACAAAAAACATGGGATTCCTGGCACCCACACTTAAATGCAATTATACAACCCACACTAGATTTAGCTACATAATGAAATCCAAAGTACACCAAAAAAATACCCTGTTTCTTATTAAACGCTGTTGAAGTCCTGATATATAATACAATACGTAGGATAGATGTATTTCTGAAACATTTCAGCTTCATCCCAGTTTATTGCCTGCAGTAATAAGGTCTTGAATATATGCTCAAATTCTAGTTTTCCTTATGGGTATCCTGAATATCTTAATTGAAGTACTTCATTCTGGATGAAAGCTATTTGTTGATGTGAACTGAAAGTGTGTAGGACTCTCACTGATAATTCAAACTTTGTAAGGAAGAGTTTAGCTCTTTCACCAGTGAAGGCAGAAAACTCTATTAAGGACTCAGCTAGCTTGTCACAGTGTGGTTCTAATTAGAGAATTTGGACTTGGGAAGCAAAAGCAAACCTGAAGGCCCAATATACCAAGACTTTTAAAACCCTTTTTTGTCACTCAGAAGAGAACTGGAATTTCATGTGTTTTCTTCACTGTAAGATCAAATTCCGTAATGCCCTTAAGTTTGTTATTAATAACAATCAATTCCATTTATTGAATGTCTACTATATGCTGGGTATAGAGTGACGTGCTTTACATAGATTTAATTTAAATCTTTTAAAAACTCAAAAACCAAAGAGCTTAAACTTTATGCCACTTTTATTATACTAGCTAATACCTATCAGTGTTGGACTCAGAATGAGATTAGATTTTTTTGACTACAAAATTATATACTTGACCCATTTGAATATACATGTCTGTATATAAAAATGCCAAAGAGTAGTTATGATGTAGTAGGCACTAAGCTATATGGTACAAATACAGAAATGAATAAGAAGCCATCTGAGAGCTACAATCCATAGGCCTATCCAGAAAAGTCTACAGATTCAGCAAGTATAGCTTCCCAGGCCACCATACCAGAAAAATGTGATATCACTTGGGTTCTTTGAGGAAAGGATTTAGATATTCATAGGAGGATAGTTAAATGATAGCAAACATCTAACAAATTTGTTGAATAGAAATTGATTAATACATAAGAGCCCTTTAGGTACATGTTGAAGAGCTATTTAGGGACTTACAATACTTGCTTTTTAGTATTGTCACTGCTTATTTCATAATGTAATTTCTGGTTGACATCATTGCTTTCAAGGTGAGCGGCGGGCAAGCGAGCGAAACTTCATCTGTATTTACAGCTGCTCCCCATCCCTCGCATTACCGTCTGAGCTCCGCCTCCTGTCAGGTCAGCGGTGGCATTAGATTCTCAGGAGCGCGAACCCTACTGTGAACTGAGCATGCGAGGGATCCAGGTTGTGCGCTCCTTATGAGAATTTAATGCCTGATGATCTGAGATGGAGCTGAGGTGATGCTAGCGCTGGGGAGCGGCTGCAAATACAGATTATCGTTGGCAGAGAGGTTTGACTGCACAGAGACCATAATAAATCATTTGCTTGCAGACTCATATCAAAACCCTGTCAGTGAGTGGCAAGTGAAAACAAGCTCGGGGCTCCCACTGATTCTGCATTATGGTGAGTTGTGTAATTATTTCATTATATATTACAATGTAATAATAATAGAAATAAAGCACACAATAAATATAATGTGCTTGAATCATCCCGAAACCATCCCCCCCCTCCCCGATCCATGGAAAAATTATCTTCCATGAAAATGGTCTCTGGTGCCAAAAAGGTTGGGGACCACTGCCAGTCAGTTTAATGGAAATACAACACCACAGTTCTATATAAAGTTAACTGTAAGTTTCCCAATTAACATGTAAAAGAATTTCATGTTTCCTGTGTCGTTCTGACTGCATGAGTAGCACTTTATACAATTTAGAACACTGAATTTACAAAGTACACTGAGGAACCAAACCATATTTGGATGAGAGAGAACAAGACAGTAATGATAATACAAACCACTTCAGATGATAAGTGTCTGAGAAAATTGAGCAAACAGACTTGATATATGACATTTATGTCAGATATCTGAATAAGGGTTATTGTAAGGAGAAGTTGTTTCTGTAAAGAGAAAAAAAAATTTAAAGTAGATACAAATTATTGGGAGGCAGATTTTTGTTTAATAACAGTAAGGAAAACACTACAAACTCTTTGATCCATCTAACAACTCAGATCTTGTTATAGATAGCACTGAACCCACCATCCTTAGAGGTATTCAAGCAGGTGCCCAGTGAAAGGAGGAGCACTACTAGTGGTAGAATTAGAAGTGATAATAGTAGTAATAGTAATAGTGGTAGTAATAGTAATATTATTAGTAATAGTAATGACGGCAATTCTCCGTCTGAAAGCTTGTTATGTATCTCCCTATTTACATGCATTTTTCTAGTTACGTATTAATTACTACTGTCTCAGAAAAGGGAGAATGAAGCAAAGAACTATTAAGCAGTGGCTAAGGCCTTATATCCAGTAAGTGTTATGTGGGCTCACAAAGCGAATTCAGAGCCAGTGCTTTGCCCTTAACAGCCTATGACTTATGAAATATTTTTACCAAGGTAGCCCTAATGTAACGGAGATTCAAGTTTATACTATACGGACGTTTCTGGGAATGAAACTTGCTACCGCCCAATATAAAACAAACATTTGATTTTCTATGTTTTATTTTAAAATTTAGTGAAATCTTATATTTGTTGAAAATATATCCACATTTATTTTAATATTAAAACTTTAAAATATTTCTCATAAAATATATGAGAAAAATAATTCTCCAGTTCTATTTTGTGAAGACAGTGGATGCATCATATGAGGATCTGGTTTGGCATTAATGAGACAGCGGACTCTGTCCCTTCAGCTAATGTTTCTCCTCTGCAGATCCACTGTAACTACCCTCTACAGACCTTCCAAAACTGAAATTGCTATTTTGAATAATCAAAGGTAAGGACATTTATAGTCCATATTGTATAAATAGCATGGTTATCAGGCAAGACCTTTTGGATCAGCTACCATGGCAGTGTTCTTGCACTTCTGTATTCCACATAAAAAGGGACTGAGTCCTCCTCCAAGACTGGTCAGCCTCTTCTGTCTGCCTCTGGCTTCCATGGGGTCCACATGTATAGCCAAGCTTCTCAGTCTCTCTGTCTCTTTATTCACATCTGAACATTCCAAATCCAAGGAGATGAAACTAAACACATCTTATTTTAAAACATATTAATAAAGCAGAATTCTCTTTTTGTCATAACTATTTTTCATTTGGTATGGTGCTTGCTTATTTAAGAACACTTAGGAGAGGATCATTCTTAATCCCTGCCTTAACATTATTATAATACCAAAGTACTATTTCTGACTTCTGTTAGTACTCAATAATATACTTTTCTCTAAATTACTTGTATAAATATTTAGGAATTGCAAAATTTTTAAAGTTTATTTTCTTAAAAATTGAGTGATATTAATTCTCTAGGAAAGTATTCAGGTTCATCTTACTGTTTTTGGTTTATCCCTCTTTGTGATGAAAGGTAATATGTTGCAGTGAATACTGTAGAGGGAATATCTGCTTTGTAAAGGTGCATATTTGTAAGATGACATCTAAGAAAACTTTAATTCTAATTTTTTTTAACTTTTGGTAATAAATGTCTCCCACATATTAATTACCTTTGAATTCTATTTTATAGATATACATATTGCTACAGATTATATGCTTTTAAGACCTCTGAGGCAACCAGAGTGAGTTTTCTGCTCTAAGTAGTCGTTTGCTCCATGATACACATAATATTTTATATATATATGGATTGGGAATACACCAGGTAGATATCCTATTAAGATATACTGAATTAGAATTCATTTCATGTTTTGTTTTACTCCTGACAAATTACAGCATAAGACAGTATGCTGTATGCAACATGAGAAATTTTGTTGACCGTTAGGCTCTTGAGCTTTGATCATGGCTATCATTTTGTATTCTGATGTAAACACTGCCATGTCTGATTTAGAAATTATAAAATGTTTTAAAGAACTACACTGGCAAGGATAAAAATTAAAAGGGCTATCAATTCTCATGTTTCAGGGTATTAGCTGCTTTCCAGATGGGTTGGAGAAAAATATACCCTGTGGTGTAGTATTAGGTGCATTAGCTAGGTTTTATGCTTTTTTCTTCAAAAATTGGCAATGGCGACTTTTAGAACAAAACAATCAAGTTAATAACTACTGTGCTTTGACAATTCTAGCAGGCACTTTTCAGTTTGTATAACAACAAAATTCAAACACATCTCTCATTTCTATAGCTTTCACAACACATGAAATTATTGCTACTTAAGAAGTATTGAAAAATATTTCCTTTTTCAACATCATTTTAACAGGTAATTATCATGATTACGTGTAAAGATTATAGGCAAAATCTTAAGCACTGATATATTTTTGAAGGATATTAAGAAAAGGAAGAATTTGACGTGTTCTGGTAAGTGCATAAACGCAAAAATTTAAGGTTGTGGCTTTTGTAGTATTGACTGGATTTCAATGACCACATTCTATTGATAATTCAATTATTAAACTGAGAACTTAGTCTTAAAAAACTGAAAAGTGACTGATTCTTTCTTCTCAAAATTTGACATGCATCACAATCACCTGAAAATTTCTTAAAAATAGAACATCCTTCCCAGATTTTTGGAGTCATTAATATTTACTATAAGATCAAGCTTTTAATTTTCCATGTAATGTTAAAAATGTGTGATGTTTATTTGGACAATACTCCAACAGTATAAATAATACTTCCATTATTTTTTAATTAAAATATTGAGTTTTTTGAGGTAAAAAATTCAACATGGTTGAGATTGTATTACACCTTTAAATAAATTTTAAAAGAATTAATATTTTAATTGTACTGGGTTTTCTAATAGGTGAGTATATGTTCTATGTATTTAAGTCTATTTTCTCTCAGCAGTTTTATAGTTTTCAATGTAGATTTTTTCAACATCTTATTATTCTTGAGCATTTTATATTTGAACAGTTATTTTGATGCATTTTTAAAATATTTTTTTCAATCGATTCCTGATAGAAAATGGAACTATAACTGGCTTAGTTTACTCTAGAGTAAATCTTGGAAATATGTACCAGGAAATATTTACAAGAATTTTCTTAGCAGTATTCTTCACAATACCAAAAACTGCAAACACATTAAATAACAGTCTACTTTAAAGTGGCTAAGGAAAGCATGAAGCACTTATTGAAAATAAATGACAACTATATACAACACCTCAAATTTTAAAACACATATGAGAATGAATAAAAGCTAGCTCTTGAAGATTACACATGGTATATCATTCCTACCTAACTTAAAAATCAAACAGGGCTTCCCTGGTGGCGCAGTGGTTGAGAGTCCGCCTGCTGATGCAGGGGACACGGGTTCGTGCCCCGGTCCGGGAAGATCCCACATGCCGCGGAGCGGCTGGGCCCGTGAGCCATGGCCGCTGAGCCTGCGCATCCGGAGCCTGTGCTCCGCAACGGGAGAGGCCACAACAATGAGAGGCCCGCATACCACAAAAAAAAAAAAAAAAAAAATCAAACAGTATCTTTTTATGATGAAACCACTTTTTAAATTTATAGTAATAGCAAACATCTATTTAATTTAATTGTTGCCAAAGAGGGGACACAAAGGAATGGAATAGATGAGAAGAATAATGGGTTGGTAGTACTTTAAAATTGGGATATTTAATAGGAGCTTATTGTTATTATTATACCTTATGATTATATATTATATACTTCAAATCAAGTATTATATTAAGAAATAAGGAATTGTGCATATTACATAGGTAGTTTAAAAATGTTTCAAAAGTCTTGATATCATTTAATTCAATAATTAATTCAATAAAATATATCAAGATTTGTTATTAATATTAATATGCCAGGAACTAGTCTATATTATTTTTTATACAGCAGAGGGGAGAAAAGTTGAAAAAAAAAAGACCTCCTTTTGTGGAGGTTATGTTTTCATAGGTGGAGGTCGACTTTACATAATTGAACAAATAACTGTGAAATATAGAGATGGGGTTATAAAAAAATGAAGTATATATGGTGAGAGAAAGGCAAGCAGAGGGGAGAAAAGTTGAAAAAAAAAAGACCTCCTTTTGTGGAGGTTATGTTTTCATAGGTGGAGGTCGACTTTACATAATTGAACAAATAACTGTGAAATATAGAGATGGGGTTATAAAAAAATGAAGTATATATGGTGAGAGATAGAAAGGCAGAGATCAAGATGCAGAGAAGATAATGCCAGATCCATATGCATGGACACATTGTTGTCAGGGAAATGTGAATGAGTATAAGCATAAGGGATTTGAAGGCAGTTGTGTACTAGCAGATGTTTACAGACTATGTGGTGTAAATATTTAAGCTATCAGCTTGACACCACTGTGAGTGAAGCAGGATGGGATGGCTCTCGGGAGGCAGTAGGAGCTGGTTCTAGCACACCAGGGTCAACGATGGATGCGAGGAAGAACTTCTAAAGGTTAAGTTAAAAAAAGTGAGTTCAATTTGGAAGAGAATGAGAATGTTTAATAAATTATAGGTCCCATTACATTTGAATATTTATTGGAATTGGGATGTTAGAGGGAGAATATTGAACAGACATACGGCTGTGGTCCAGAGAGTAGGGCATTTAAATAGAGAAAATGGTGTGGTTGCACTCATTATAAATAACAGTTTTTCATATTTCATCATATAAATGGAGTAGCTGAGATGGCATACAGGAAAAGAAGTCAAGATCATAAAAGACCAGGGTACTGAAAGGATCTGATATGTTGATACTGAAATAATAAATTATGGAAGAAGAGGGGTTAAAATCTTCAATCATTGTAAAGGAAGTGATCTATAATTCCAGAGAGTTGAAGGCTTTAAGAGACACAGAAAACTGTATGCAAGTGGCGGCGATGAGGAGCCTGGAGGATATATGCTCCATCTCCATGTTTATAGGAATAGAGCTTGCGAAAGAACACCTATCTTATGCACACTTAAGAGAGTTGTGATTTATGCATCCTAATCTGTGAACAGTGGGATCATGTTGATCAGCCTGCTGTGGGTAAGAAGGTGGAGAGAACACTCAGAGTGGGGATTATTGTATAGAGGACTTTTCCGATAATCGTGATAAATTCTCAGGGGCACAGAGAAAGAGTTTTCTGAAGTCATAGAAGAGTGTGAGATTGTGAAATATCTGCTCATGATTTTTATTCATTTCCAAATTGGATTTTTTTAAAGTTGAGTTTGGAGAGTTCTTTATATATTCCAGATACAATTTCTGTATTCGATAGGTGATTTATAAATAGTTTCTCTTAGGCTGCAGCTTATGTTTTCCTCTTCAATGGGTTTTTGTAGAGTAAGTTTTTAATTTTTATAAGGTCCAGTTTATCTGTATTTATGTTTATAGGACATGCTTTGGTGTCAAGTCTAAGACTCCTGTCTAGCCCTAGAGCTCAAAATTTTACTCCAATCTTTTTTTCTAAAGGTTTTTATAGTTCTACCTATTATATTGTCTGTTATCTATTTTAAGTTAGTTTTGTATGATAATGTGTGAAACTTAGGTTGATTTTTTTCCCTATAAATTTCCAATAGCTCTAGCATCATTTGTTGAAAAGGATATCTTTCCTCCATCGAATTACTTTTGCACCTCTGTCAAAAATCATTTACGGATATTAATGTGGTCAGTTTTAGAGTTCTCTATCCTGTTCCATCGATCTGTTTGTCTATTGTTATACCAGTACCATTTTTTTCTGTAAATTTTTTTTTATAAGCTTGTTTTTTCTGTTTAAATATGAACAAATACAACATACAGAGAAATAATAACGAAAGGAGAATAATTTATATGGCTATTCCATTTCTGGAAATTGGTAGAACATGAACAGAACATTGCAGTAACAGACGTAAAATATTTGAAAAAGAGATGATATCTACAGTTGCATCTTTTAATTCTTTTCTAAGGAAAAGAATTTAGTAGTAAGATTTAATATTGGGAAGAGTAATTTCTCCTTCTTTATTCTTTTTCAAGATTGTTTTAGATGTATTGGGCCTCTGACTTTCTGTATAAATTTTGAAATAAGCTTGTTTGTGTCTACATAAAACAGTCCTTTTTAAAATATATATATATATAGGAAATGCATTAATCCTGTATTTCAATGTGAGGAGAATTGAATCTTTCCTATGTTGAGTCTTCTTATACATGAGCATTATGTGTGTCTCAATTTACTTGGGCCTTTTAAAATTTCTTTCATGAACATTTAGTAATTTTAAACATGCAAATCATATTCCTGTTTCGTTAGACTTATACCTAGGTGTCCCGTTTTCTTTGGAACAGTTGTAAATAGTATTGTGTCTTTAATTTTTGTTATCACATATTTGCTGTTGGTATATAGACACGATTGATTTTTGTGATTCTGCATCCTGCTACCTTGCTGGACTCAATTATTTGTTCTAGAATTTTGTTTATTGTAACTTCCTTGAGATTTTTTATGTAGAAAATCATGTCATCTTCAAATATAAACAGTTTTATTTTTTTCCTTTCCAACTTTTCTGCCTTTTGATTCTGTACTTTGTCATATTGCATTGAATAGCAGTATGAGAGCAGACATTCTTGCCTTTTTCCTAATCTTAGAAAGAAAACGTTCAGTCTTTCAGCATTAAATAAGATGTTAGCTGTAACTTTGTGGTTTGTTTTTAGATTATCTTTTTCAAGTTCTGATGATATTTCTAGTTTGCTGAGAACTTTTATCAGTGGACACTGGATTTTTTTTTTCAAATGCTTTTTTCTGTGATCATATGATTTTTTTAAAGATCTGTTAATGTATTAGATTATATTGATTGATCTTTGAATGTTAAACCAGCCTTGCATACCCAGAAAAACTTTCATTGGGTTATGAGATTTATAATTCTTTTTATGTATTACTATATCCAATTTTCAGATATTATCTTGAGGGTTTTGTATCTAAAGTAATGGAAGATTTTGATCTGTGATCATTCTTTTTCAGCTCTTTGTCTAGTTTGGTATTAGGGAAAGACTAACCTCATAAAAAGAATTGGAAGTTATTACCTATTCTTTTTTTGGAATATACTGTATAAAAATGGATAAAGAAGATGTGGTACATATATACAGTAGAATATTAGACATAAAAAGGAACGAAACTGGGTCATTTGTAGAGATTTGGATGTACCTAGAGACTGTCATACAGAGTGAAGTAAGTCAGAAAGAGAAAAACAAATATTGTATTTGAAGGCATATATGTGGAATCTAAAAAAATGGTATAGATGATCTTATTTGCAAAGCAGAAATAGAGGTACAGATGTAGAGAACAAACGTATGGATACCAAGGGGGGAGGGGGAAATGGGATGAATTGGGAGATGGGGATTGACATATATACACTATGTTTTTTTAAATTTATTTATTTTTGGCTGTGTTGGGGCTTCATTGCTGCACACGGGCTTCCTCTAGTTGCAGAGAAAGGGGGCTACTCTTCATTGCGGTGCACAGGCTTCTCACTGCGGTGGCTTCTCTTGCTGCAGAGCACCAGATCTAGGCGTGTGAGCTTCAGGAGTCACGGCACTCGGGCTCAGTAGTTGTGGCTCACGGGCTGTAGAGTGCAGGCTCAGCAGTCGTGGTGCACAGGCTTTGTTGCTCCACGGCATGTAGGATCTTCCCGGACCAGGGCTAAATCCATGTCCCCTGCATTGGCAGGCGGATTCTTAACCACTGCACCACAAGGGAAGCCTGACATGTATACACTATTGACACTATGTATAAAATAGATAACTAATGAGAACCTGTAGCACAGGGAACTCTACTCAATGCTCTGTGATGACCTAAATGGGAAGGAAATCCAAAAGAGAGGGGATATACGTATACATATAGCTGATTCACTTTGCTGTATGGTAAAAACTAACACAATATTATAAAGCAACTATACTCCAATAAAATTTCTTTTAATTAGTGTTAATTATTCTTTGAATATTTGGTAATATTCTGCAATAAAACCACAAGGGTCTGAAGATTTATTTTGGGAATCTTTTTAGTAATGTATATAATTTCTTTAACTTTATAGGACTCAGATTTCCCATGTCATCTTGGTTAAATTTTGGTAGTCTTCTCTCTTTTTATCACTGTTAGTCTTACTAGAGGTTTATCAGTTTTATTTTCTCAAAGACTCATCTCTTTGTTTCAATAACTTTTTTCTATTGTTTTCCTGTTTTCAGATTCATTGGGCTCTCTTCTCATATTTATTATTTACTTCCTTCCGCCTCTTTGGGTTTGTTTTACTTTTTTTCCTTGGCTCTTGTGGTAAAAACTTAAATTTTCAATTTGATTTTTCCTCTCTTCTAATATAAGCATTTAGTGTTGTAAGTTTCCTTCTTAGCACTGCTTCAGCTATGTCCTACATACTTTGATATTTTGTGTTTTAATTTTTGGACAGTCCTATGGTTCTAAATATTTAAAATTTTCCTTTAGACTTACTCTGTCTCATGGATATTTTTAGAAGTATATTGCTTAATTGTCACCTATTCAGAGAATTTTCTGTTGTCTTTCATTATTGATTTTAGTTTGATTTTGGTATGCTAGATAACACACTCTGTATGATTTCATTTATTTTAGATTTGTTGAAGTTTGTTTTTTGGCCCAAGATATGGTCTATCATGGTGAATATATAATGGGTGCTACAAAAGAATGTGCAATCTGTTGTTGCTGGATATTTATCTATGCCAGTTAGTTTGTGTTGGTTGAGTGTGCTGCTGAGTTTTCTACATTTTTGCTGATTTTCTAGCCAGTAGTTTTATCAATTGCTGAGTGGGGTTAAAATCAGCAAATAAAATCATATATTTATTTCTCCATTCTGCCTTATCAGTCTTTGCTTCATATATTTTAAAGCTTTGTTGTTTTGGGCATTAACATTTAGGTTCATTATGTCTTTATGGTAGATGGATTCTAATATCATTGTGTAATATTCCTCTTCATCTCTAAGAATTATCTTTGTTTTGAAGTTTATTTTATTGGATATATCATATCCACTCTTGTTTTTAAAAAATAATGTTTGCATGATGTATCTTTCCCCATATTTCTAGTTGCATTTTACCTTTGTCATTGCATCTGTAGTGAATTTCTTGTAAATTGCACACAGTTGGGTCTAGTTTTTAAAATACATTCTGCCAATCTCTGTCTTTCAACTGGTGTATTTAAACCATTTATATTTCAGGTAATTATTGATATTTTATGCCTTTAATTTTTCATTTTATCATTTGTTTTCTGTTTGTTTTATTAGTTTCTTGTCCCTCTGTTTACCTTTTCTTATTTGGTGGGGAATACTAGACCTCTTCTTTTTCTTTTTAGAAACGTATGTTGATTTATTGATAAACCTCCACTGGCACCTACAGATGCTGGAGTCAGTAGAAGGAATCAGAGTTGACCCTGCTTCCTAACACCTTATTCAGTCTCCTTACTGATGGGGATGTGTCATCGTTCAGGTCCCCAACTGGGTCCTGCTGACAACAAAGTTAGTGAGAAAGTGGAGTGTTACCTACCCTCAATTCACAATGCCTTATTCATTCTCATTAATGCAGGGAGGGGTGGAGGCTCCACTCCTGCCTAGGTCCTACCGACAGTTGGGGTGGGAGTGGAGCCATGAAACATAGTGATGACAAGCCCCACCCCACACTGTATTGTTATGCACTTTGCTGCCTCATAAGTAGAGGCTTACCTCACCATTAGACTCTGCTGGTATTACCCTGCTTCTACTAGGAGGGAGATGGACAATCAGTTCTTCCTGTTCCTCCATCACTGAAATCAGGGAGGTGGTAGTGTCCACTGGTATGTGTCTGGGGTGGAGTGTTACCAGACCACCATTTTCCAGGTTTTCTGTGGAAATTTCATCTTTGCCTGTTGTCAGTTCCAGGTTGGAGGCTTTTGCAGCACCCTATCTGAGCTATATGAGAGATAGTAAGTAAACCCAGGGAACTCAGTGATGAGTTCTCCCTCAAGTCCTGGGGTCTCTAGGCAGGTCACTTTCTTCTTTCCACCTTTCTGAGTCTTCCTATGATTGTTTCAGTCCAAGGTTTGTGTTATGCTTCTTATGATTGTATTATTTTAGTTGTAGTAGTGAGATCCTGAGGGAAAGTCCATCTTGGCCAGAATTGGAAATTGAAATTGGACTTTTATCAAGTTTTTATATGGTATATTATTTATAATTAAATAAATAATTAATCTAAAATAAACATAAGAAAGAAACACACTTCTTAATTATTTGAGCTATTTTTCAGTTCATCAAATAATTTAATGTATGGATTTATTTCAATTATTCTATTGTACTTTGACTTTAGTAAGACATCAATAATTTAAAATAATATATTGAAACCAGATGTCTTAATATAATAACACAATTACTTGTGTTTAAACGTCCTACCCAAAATATGCCATACATGTACCTCTTTATCCTAATATCTATCATTTTTAATTGTTTCACATAAATTAGTATAGGTTATCTTCCCCTGAAACATTTTAATCAATTTCTTACAATAGTCACAAAAATATATTAAGAAGACAAAGATACCTTCATAAAATGAGGATGGGTACAACTTTAGCTCAACAGTTAAAATTATACTTGATTTCTGGAATAGGGCAATTATGTTGAAAAACAAGAGATACTATTATTAATAATCACATGAATCAAAAGCTAGAATAGACAAAGGAATTAACATAGATCTATTAAAATATTTGCCTACAAATATATGAAACAAAATTGATAACTTTCATCAAACTGGTATATGATCTATTTCATGAAATTAATGTAATAATGTGAAATGCTGGATATAATAATGTGAATAGAACAAGTTGAATCCAATAAGTAAATGTGTTGCATTTCTGTCAGTTATTTTTTTACTCCACTTGGGAAAATTAACAAGGTAAAGAGGTAGTACTATAAAAAAAAGTTCTACTTTTTACTCCACTTGGGAAAATTAACAAGGTAAAGAGGTAGTACTATAAAAAAAAGTTCTACATAAGAATAATGAATGTGAAACAGTATATGATAAAGCTGTAATGATTTTAAAATACTACTGTTTAAAGGATGTGAAAATCATTTGAACGGACAATTGTTTATAAAGATTGATATATTATAAATATAGACTTATAAATCAAAAGGAAATAGATTATTTGATTAAGGGCAGTGATGTAATTGTTTGCTTTAAGTGGGAGTGGTTCTTTTAAAAACTCCAAAAAAGAAGATAAAAAAATGTGAAGCAAGTCAAATATAAGTAATACATAGAACTTTTGTAAATTTTGTATTTCCTACTTGTGATGGAGTTTTAACCACAAGAATTTGATATTTTTTATTGAACCTGAGCAAAACAGCAGACCATCATGCACGTAAAGGACAACAGCCACATCATGTGCACTTAAGAATTATTATTTAGAATCCTCTATGCACCAGGTTTTATTCTTGGTCCTGGGGAACATGCTAAGGAAGTAGACAGCCAACATCCATACACTTTGGTGTTTATGTTTCATAAAAATTTGACCATTCATTAACAAGTAAGCAAAGAAGATATTTTCAATAGTGGTAATTGCCATGAATATAGTACAGAATATGGAATAAACTGAGTTGGTAGATAGGTAGGGAAGGTTTTCAGGCAGTTCCATGTGAAATTTAACCTTCATGACTCAAAGAAGGAGAGGTAAAAGGTATGATAGAAGGTAATATGCACCCTAAGATGCAGGTGCTCCACAGATTTAATGGGCCGTCACTGTGTGTTAATGAGGTACCATGTGACCAGAGCCTTTCAATTTTAACATAAATTAGAAAATGGATTTTTATAGGAAAACTAAAGATTTTTAAATGTTGCCAATGAAGTTCAATTTGGAAACAACACTGCCTACCTACTCAATTCAGCGTAAACGCAACATAGTTTTAAGTTAAATCCCTCAGGTCACTGGTGTGAAACCTCTTTGATAGATCATCCTTGTATATATTTCAACCACATAGAGAATTCATTTGCTTCATTAAAGAAATGAGAATTTTTTAAACCCCATAAGTCCAGTGAATATTTACTCTCTTAATCCACCAGTTTGTCATCTCTATTCTAGATCATTAAATTTTTCTTCTACCATTCTTGTAGAGTTCATATTGCTTCACTGATGAAATGGGAATTCTAAAAGTCCAGAGGTCCAGTGACTATTTACTGCCTGGTGATTTATATCATTTTACTCTATAGGTTTTACAGGTTCACTTCTTGTGGTCCATGATAAATACGCTCTGTCTGAGCTGTAGTGATAGGATGAGCATCAGGTTGGGAGCCCCCAAAACAATTAAATCGCCTCTCATATTTTTTAATGACTACAGGGAGCTCATTATTCTGATTTTACTGAAGGAGTGCAAATATATGTAAGCCTTGGGTATCATTTTTATCTTTCCTAATTATATTTTGGAGTTTTAAAAATGTGCATCCTTAATCGTAATTTTAGGCATTGTTTTTATAACACTGCTATGTCCCAATGTCTGAATTAATTTTTTTAACTTGTTTCGTTGATTTAGCAATGCAATAAAGGCCAAGGACTAAATAGCAATTAGAATAAACACTAAAGCTTTTCCAAGTTAAAGCTTACAGGCATACATAAAATAGTTTTAGTACTCTGAAAATCTAAAAGTAAGCACAAATTATATTTTCTAATTAAACAAGGCATAAATAACAATTAATTTCAAAGTATTTTACAGACCTTAATCAACATTCCTAATTCCCCCTTGGATTTGATATTATTGTGTACGTATAGGTATGTGATGATAAATTTTGTCTAGAGGACAACTTTACTATTTACTCACTAAGTCTGTTTTGTCACACTGACTGTATATTTTTTGAGAAGAATTCTGCCATTATTATTCCACATAATACAGACTTTCTACAGCTAAGAAGTTCTTTTGATAATAACAGATGTATTTAGGGAAGCCTGGGGATTAGATAAAGGTCATACATGTCCTTATAGATTAATATTTGTATCAGTAATTTTCTGGAAATCTCCCGTTCACATCTTTCTTCTCTTCCTGATTAACAATCTCCCCCAATATAACAATCCACAAACAATAAATAGAACAAAAAATCATGGTGCAGTGGAGAAACCTCTGGAGTTTTGTGTCACTTGTTTTTTTTTGTTTCTGAGTCAAATCTATGCTCAGTGTAAATTTTTAGAAACAAATGTTTTCCTTATGTAAAGATGAAAGACACTGGAAAACTCATTAATAATGTTAAGTAACTATCTATCGAAAAACATCATTGAATTTTCTAATATTTTATAACCTTGATAACTTACTAATATAGTATTAATGTTTAACATCTATGCACATTTTTAAAAGTTCTCTCACTCTTTTTGATACTTACAGAAAACAAACAACTACTCATATTGAATTTAGTAATTTTATAAACTAGTGAAAATAATATTTGTTTTGGCTGTATTTGAATGTTTCTTTGGATATTAACAATAGTCTTGAAAAAAGTAATATGTAATTTATAAGCTCAGAATATGTTCATCGGCAGTATATCACCAGAAACTTCCATTAATTAAAAAAAGAAATTATCAAAATTCAAAGTTTATTGATTTCTTGTTTTGACAGAAATAGACTTTTAAATTACTTGTAAAATAGATTTTCATTTTCTCTATAGTGATATTGAGACATTAGTCTGATTCTTTTGTTGAAGTAGACAGGGCATAAATAATTATTAATTGTTCAAGATTTTGTCAAAAAAATCATGTCCATATTATAGTTCATTTGAGCTCTTACAATTAATCATAATTAAGGACACTTGTAGAGATTCATTATAAAAATAAAACAAGCAAAGCTATATTTACAATATAAAACCATCAGCTGGGGTTTATGCAGTGTATTAGTATGTCAGTAAACTTAAGTGACTCTATGTCATAAATTCATAATGATAAAAATATCAGACACTTAAATATAGTTTATAGCACAGGGTTTATTCTAATATATAGAACCTTTGGAGGTAAATAATTCAAATATGACATTTGATGCAATGTAACAGATGAAGTTTATTTTTTAATCCCAGATTTTCATCCTGAAGAATTAGAAGATTAGAAAATTAATGGCCCTAATTCTAATTCTGCCTCAGTCTCATTTTAAGTCTTTCCATCATTCTACATGCATCTCTTCTGAGCTAAGAGTTAGAAGTAACTCTTTTTCATTCTTCTTATAAAAGGACAACTCTCTTCAGAATACCAATATTGGAAATGAAGTACTAATAAATAAAACTTTTACTCAAACTAGTAAAAGTAGGTTATAAAGATTCTTTCTCAAATTCCTCCTGGAACCATGTGGAAATAAAACATGTGCACATGCCAATGGGCACAGTAAACATGTGAAAAAATTACCAATAAACTGAGTAATCTTTATATTAAGGAGAACCTGAGAGAACACAGTATTTTCCCCAGAGCTGTTAGCTATCAAATTGGAGAGGACAATAGACAATTCGATGATAGCAAGACTCAAAAATGAAAATTCAATTCATAAAATATTTTCCAGGCTGTTCCCACTTAGAATAAAATAATCATGAAAGTATAGGAGGGAACCATTTAAAAATCATTATTTTCATACATACGTCCTAGGGTAGAGTTTACGTAAATCATACCAGAAACTTTGATAGTGTTTACGTATGTGGGTGCAAGTGTGTGTTCTGTGTGTGTTTGTGTCTGTGGATATGTTTATTATTTGAAGACTAAAACTTCTTTCAAAGCACTTAATATTTTATTATCAGCTGAAGAGCCTATTTGAAGTATAAACTTGTGTAATTTGAGTTAATAACTTCTTCTGTTGACAAAGGAACTCTACAATAGCTGCTTATTTTCCTCACATAGAAACTCAGAAAGAGCCATTTGTTCAATGGCTTTATGGCCTTTGAGCATAGATAATTGATCATAAATCTTTAGGTGGCCCAGCTGGGTTTCCATATGACTGCAGAGAAGCACCATATGGCCTCTAGCACTCACAGGGATCCCCTGAACTCACAGGTTACAGATTGAAAATCTGTCACAGTATTGAGAAGCAAGCTGCTCTCAAACTAGTGCAAAATAAATGATACTCTCAGATAAAACAAAGGGGAGATTTTCTTTAATAAGCTGATGGCTATTTCTACAGTTCTCATGCTTTTTTCATAATGTCCAGATAATTTAGGGTTTTGAACAACCCGAGTGGATTGTTTTATAAGGTCTCCATGCCTTGGAGAAAAGCACCATGTTGAGGCTTGGCTCAGTCCTAAGAGGATCAGGGGCATTGTTTGGAACTTACCATCTCCCTTCCCTGCTTTCTTCTGCATACTGGCAACATTTTCTTAGATTTTTATCCAGAGGGTTGAAAATAATGGCTTTCCAGATAGCTCCCTCCCATCTCATACCTTAAAGTTTCTCTACTTCAAAGAGACCTATTCTCCTTACCTAATCCTATGTCAGGATGGATTATGTGTGCATCCTTAGACCTGTGGCAGAAAGAACAGCCCCCACTGTATAGTGATGGTTGAAACAGAGGATAGCAAGTTCTCCAAGATATGTGAATTGATGTTTGTGAGGAGAATTGGTTGTTAGAAAGATGATGATGATGATGATGATCCATGTGTCCAATCACTTATTTATGTTAGTTAGGACTCATGGACAATATCAGCAAATAGGGTAAGAAAATATGGTTACATTTAATACGTAGTATAAACATTACCATCTTTATACCAGAGGCCACGCCCTGGGAGGAGTCTTTAAAGCCAACAAGTCATGACCAACCAAAGTCTACAGGTTCCCCTTCTGGGCCATGTTCTAGGTATCCAGGACCTTAAAAGTCCTTGCCTAAGTGCCCAGACCTTGTTCCCAGTTCCTGTGTGGGCCTCTTCTTTGAGTCTGTCCTCCTTACAGCAGGACACACTGGAGAGTACACACTTCTAAGCCCAAAGAATGGCCCAGGGGAGGCTCCATAAAGAAGCTGTTTGGTGGAGCCTAAAAGTAACAGCTGGGATGTTCACACTTGTGAGCATGAGGTCCCTCCAGGAATAAGAAAAGTCCAGTGATTGGAAGACAGTGGGAGCAAGCTGTGGGCTGAAGACATGGAGCTGGAGTCCAGCTCTTCCCTGGCCAACACATTCAAACACAGATACCTGAGGAGCCTGAGAATTTTAAATTAATCCTGGCCTTCCAGGTTGTTTGGAAGGTATATTTTTAATGGTAAAATATAGAACTAATTTTGTGTGACAGTCCATTAGCTTGGTTTAAAATCTGTAATAATTCCATTATGAACATCCATTTTTACTCAAAGTGTAGGGTCTGAATGGAACCTATCCTTAATATGGATAAACTGCTAATCTATATTCTTATCTCCTCCTACTTTTTGTCAAAGTGATTACTTATCTAAGAAACACCATATTTCAAGAGTCTAGTTATAACTTCTCAGAATACAAGACTTTTAAATGGAAAACTTATAATTTGTATCATGAGTTTACATTATTCAATAAAGTGTTAGCCTTTGAGAGAATGAAGTTTTTTTGGCTTCAATAAACCTTTTAGCAAACAGAGGATCAGAGGGTAATGTTTATTAATAGTCTTGTGGTAATTTAGGTTCCTCATTTATAAAATGAAGAGAGATCTATCTATCTATCATCTATCTATCTACCTATCTATCTATCTATCTATCTATCTATGTGTCTATCTATCTATGTATCTATCTATGTATCTATCTATCTATCTATCTATCATAGGTTTCTTCTGAGGATTTATTAAGCACCCAGGCACATTGCAAACAATCTGTGAATATTAGTTCTTGTTTTTAATGAGCATTCAGTTTTCCCAAATATCAAGGTGTATGTATCAATTAACTGACTTAACACTGAGTATATACTGGGTGATGTTAATATGATAACTAATTGCAAAATTTCAAATTATTAACTAGTAAGTTAAATGTATAAGATATGAAGGTATTTATTACATTATGATACAGATTAAATTTTAAGAATATTATGAGAGGTAAAAAAATAAGTAGAAATACGGTAATTCAAAGGATTTGATATTGATTAAATGTCAACACTATCAGTTTGATACTCCTAAAGTAGGCCACTACATAAACCAGTTTGACTTATTCATTATAAATTAAGGTTAAATGAAGAAATTACTTTTCTGATCTACATTATACTACTCACTCTAACTTAACTGAGTATTTTAATTATTATATTATTTTAAAATTTGATAGACATCATTATAGAATTTTAAAATTCATGGAGAAAGGAGATACACATAGCAAGAAAAATCTTAATTTCTATTGATAATGACTCTAATTCACAAAAATATAATAAAATGATTATAAAATTAACTGTTAGCTTTCTATATCATCAGAATATGGTTATACATAAAATCTTATTTTTTTGTACTAAAAACAAAGAAGAAGCAACAACAAAAAATGTAGCCTAGTTGGACATTTAAAAATTTTATAACCTTTATTTTTTCTAATATAACAGAATTGTTGAGTTCCTTGCAGAATCCATTTTAACACATAATTTAATCTTCTATTGAATATAAAGTTTTGGTAAAAGCCCTTTTCACATTAAATCAATGTTTAAAAATGACATATATATATATTTGGCTTTTTGTTTTTTAATTTTTTATTGCAGTATTTATTCACTATTGTTGATTCACACCATTATATTAGCTACAGGTGTACAACCTAGAGATTTGACATTTTTATAGATTATACTCCATTTAAAGTCACTACAAAATAATGGCTATATTTCCCTGTGCTGTACAATACACACTCTCCAAGTTTACCATCAGAAAGGATGGCTCCTTTTTTCTGAGGGGATATGTAACCTTGAGATAGGCTTTCTCATGGAGGTTCTTCCTGTAATTACCTCCTTATTATTGAGCTAGCATTAGAGCTGATGGGTGAAGAAAGTGAACATGAGAATAGGACAGTAAAAAGGACAGTAACCCTCCATATACATGCATACACACACATATTTCCTTTTTTTTATATTAACAATCCTGTATTCAGTAAAACTGTGATTCAGTATTTTTATAGATTGTACTCCATTTAAAGTTATTACAAGATAATGGCTATAATTCCTGTGCTATACAATATATACTTGTTGCTTATCTATTTTATACATAATAGTTTGTACCTCTCAACATCCTACCTCCATCCTGCCTCTCCCCCATGCTTCTCCCTACTGGTAACTACCAGTCTGTTCTCTATGCCTGTGAGTGTGTTTCTATTTTGTTATATTCATTCATTTTATTTTTTAGATTCCACATATGTGATAACATGCAGTATTATTCTTTCTCTGTCTGACTTATCTCACTAAGCATAATAACCTCTAGGTTCATCCATGTTGTCGCAAATGGCAGAATTTCATTTTTTATACCTGAGTAATATTCCATTTTGTGTATGTATTTCTTTTTGTGGCTGAGTAATATTCCACGGTGTGTGTGTCTGTGTGTCTGTGTATATATATATATATATATATATATATATATATATATATATATACACACACTACTTCTTCAACCATTCATCTGTTCATGGACACTTAGGTTGCTTCCATATCTTGGTTATTGTAAATAATGCTTCTATGAATATTGGGGTGCATGTGTCCTTTCAAATTATTGTTTTCATTTTCTTTGGGTATATACCCGGGAGAGAATTGCTGGCTCATATGGTAGTTCTATTTTTAGTTTTTTTAGGAACCTCATATTGTTTTCCATGGCAACTGCACCAATTTACATTCCCACCAATAGTGTACTAGGGTTCCCTTTTCTCCACATCCTTTCCAACATTTGTTATTTGTATTCTTTCTGATGATGGCCATTCTGACAGGTATGAGGTGATATATTACTGTGGTTTTAATTTACATTTCTCTGATTAGTGATGTTGAGCATCTTTTTTATGTGTCTGTTGGCCATCTTCTTAGAATATCATATACTGATGCAAATGGCTACTGAATGATGTGCAAGTGTATCACGGGAAATATTAATCCCCCCAAAATATAGCTCATTGTTTGAAACAAACAGTCCCAAAGTAAATTTTATTATCAAAATCATTTTCAGAACTCAAAAAAACCCTGAGATAATACAGCATAATAGAAAATAGAATATATAATTAAAATATAAAGATAATTTACAAAGAGATTTCCAAATATGTGTTCCTAAAGCAGCAGTTAAAGAGTCATGATCATTTTACAAACATTTTACAAAATAATACAATAATGGAACATGGGTGATTCCTATATTTACTGCATCATTGAATTTTAAATATACTCTTAAAAATCATAGAATTTTAGATGCATGACTTTGCCCAAAGAAACGGGTCTATAAATTAGAAATAATGCATATCTTAAATGACATGAGAAGATTAAATAAGATGAAGTATGAGCCAAATACATGGTTCATGTTGAATAAATAGTGTATTTTAATGGCTAGATCATTACAGAAGCTATTGTAAAATATTTATATATGTAAATATATATAAATAATATATAAATAATATTCAGAGATAAAGAAAATTATACCACTAAAAATATGGCTTTGAAAATTATTATAATAAGAGACCAAATCAATGTTAGAATTTAATTTAAAAAATAGTAAATCAATGTTGGAAATTATTTTTCTAAGTGAACATTTAAAACCTTTAAGAAAATAATATCCTTTAGCTATGATGATTAAATTATAAAATGTTTCTAGAAAGCAATATAAATGAAGCTAGGAAGGACTTAGAAATCATCTGACACAATTTTGGCCCTGAGGCCAGAGAACTGAGACTTCAAGAATGTAAGTTCAATAAGCATTCTCCATGCTGTAGACTTGAACCTAAAAGAGGGAAGGAGCAGATTACAGCATCTAACTTCATGTGGGGTAAAGGCTTATACACAGAGCATCCCTAGAACTGCTCAACCAAGGAAGTGATTGAGTGATAGAGTGAGGAGTAATACAGAGGAGATGATAAAACTTTGCAACTTTCAAATTATAAACTATCTAGTAAGGCAATTGTGTAATTGTACCTCATCCGCGGTATAATACAATCCTGAATTGTGTACTGAAAGAGCTCCCCATCTTCTTCTGCAGAATACATTTCTGGCCACCCCACCATCAGCTAATACTTTACTCCATTTGTAATTACTACATATGATTATTGTCTTTCTTATACACTCTGGATCTGTATGTCCGCTAGACATACTTATTTGGTATGTGGCTGAGTTACCACGAAATCAGCATGTTCTAAACTGAAAACATCAGACTCTTTTTCTCACCAGTGCTCTTTATGTTATGAATACCACCATTATTGCCTCAAGAGCCCAAGTCTAAAACATGGAAACCATTCTTGTATTCTCCCTACATCCTCCCTACTTTCAATCAATTATGTTCTCACCATTCTACTTACAACACACAGTTCTGATCCAATTCATTCCTCACTATCCTCATCATTAGTTAGGCATCAGCATCCCTCACCTGAGCAACTTCAGTTCCCTTTCTTGTACCTTCACAATTGTAACCCCATTATCTCCCTCTTGTAGCTCATATGGTATTTCTAAACTAGGTTGTATTTTAAAACCTTAATGAAGCTTATGTGGTCCCTTATGTCCTGGCTCCTGACATTTTTTTCAGCTTCTTTACTTATCCTTTTCTATTTCGCATCCATGCTTAGCGATGTTGAGGGTTTTTTTTCACATTATCAATAAACCAAACCTCTCTTGCTTTCATGCCTTTGAACATTTTCCTTTTTCTTTTTACTTCTCCATTTACCTAGCTAATTGTTTATCATGCTTTTTGTTTTAATTGAATATTATGAAGATATGTTGAATATTATGAAAGAAATTTTCCAGAAAACCTCTAGAAAAGCTTAGGTGCTCCTGTTGTGCACACCAATTGCTCCTTTAGTATAATTTTTTTAGTCTAATTTGTTTAATATCTTTATCCCTGAAAAATGGAAAGCTCTACAGGGGCAGCAACTGTGTATTTCCTAATCATCCCATATCTCCAGAACATGGTACTATTTGTAATATGGTAATTGCACAAAAATGACTTGCTAGGTGAACAATTAATGTGTCTTACAGTGTTACAGTGGTTGATTTCCATTAAAATTCAAAAGTATTCGTAATTCTGAGACAGAAAAAAATCTTTGCGTTTGGAAACAATTTATGGATTTGATATAAAGAATTATTTTTCAGAACCAACCCTACAGATTTTAATTTGTCTGTAATAACCTTATGTACACCTAGATGAGAATGAATCCTTGTCTCTCAGTCAGATCTATCTATAAGTTAAATTTAAAAGCACCATTTATGTGACTTCCCTGGTTGTCCAGTGGTTGAGACTTCACCTTCCCATGCAGGGGGTGTGGGTTCAATCCCTAGTGGGGGAGCTGGTCCCACATGCCTCAGGGCCAAAAAACCAAAGCATAAAGCAGAAGCAATGTTGTGGAAAATTCAGTGAGGACTTTGAAGTTGGTCCACATTAAAAAAAAAAAAAAATTCTTAAAAAAATAATTAAAAAATAAAAGCACCATTTATTCCACCTCAGTTTTTTTCTACTATTATTCTATCTTTTCCCAATATTCACTTCCTGCATTTTTTAAGCTAAGTGTTCCCAAGAACACGGAAAATCCAGTGACATCCATTGAACTCATCCATATTGAAGAAGATTAATAGAGAATCACACATGCATATAATTAAGAGGAACATATTGATGATGGAGAGCATTGTTCCTTCAACACATGCTGCCTCCCTCACAGATTATTCTGAATATATCAAGGGATAAGACTTTATAAAGAAGTGAATTACGATTTAATATGCTTTACCCATATTTTATACTATGACCATTAATTTTGTTATTTATGCATGAGGAAGTCTGAACTATTAGAGGGGGATCTGTATATATTTTTTCTCTTGATTCAATTTCTTTGTGTTTCTATAAAAATCAACTTTAAGTAGACTAAACCAATATCAACTAAGTTATATAAATGCCACACAAATGGATAGATTTATCTTTTCTCCTTCTATACAGTACCTCCAATTTCAATTCCAATTTTAAAACTTTTTGAAACAGTGTCATTTAATATCAAAAGAAACATATAATTACTATATAAAGGCTCATATAAAAAGAACATTTATCATACTTCTCTCTCCCACAGATTTAGTAAAACAGTATATCTGAACTAGGCCAATGCTTATTTATTTTCTTTACCCCAAAAAATTGAAATGTTGACTGCTAGATAAGCAGGAATTTGTGAAACTACTAGAATAAGAAATGCATGTTTCAAGAAAGAAAAAAATATGTTAAATTCCTCTGAAAATCCAGACAAGTGAAAAACATAACTTTCCACCTTAAGGAGCTAGTAAAAGAAGAATAAATAAAACCTGAAGTTAGTAGAAGGAAAGAAATCATAAATATAAAAGATGAAATAGAGACTAAAAAAAAACAACAGAAAGGAATCAATGAAACTAAAAACTAGTTCTTTGGAAAGATAAACCCAAATTCATAAACCTTTAGCCAGACTCATTAAGAAAAATAGAAAGAGAACCCAAATAAATAAAATCAGAAATGAAAAAGAAGGGGCTTCCCTGGTGGTGCAGTGGTTGCGCGTCCGCCTGCCGAGGGAAGATCCCACATGCCGCGGAGCGGCTGGGCCCGTGAGCCATGGCCGCTGGGCCTGCGCGTCCGGAGCCTGTGCCCCGCAACGGGAGAGACCACAGCGGTGAGAGGCCCGCGTACCGCAAAAAAAAAAAAAAAAAAAAAAAAGAAATGAAAAAGAAGTTACAACTGACACCACAGAAATACAAAGGATCATAAGAGATTACTAAGACCATTATATGCCAATAAAATGGACAGTGTAGAAAATAATGGATAAATGTACAATCTCCCGAGACTGAATCAGGAAGAAATAGAAAATCTGAACAGACAATCACTAGTATTGAAATTGAATAAGTAATTTTTAAAAATCTACCATCAAACAAAAGTCCAGGACCAGACAGCTTAACAGATGAATTCTACCAAATATTAAAAGAAGTGCTAGCACCTCTTCTTCTCAAGCTATTCCAAAAAATTGAAAGGAAAGAATGCTTCCAAACTCATTTCATGAGGCCAGCATCAACCTGATATCAAAACCAGACAAAGACCTGCAAAAAACAATTAAAAGCCAATATCACTGATGAACATAGATACGAAAATCCTTAAAAAATTATAGCAAACTGAATTCAACAATACATTAAAAGGATCATACACCATGACTGAGTGGAATTTGTCTCAGGCATGCAAGAAAGGCTTAACATACACAAATCACTCAATGTCATACACCACATTAACAAATTGAAGAATAAAAACAATATGATCATCTCAATAAACACAAAAAACTTTTGACAAAATTCAGCTTTCATTTATGATAAAAACTCTCAACAAACTAGTTATAGAGGAAACGCACCTCAATATAATAAAGGCCATATATGAAAAACCCACAGCCAACATCATTCTCAACTATGAAAAGCAAAAAGCTTTTTCTCTAAAATTAGGAAAAGACAAGGATGCCCACTCTCACTGCTTTTATTCAACATAGTCTTTGAAGTCCTAGCCACAGCAATCAGAGCAGTAAAACAGTTGAAAGGAATCCAAATAGGAAAGGAAGAAGTAAAGCTGTCACTGTTTGCAGTGACATGATACTATACATAGAAAATCCTGAAGAATTCACCAAAAAACTATTAAAACTAATAAGTACATTCAAAGATACAAATTTAATATAGAAAAATCTGTTGTCTTTCTATACACTAAAAACAGATTATCAGAAGGAGATATTAAGAAAGCAAGCCATTTACAATCGAATCTAAAAGAATAAAATATCCTAGACTAACTCTAAGGAGGCAAAAGACCTATACTTAGAAAACTATACAATATTGATGAAAGAAATTCAAGACAACACAAACCAATGGAATGATATGGCAGGGACTGGAAGATTTAATATTGTTAAAATAACCATACTATCCAAGGTTCTGCAATCCGTATCAAAATACCAATGGCATTTTTCACCGAACTAGAATAAATAATTCTAAAATTTGTATGTAAACACAAATGACCCAGAATAGCCATAACAATCTTGAGAAAGGATAAATCTTGGAGTGTCATGTTCCCTGATTTCAAGCTAACCTACAAAGCTACAGTCATCAAAACGGTGTGATACTTTCACAAATACAGACACATAGATCAATGGAACAAAGAGCTCATAAATGAATCCACCCTTACATGGTCAATGAATATACAACAAAAGATGAAAGAATATACATGAAAAGACAGACTTTTTAATAAATGATGTTGGGAAAACCAGACTACTTTCTCACAGCATGTACAAAACTAAACTCAAAATGGATTAAATACTTAAATGTAGGATCTGAAACCATAAAACTCCTAAGAGAAAACGTAAGCAGTAGGCTCTTTGACATCAGTCATAGCAATATTTGGAGGATTATGTCTCCTCAGGCAAGTGAAACAAAAGCACAATTAAAGGGGACTACATCAAACTAAAAGACTTTGTGTGTGTGTGTGTGTGTGTGTGTGTGTGTGTGTGTGTTGCTTTGCTTTGTTTTGTTGCTGTGCCATGTGGCTTGTGGGATCTTAGTTCCCCAACCAGGGATTGAACCGTGGCCTTGGCAGTGAAAGTGCTGAGTCCTGACCACTGGACCTCCAGGGAGTTCCCACAAACTAAAAGACTTTTGCACACAATGGAAACTATCAACAAAATGAAAAGCCCCCCTTCTGAATAGGAGAAGATATTTAAAAACAATATATCTGATAAAGGGTTAATATCAAAAATATACAAAGGACTGATATAACTCAAGATCAGAAAACAAACAACCCCATAAAAAATGGGCAGAGGACCTGAATAGACATTTTTCCAAAGAAGACATACAGATAGCAAATAGACAAATGAAAAGATGCTCGACATCACTAAGTATTAGGGAAAGGGAAGATCCCACATGCCGCGGAGCGGCTGGGCCCGTGAGCCATGGCCGCTGGGCCTGCGCGTCCGGAGCCTGTGCCCCGCAACGGGAGAGACCACAGCGGTGAGAGGCCCGCGTACCGCAAAAAAAAAAAAAAAAAAAAAAAAGAAATGAAAAAGAAGTTACAACTGACACCACAGAAATACAAAGGATCATAAGAGATTACTAAGACCATTATATGCCAATAAAATGGACAGTGTAGAAAATAATGGATAAATGTACAATCTCCCGAGACTGAATCAGGAAGAAATAGAAAATCTGAACAGACAATCACTAGTATTGAAATTGAATAAGTAATTTTTAAAAATCTACCATCAAACAAAAGTCCAGGACCAGACAGCTTAACAGATGAATTCTACCAAATATTAAAAGAAGTGCTAGCACCTCTTCTTCTCAAGCTATTCCAAAAAATTGAAAGGAAAGAATGCTTCCAAACTCATTTCATGAGGCCAGCATCAACCTGATATCAAAACCAGACAAAGACCTGCAAAAAACAATTAAAAGCCAATATCACTGATGAACATAGATACGAAAATCCTTAAAAAATTATAGCAAACTGAATTCAACAATACATTAAAAGGATCATACACCATGACTGAGTGGAATTTGTCCCAGGCATGCAAGAAAGGCTTAACATACACAAATCACTCAATGTCATACACCACATTAACAAATTGAAGAATAAAAACAATATGATCATCTCAATAGACACAAAAAACTTTTGACAAAATTCAGCTTTCATTTATGATAAAAACTCTCAACAAACTAGTTATAGAGGAAACGCACCTCAATATAATAAAGGCCATATATGAAAAACCCACAGCCAACATCATTCTCAACTATGAAAAGCAAAAAGCTTTTTCTCTAAAATTAGGAAAAGACAAGGATGCCCACTCTCACTGCTTTTATTCAACATAGTCTTTGAAGTCCTAGCCACAGCAATCAGAGCAGTAAAACAGTTGAAAGGAATCCAAATAGGAAAGGAAGAAGTAAAGCTGTCACTGTTTGCAGTGACATGATACTATACATAGAAAATCCTGAAGAATTCACCAAAAAACTATTAAAACTAATAAGTACATTCAAAGATACAAATTTAATATAGAAAAATCTGTTGTCTTTCTATACACTAAAAACAGATTATCAGAAGGAGATATTAAGAAAGCAAGCCATTTACAATCGAATCTAAAAGAATAAAATATCCTAGACTAACTCTAAGGAGGCAAAAGACCTATACTTAGAAAACTATACAATATTGATGAAAGAAATTCAAGACAACACAAACCAATGGAATGATATGGCAGGGACTGGAAGATTTAATATTGTTAAAATAACCATACTATCCAAGGTTCTGCAATCCGTATCAAAATACCAATGGCATTTTTCACCGAACTAGAATAAATAATTCTAAAATTTGTATGTAAACACAAATGACCCAGAATAGCCATAACAATCTTGAGAAAGGATAAATCTTGGAGTGTCATGTTCCCTGATTTCAAGCTAACCTACAAAGCTACAGTCATCAAAACGGTGTGATACTTTCACAAATACAGACACATAGATCAATGGAACAAAGAGCTCATAAATGAATCCACCCTTACATGGTCAATGAATATACAACAAAAGATGAAAGAATATACATGAAAAGACAGACTTTTTAATAAATGATGTTGGGAAAACCAGACTACTTTCTCACAGCATGTACAAAACTAAACTCAAAATGGATTAAATACTTAAATGTAGGATCTGAAACCATAAAACTCCTAAGAGAAAACGTAAGCAGTAGGCTCTTTGACATCAGTCATAGCAATATTTGGAGGATTATGTCTCCTCAGGCAAGTGAAACAAAAGCACAATTAAAGGGGACTACATCAAACTAAAAGACTTTGTGTGTGTGTGTGTGTGTGTGTGTGTGTGTGTTGCTTTGCTTTGTTTTGCTGCTGTGCCATGTGGCTTGTGGGATCTTAGTTCCCCAACCAGGGATTGAACCCTGGCCTTGGCAGTGAAAGTGCTGAGTCCTGACCACTGGACCTCCAGGGAGTTCCCACAAACTAAAAGACTTTTGCACACAATGGAAACTATCAACAAAATGAAAAGCCCCCCTTCTGAATAGGAGAAGATATTTAAAAACAATATATCTGATAAAGGGTTAATATCAAAAATATACAAAGGACTGATATAACTCAAGATCAGAAAACAAACAACCCCATAAAAAATGGGCAGAGGACCTGAATAGACATTTTTCCAAAGAAGACATACAGATAGCAAATAGACAAATGAAAAGATGCTCGACATCACTAAGTATTAGGGAAATACAAATCAAAACTATAATGAGGTGACGAAGTGAGAGAGTGGCAGGGACATATATACACTACCAAATGTAAATTAGATAGCTAGTGGGAAGCTGCCGCATAGCACAGGGAGATCACCTCTGTGCTTTGTGACCACCGAGAGGGGTGGGATAGGGAGGGTGGGAGGGAGGGAGACGCAAGAGGGAAGAGATATGGGAACATATGTATATGTATAACTGATTCACTTTGTTGTAAAGGAGAAACACACTATTGTAAAACAGTTATACTCCAATAAAGATGTTAAAAAAATTAAAAAAAAAACTATAATGAGATATCACCTCACATTTTTCAGAATAGTTATTATCAAAAAGATAACATATAACAATTGTTGGAAAGGATGTGGAGAAAGGAAATTGTTTTTTTAGTGCATTTTTATTTATTTTTTTTCTTTTTAACATCTTTATTGGAGTATAATTGCTTTACAATGGTGTGTTAGTTTCTGCTGTATAACAAAGTGAATCGGTTATACATATACATATGTTCCCATACCTCTTCCCTCTTGCGTCTCCCTCCCTCACACCCTCCCTATCCATCCCTCTAGGTGGTCACAAAACACCGAGCTGATCTCCCTGTGCTATGCGGCTGCTTCCCACTAGCTATCTATCTTACGTTTGTTAGTGTATATATGTGCATGCCAATCTCTCACTTTGTCATAGCTTACCCTTCCCCCTCCCTGTATCCTCAAGTCCATGCTCTAGTAGGTCTTTGTCTTATTTCCGTCCTACCACTAATCTCTTCATGACATTTTTTTTTCTTAGATTCCATATATATGTGTTAGCATATGGTATTTGTTTTTCTCCTTCTGACTTACTTCATTCTGTATGACAGACTCCAGGTCCATCCACCTCATTGCAAATAACTCAGTTTCA
>NC_041220.1:129699097-129699373 GCF_002837175.3 Physeter macrocephalus | reverse complement strand
TTATTAAGTAGTGTATTGTTTAGCCTCCATGTGTTTGTATTCTTTACAGATCTTTTCCTGTAATTGTTATCTAATCTCATAGTGTTGTGGTGGGAAAAGACCCTTGATATGATTTCAGTTTTCTTAAATTTACCAAGGCTAGATTTATGACCGAAGATATGATCTATCCTGGAGAATGTTCCATGAGCACTTGAGAAAAATGTATATTCTGTTGTTTTTGGATGGAATGTCCCATAAATATCAATTAAGTCCATCTTGTTTAATGTATCATTTAAA
>NC_041220.1:129698489-129699073 GCF_002837175.3 Physeter macrocephalus | reverse complement strand
ATTTGCCTTATGTATTGAGGTGCTCCTATGTTGGGTGCATAAATATTTACAATTGTTATATCTTCTTCATGGATCGATCCCTTGATCATTACGTAGTGTCCTTCTTTGTCTCTTGTAATAGTCTTTATTTTAAAGTCTATTTTGTCTGATATGAGAATTGCTACTCCAGCTTTCTTCTGATTTCCATTTGCACGGAATATCTTTTTCCATCCCCTCACTTTCAGTCTGTTTGTGTCCCTAGGTCTGAAGTGGGTCTCTTGTAGACAGCATATAGATGGGTCTTGTTTTTGTATCCATTCAGCCAGTCTGCATCTTTTGGTCAGAGCATTTAATCCATTTACCTTTAAGGTAATTATCGAGATGTATGTTCCTATTGACATTTACTTAATTGTTTCAAGTTTGTTCTTGTAGCTCTTTCCTTCTCTTGTGTTTCTTGCCTAGAGAAGTTCCTTTAGCATTTGTTGTAAAGCTGGTTTGGTGGTGCTGAACTCTCTCAGCTTTTGCTTGTCTGTAAAGGTTTTAATTTCTCCATCAAGTCTGAATGAGATCCTTGCTGGGTAGAGTAATCTTGGTTGTAGGTTTTT
>NC_041220.1:129696613-129697493 GCF_002837175.3 Physeter macrocephalus | reverse complement strand
GAAAGAGAGGAAGGAAGCAAGGAAGGAAAGAAGGAAGAAAGGAAGAAAGAAAGGAAGGAAGAAAGAAAGGAAGAAAGAAAGAAAGAAAGATAAAATAAAGTAGGATAAAATAAAGTTATTAAAATAAAAAATAATTATTAAGAAGAGAAAATTTTAAAAGTAAAAAAAAAACAAAGTGTTGAGATGGAGATCTCTGGGAGATTTTCGCCGTTTGATATTATGTGGATCTGGGAGGTCTCTTGTGGACCAGTTTCCTGAAGTTTGTTCTCCCACCTCAGAGACACAGCTCTGATGCCTGGCTGGAGCACCAAGAGCCTTTAATCCACACGGCTCAGAATAAAAGGGAGAAAAAATTGAAAGGAAAGGAAGGAAGGAAGAAAGAAAAGAAGGATGGAAGGAAGCAAGGAAGGAAAGAAGGAAGAAAGGAAGAAAGAAAGGAAGGAAGAAAGAAAGGAAGAAAGAAAGAAAGAAAGATAAAATAAAGTAGGATAAAATAAAGTTATTAAAATAAAAAATAATTATTAAGAAGAGAAAATTTTAAAAGTAAAAAAAAAACAAAAACAAAAAACGGGATGGTCAGAACCCTAGGACAAATGGTGAAAGCAAAGCTATACAGACAATTTCTCACACAGAAGCACATACATACACACTCACAAAAAGAGAAAAAAGGGAAAAAAATAATATATCTTGCTCCCAACATCCACCTCCTCAACTTGGGATGTTTCACTGTCTATTCAGGTATTCCACAGAGGCAGGGCACTTCAAGTTGATTGTGGAGATTTAATCCGCTGCTCCTGAGGCTGCTGGGAGAGACCTCCCCCTCTCCTCTTTGTTCGCACAGCTCCTGGGGTTCAGCTTTGGACTTGGCCCCGCCTCTGCG
>NC_041220.1:129687322-129688925 GCF_002837175.3 Physeter macrocephalus | reverse complement strand
TCTGGTGGGCAGGTCCACGTCTGGTGGTGTGTTTTGGGGTGTCTGTAGCCGTATTATGATTTTAGGCAGCCTCTCTGCTAATGGATGGGGCTGTGGTCCTGTCTTGCTAGTTGTTGGGCATAGGGTGTCCAGCACTGTAGCTTGCTGGTCGTTGAGTGAAGCTAGGTCTTGGTGTTGAGATGGAGATCTCTGGGAGATTTTCGCCGTTTGATATTATGTGGATCTGGGAGGTCTCTTGTGGACCAGTTTCCTGAAGTTTGTTCTCCCACCTCAGAGACACAGCTCTGATGCCTGGCTGGAGCACCAAGAGCCTTTAATCCACACGGCTCAGAATAAAAGGGAGAAAAAATTGAAAGGAAAGGAAGGAAGGAAGAAAGAAAAGAAGGATGGAAGGAAGCAAGGAAGGAAAGAAGGAAGAAAGGAAGAAAGAAAGGAAGGAAGAAAGAAAGGAAGAAAGAAAGAAAGAAAGATAAAATAAAGTAGGATAAAATAAAGTTATTAAAATAAAAAATAATTATTAAGAAGAGAAAATTTTAAAAGTAAAAAAAAAACAAAAACAAAAAACGGGATGGTCAGAACCCTAGGACAAATGGTGAAAGCAAAGCTATACAGACAATTTCTCACACAGAAGCACATACATACACACTCACAAAAAGAGAAAAAAGGGAAAAAAATAATATATCTTGCTCCCAACATCCACCTCCTCAACTTGGGATGTTTCACTGTCTATTCAGGTATTCCACAGAGGCAGGGCACTTCAAGTTGATTGTGGAGATTTAATCCGCTGCTCCTGAGGCTGCTGGGAGAGACCTCCCCCTCTCCTCTTTGTTCGCACAGCTCCTGGGGTTCAGCTTTGGACTTGGCCCCGCCTCTGCGCGTAGGTCGCCCGAGGGTGTCTGCTTTTGGGTGGCTGCTTTTCGCTCAGACAGGACGGGGTTAAAGGAGCAGCTGATTCGGGGGCTCTGGCTCACTCAGGCCGGGGGGAGGGAGGGGTATGGATGGGGGGCAAGCCTGCTGAGGCAGAGGCCGGCATGACGCTGCACTAGCCCGAGGCATGCCGCGCGTTCTCCCGGGGAGGCTGTCCCTGGATCCCGGGACCCCAGCAGCAGCGGGCTGCAGAGGCTCCCGGGAGGGGAGGTGTGGATAGTGAGCTGTGCTCACACACAGGCTTCTTGGTGGCGGCAGCAGCAGCCTTAGCGTCTCATGCCCGTCTTTGGTGTCTGCGCTGATAGCCGCGGCTCACACCTGTTTCTGGAGCTCCTTTACGTGGCACGCTTAATCCCCTCTCCTCGTGCCCCAGGATGCTAAGAGGGAAGAAAAGGTCTCTTGCCTCTTCGGCAGGTCCAGACCTTTTCCCAGACTCCCTCCTGGCTAGCTGTGGCGCAATAACCCCTTCAGGCTGTGTTCACGCCGCCAACCCCAGTCCTCTCCCGGCTTCCGACCGAAGCCCGCGCCTCAGCTCCCAGCCCCTGCCCATCCCAGCAGGTGAGCAGACAAGCCTCTCAGGCTGGTGAGTGCTGGTCGGCACCGATCCTCTTGTGCGGGAATCTCTCCGCTTTGCCCTACGCACCCCTGTGGCTGCGCTCTCCTCCGTGGCTCCGAA
>NC_041220.1:129672147-129687131 GCF_002837175.3 Physeter macrocephalus | reverse complement strand
ACCTGCAGCCTCCACCCGCGAAGTGGCTTCTAGTGTGTGGAAACCTTTCCTCCTTCACAGCTCCCTCCCACTGGTGTAGGTCCCATCCTTAGTCTTTTGTCTCTGTTTTTTCTTTTTTCTTTTGCCCTACCCAGGTACGCGGGGAGTTTCTTGCCTTTTGGAAGGTCTGAGGTCTTCTGCCAGCATTCAGTAGGTGTTCTATAGGAGCAGTTCCACGTGTAGATGGATTTCTGATGTATCTGTGGGGAGGAAGGTGATCTCCGCGTCTTACTCTTCCGCCATCTTCTCTCTCCTCTCCAAGAACTTTATTGAACAATCTATTCATCCTTTTGTTCCACTACCTTCTGCCATTTTTCAGGCAACTTCATAATTCCATCTTCCCAAAACTTTTTATCTTTTCAATCAAAGACTGTTCCAGGTACCTTTTACAGTCCTCTAGGGAATTGAAATTTTTCCCATTAAGAGGATTTTGTAAAGACCAAAATAAATGGAAATCCAAAGGTGCAATGTCTGGTGAATACGGCGGATGAATCAGAACTTCCCAGGCAAGCTGTAACAGGTTTTGCCTGGTCATCAAAGAAACATGCGGTCTTGTGTTATCCTGATGGAAGATTATGTGTTTTCTGTTAGCTAATTCTGGATGATTTTCGTCAAGTGCCGCTTTCAGTCGGTATAATTGGGAGCAGTATTTGCTGGAATTAATTGTTTGGTTTTCTGAAAGAAGCTTGTAAAAGAGGACTCCCTTCCAATCCCAGCATATACACATCACCTTCTTTGGATGAAGACTGGCCTTTGGTGTGGTTGGTGGTGGTTCATTTCACTTGCCCCACGATCTCTTCTGTTCCACATTATTGTACAGTATCCACTTTTCATTGCCCGTCACAATTTGTTTTAAGAATGGAACATTTTCATTATGTTTCAGTAGAGAATTGCTTGAGGAAATATGGTCAAGCAGGTTTGTTTCGCTTAACCTATGAGGAACCCAAACATCAAAGCGATTCGTTTAACCAAGCTGGTGCAAATGATTTTCAGTGCTTGATTTGGATATTTTGAGTATGTCAGCTATCTCCCTCGTGGTATAATGTTGACTGTTCTCAATTATTTTTTCGATTTGATCCCTATCAACTTCAACTTGTCTACCCGACTGTGGAACATCGTCCAGCAAGAAATCTCCAGCATGAAACTTCACAAACCACTTTTGACACATTTGATCAGTCACAGCACGTTCTTCATACACTGCACAAATCTTTTTGTGCGTTTCAGTTGCATTTTTACCTTTCTTGAAATAATAAAGCATAATATGCTGAAAATGTTTTTTTCCTTCCATCTTCACTATTATAATGGCTACAAAAAAACTCACTAATTTTGATGTCTTCTTTTAAATAAATGCACGCTGATCTGACAGCCGGCACATACAATCTAACAAAATTGTTTCGAATAAAGTTAAAGACAACTAAGTGCTACTAGAGCCATTTTACAGAAAAAATCAAATGAACATTTTGGCCCACCCAATATTTATATAGCACCTCTACCCCCAGTCCTAACAACCAAAAATGTCTCCACACACTGCCCAATTTCTCATTGAGAGAAAAACCTTAGATTTTTAAAGTGGTAAAAGTAGAAATTAGAAAAATATTATGTATCTATAGTATTTTTATATTTACCCATATATTTACCATTTCTAATGTTTTTCATTTTTTTATGAATTCATGTTTTCATTTGCCAAGACTTTCTTACAGTCCAAAGGATTTCCTTTAGTATTCCTTTTAAGTCAGGTCTGCTAGCAACAGATAATCTTTATTTACCTTGGAATATCTTTATTTCACCTTGAGTTTTGAAGAATAGTTTTGCTGAATATTGAATTCTTGGTTGATAATTTATTTCCTTCAGCAGTTTAAATAATGTCATCTCACTTATACATTGATATATGTCAATTATACCACAGTAAAACTGGACAAAAAAAGAAAATCATGAAAACAAGTTATGGGGATTGATTTGCATTTGTATCCATGATGTGTTTTATCCCTGCAGATTCAGAAGCTGTTTTGGAATTACCATATATAGACTAAGTTATTTGTCAAAAAATTATTTTATATTGAAGGTGATTTTTACCTATCATATTGATCCTACAAAAACACTCAAATAAAATTTTGAAATGTGTACCTAAAAAAAAAAAAATGTAGCTGCAAATAAGATTTGGAGAAATGTCATATATACACTGATATGTATAAAATGACATATATACACTAATAATATGTATAAAATAGATAACTAATAAGAGCCTGCTGTATAAAAAAATAAAATAAAATTCAAAAAAAATTCAAAATAAACCTACATTAACACATCGAAAAAAAAAAAGATTTGGAAAAATGTGCATCATGCTAACATGCAGTGGCATTGTTGGTGAAAATGACCTTGCAGTGTGTGAGAATGATAAATGGTCTTAGTAGTCAGAGGTTACAGTGGTGGTAATGGTATATGTATTACTTAGTTGAGGCTATGTGCGTGTGAAGTGGACACTGAGAAGGGCCCATGCTAACCATATATTCCAGCCAACCCTGAATATGAGAACATGTGCAAAAGAAACAGAAAGGGGTCTAGTGTAAAATAAAAGCCAGGGCAAATTGGTAAAAAATATTTAACTTTGAGTGTACTCGTCTATCCACACAGACTTATTAGCAGGGTATGAAATATTTAAGGACTCAAGGAGTTTGAGGAAAACCTCTGTTAAACATCGACTGACTACTAAGCTAAACAGATAAAGAAGTGACTCCTGGGACTTCCCTGGTGTCCAGTGGCTAAGACTCTGCGCTCCCAATGCAGGGGGCCCCGGTTCAATCCCTTGTCAGGAAACTAGACCCTACATGCATGCTGCAACTAAAAGATCCTGCATGCCTCAATTAAAGATCCCACATGCCACAACTAAAGATCCCGTGTACTGCAACTAAGACCCAGCGCAGCCAAATAAATATTTAAAAAAAGATGTGACCCCTAGAAACCAAAGAAAAAGAGAAAATCTTGAAAGCAGAAAGAGAAAATCAACTCAATAGGTATATCTGTACCTTGATGCACTTAATGATTGGCTTCTCATCTGAAATAATGAGGACAAAATGAAGTAAGATGACATTTCTTTCTAGTGACTCTTTCTAAGCAAATAATTTTTATAAATTGTTCTAAGTATTGCTTAATCTTTTTTTAAAATTGTGGTAAAAAAACCACATAAAATGTACCATCTTAACCATTTCTAAGTATACATTTCAGTAGTGTTAAGTATATTTACATTGTTGTGCAGACAATCTCCAGAACGTTTTCATCTTACAAAACTGAAGCTCTCTACCTATTAAACAACTCCCCATTTCCTTTTCCCCCAAGCCCCTGACAGCCACCATTATAGTTTCTGTTTCTATGAATTTAGCTACTCTAGATATCTAATATAAGTGCAGTCATACAGAGTTTGTTCATCTGTGATTGGTCTATTTAATATAGCATAATCTCCTTGAGATTCATCAATATTTTAGCATGTGACAGGATTTCCTTCCTTTTTAAAGCTGAATAATGTTCCGTTGCATGTATGTACCACATTTTGTTTATCCATTCATCCATCAATGGCCATTTAGTTTGTTTCTATATCTTGGCTATTGTGAATAGTGCTACTGTGAAATGGGTGTGCAAATATCTCTTCAAGATCCTGCTTTCAGTTGTTTTGGATATATACCCAGAAGTGGAATTGCTGCATCATATAGTAATTTTATTTTTCTGAGGAACCTTCATGCTGTTTTCCATAGGAGTAGCACCATTTTATATTAGGACCAACAGTGCACAAGAGTTCCAATTTCTCCAAATCCTCACCAGCACTTGGTATTTTCTGTTTTTTTGTTTTGTTTTGTTTGTTTTTTAATGGTAGCCATCCTGATGGATGTGAGGTGATATCTCATTGTTGTTTTGATTTTCACTTCCCTCATGACTAGTGATGGTAAGCATCTTTCCTTATGGTTCTTGGCCATTTGCATATCATCTTTGAAGAAATGTCTATTCAAGTATTTGCCCATTTTTAAATTGGGTCATATGTTTTTGTTGTTATTTTTAAATAGCTGTTTTGATTTCCTTCTGGGATTGTTTAAGCAGCAGAATGTGGGAGAAGTGTCTTGAGGATCATATATTAGCTAAATCTTCTTCCATTTCTATAAGCCTCATTATAGTGGCTATTTTTTTTTTTTTTTTTTTTTTTTTTTTTTGTGGTATGGGGGCCCCCCTCTGCTGTGGCCTCCCCCGTTGCGGAGCACAGGCTCCGGACGCGCAGGCTCAGCGGCCATGGCTCACGGGCCCAGCCGCTCCGCGGCACGTGGGATCCTCCCAGACCGGGGCGCGAACCCGGTTTCCCTGCGTCGGCAGGCAGACGCGCAACCACTGCGCCACCAGGGAAGCCCCTATAGTGGCTATTTTTTATAACATCAAATATCCATGAAAGAACATTAAAACTAACTGATTTAGACCAACTTTCATTCCTTAGAGTACTAATATCTCACACATAATGTGAGCAAACATGAGTCACACTTTTTCAAATTAAAAAAATGGAATAATAAAGTAGTAATTAAAATTGACATAAATTCAAGGTCATTTTTTTCTCTAATATCTCTTTAAAATGCTTTAAATTTTTTTTCTCTGATATCTCTTTAAAATGATATCTCTTTAAAATATATCTTAAAAAGCCATAAGAGTAAATGTACAGTAATTGATACATGTACATAATATCCCCAAATATAATAATCAGAAGTTGTTCATCATCTGTAATATTTAAGCTACATATTGGCTTTGATTACAACCTATATAGTATGGCACATCATAGAGAACCTCTGCATCCCTCTAACTCAGCAGGCTGAGCTTAGGAGGTCTGCACCAGGAGGCAACAGAAAACACTGCAAATAGCTCATCTTGGAATACAGCCATGATTTTTTTGGTCACAATTTTATTGCCTTCCAGTTATTCCAGGCTTGCATAACAACCTGTGCAAAATCCCATCAACATTTCCAGTCAACTCTGGGAATATCATATTCTTTGTTTTTCTTTCTTTTCTTTTTTTTTTTTTAAGTGTATAGAGCTACTACTCTGAGACTAACTTTTTTAGGGTAATTTGAAAGCATAATTTTTGCTTTCAAAATGAATATATTTTCATCATATCAATTTACATAGAGAGAAAATTATGTTTTAACAGGTAGAGTCTTTCTATTTTTGCCCAAAGATGAAATTTGATTCTCACATATTATAATACAAAAATAATTAAACATACATGTTACATGTATATTTTACTGACATAGAAACTGAATGAAATACACATGAATTCAGAACCCATCAATTTTTATAACATTGAAGATATAATAAACTGATTTCCAATGAGAAATGTTTCACAATTTAATGGAATTTATTATCACATTAAGATTGTTTTATGTTTAATTAATATTTATCATAAACACTTATATAGGGCTTATTATATGCGATCTACTTTCCTAAGTCATTTACATATTTTAAATCATTCAACACAATTTGAAGGAAGAAATATCAGTATTCCATGAAGGTTGAGAAAGATGAATCTATTATTGAAAATGTCTCAGTATAAGCGTATGAAAATCATGAGACTACTTAATATCCTGAATAATTCAAATAGAGCTGAACAATTTGGATTCTGTATGATAAGTGTTTTCATATCACAAAATATATTCATTCAGAATTTTAGAAACTGTTCACCATTTCCAAATGCCAACATGTGTTCAATCAATCTCAGAGGAAAATATGAAATTATGCACAAAACCACAATGATAGTACTTTCCTTAAAGTGCAATTAGCAAAGACTCTTTGTTTCATATCCTTGTTGGTGTAGGATCTGATACAAAAGAATTGACTTCACAAATTCAGTTTAATTGAAACTTAGCTCTCATTCTTAACCAAGAAAATAAACCATATTGAATATCATGGCTACACAAACGTATGATTTTTTTAATGCCTGTGTGAAAGTAGAAGCTGGCACCTTGATGATAGCATGCTTCATCATCTTTAGATGACCAAAGAATATTAAAAGAAAATGTCATGTTTAATGATTCGCAAAAGGGTATTTTTGTAACCTTTAGTGTCAGTGAATCAAATAGGCTGGTAATCCATGAATATTAGAATAGAGACACAATTTGAATAATGTTCCAGGTGTCTAAAAGCAATCTCTACAGAATATGCCTGGGTCATTTGAAAGGAAGAGAACTAGATAACTTCTAGGGAACAAGAGAAGGGCTGATTAACAAGAATAATCAACTTGGGAAAGTTGATTCCTCCAAGTAACTCAGGGTAAAATTAGGCACAAAAGAAGAGGAGTATGTTGTGTTTTAGCGGTTGTGGTTGACTTTGTCACAACAGTGCAACAGATTTGAGAACAGTTATCCCCCAAATCCTACTTTTCCAGAAAGAACCATACACTCTTCTGGTAGTGCTCCCAATGTTTGGTTTGGGTGGAGAGTAAATTTTACCAGACTTCTATTGTGAAATATTCAGATTTTCCAAGGAGTCTGCCAGACTGAGAAAGTAAGGGGAGTTGGACACATGATTTTTAGCCATACCAAAGAAAAGGCATTTAGAAAATTAGTTAAAAGTGACTCAAGTCAGCAGTTGACCATTTATCGCACAGGATGTATTGATCTGGAATTGTATGGGACTTGGGAAATCTCAGTGTCATTCTAACAGACCCAGCCTGAGCTCTGCACTTGACTGAGGAAAGACTGAGGACCACTGTGTTAGAACACTGGTGGTGAAGAAGATGAAACCTTCATTTACTTGCCAGACACTTGGAGTTATCAAATTCTATACTGTCCTTTATCCAATAAATTAAGAGGTCTTTGGGAATGGGAATATATATATATTGCTCTATTTGGGCATAGTGGGGTAATAAAGAATTGCCTTAAAATATTTAAAGGTCTGTTATGTGGATGAGTGGTGGCACTGATTTCCTCTATTTTCTGAAGCCAGTTAGGAGAAGAGAATAAAGATAGGCAGATGAAACATACAGGGAGATAGACTTGGTTGCAATAAACCCATCTGTAAAGTCCCCAACCATAGGAATGTTTAACTTCTGAACTCCTCATTTTTGAAGAATCTCATTGTTTCTTAAAGAAGCCAATTGTACTGCTAAATTTTGGAGGGTGTTTTTCTTTACTTGAAGTCCATTAGAAGTCTAAATAGTTTTGTGATATTAACCCTAGAAGCCCTTAACAACTGCATTGTGGGAGAAAGGGAAGAGCCCGTGGATGGTAATGCAGCTCTTAGGACAAAGGATTTTGTTTCTTCTTTAGCTTCCATGTTATTAGAGTGATTTTCTCTTATCAGACAACCAAAGTCCCCTTGACTATCTTTACACGGTCCTTACCCTCTTGAGTTTAATCATTTTTGACTGGTCTTCAGCCAGAGTCAAATATACCTGCACTGAATGCCTCTCTGCACTGAAGCTAGAATGACCTTGACTGTGGTGCACTAGCCAAGATATTTCTCTTACACTGGACTTTCATTATGCCATTGGTAATATTTTATGCCGTATTTTTGGTAGACTGTATAAGTTGGAGAGCACACAGATAGCCAAGGAAAACATATTAAATTTTCTTTAAGATCCCAAACAATGGTAGGTCGGTTTTCAACTACATAAGTCTAGTCAAATTTTGTAGGAAAATATATAATTAAATTATATTTTTTGCTCCAAATAATTTGGATATTTTAAATATTCTAGTAGCTATGTATTTTCCAAATAATTTACTATACTGCTTAAATAAGAAAAAAAGCATTAGTTTCCCTTTTCTCTAGTTATCAATGAAATGTGATTATTTAAGATAAAATAATTTAATATAAACAACATGTTATAAGAATGAAATAAAGATGAATAGAAATGTATTCATGGTATTAATTTAGTAAGGCAATTATTGCTAGTATAATCTAATGTGACTTATTTATTAATTTGTATTCGTCATCTATAAAGTTACAAGAAAAATGTCTATACACACTGAGATAATAAATGTACTCCCTTCTAGTTGAAAATCTAAGATTCAAAAGTTAAATAACTTTTTTCTATATTAAGGGAAAATTATAAAATATAAACATTGATAAAAACCACCCCAAATAACTCTGTCAGCATATTGGCATCATCCAAAATTCTCTTATTGTATTAGTGCGTGTGCATGTGTGTGTGTGTATGTTTGTACTGTTGTCTGTGCTTAAGGAGATGCCTGAAATAAATGACCTTTAGATCCTAATAATGATGTTGTAAGCGGCATGCTTCAAATTGTTGAGGTAACAGATCATGAGATATTTTCCCTCAGAAATGTTGGTTGATGTTGAGGTTGGCAGATTATTTATTTAGGGCTTATAGGCACAGTATCAACTTTGTAAACATTTGCATTCTGAGCCGAAGGCCATCAAATTAATTGCTCCATATTTTTGATGTTCAGGAAACGTTTCTATAGTTAGTAAGTGACAAAGTCAGGATTCCAATCCAGGCAGGCTGGCTCCAGAGGTTGTACTATTGACCATAATGCTGCACTGCCTCTCTAACTGCACTAAGGTAAACAGACTTGGAGGGATATTCTGAAAAAGTCCTATGGTCCTGGAAAACTTAAGCATAGCAAGAAAAATGGGCATCACAGGGGACTTCATGGATTACAGAAAAACTGGAGAATAAGTAATGGATGGACGAATAAAAATGTTTTTAAATTCAACTGTGGCGTTTCTCTTGTTAGTAAATTAAAACAAGGTATTCTAAATTGTAATTTAAAAATGCAGAAAATTTAACAACACCTTAAGAATTTGTTCCTTTTTAAAAATATCCTCTAGGGCTTCCCTGGTGGTGCATTGGTTGAGAGTCCGCCTGCCGATGCAGGGGACACGGGTTCGTGCCCGGGTCCGGGAAGATCCCACATGCCGCGGAGCGGCTGGGCCCGTGAGCCATGGCCGCTGAGCCTGCGCGTCCGGAGCCTGTGCTCTGCAACGGGAGAGGCCACAACAGTGAGAGGCCCGCGTACGGCAAAAAAAAAAAAAAAAAAAAAAAAAATCCTCTAAATACTCCAAAACAAACATTTTGACCTGAGATTCAGAAGATAAGTAGAAAACAATGTCTTGATAATGATAACTAATCTAGTCACAGTATTGCTATTTCCTTTGGCGTATTAAAAAGCCCATTTTTTCCATTTGGATTTGTCTATAGTTTAAAAAAATAAAAATTAAGTTAGATATGCTTTATTTGATACATTTTACTTGAAGGCACCAAATAATAATGTAACAAAAAAGTTGTTAAATTGATTCAATTCATCTCATAAATCATTTTAACATAATATTAGTTAAGGAGGAACACATAAGTACTAAGTATAGATCAAATCATGTTTTACTTTTAATCCTAGGTACCTATGTGAGTCACATATAGCGAGGTCATTTAGGACTCTCATATCCTGAAATATGAATCAAATGATTTAAATATGGGTATTTTTTATTTTATTTATTCATTATCAAGTATTTGTTAACTCTCTAACACACCAAACACTGTAAACACTAGGGATGCATGGGTTTTACAATCCAGAGTGGAAAGCCACACATAAAATATTTAAATATAAATGTAATTAATTGTTAGAAATATTGAGTTTTTACGAAGTGTAGACTGGAGGACCTAATGGGATCTGGGCAGAAACCTTGTCATAGAAAGAGGAAGAGCCAATGGCCACATGGGAAGTGGTGGTGGCAGTAGTATTCTGGAAGGGTGAGGCAAAGAGCACTCCATGTAGATGGAGAGGCATGTGAAAGTGCCCTACAGGTGAATGGAATTTGGAATTCTTGAGGGACTGAATAATTCTAGACACGATGCCAGAGAATGACACTAAGCAAATTTGCAAGGGCAGATATAGGAGCAAATCATTTGGGAATTTGACACATATTTGGAAATATATAGGTTTTGTGTAAGAGTAGGTAGAGGGTTTTAAGCTGTTGAAATGGCATGACAAACATTCATTTTTAACATCATTCTAATGAGATAAGAGTCTATATAGGGAGAGTAATTAGAAGTTTCTTGGTGAAAAATGATAGTGGCCTAGACTTGACAGGTTTTAATAGAAGTGGTTTGATAACTGAGATATTTATAAGACATATGAAAGGTATTTAGGGCCTAGAGATTGTTAACTATGGGGAGTGGTGAAGAAGAACGATGTGTGATACACTGAGGCATTCAGGCTTGGTGTGAATACTGAAAAGATTGCTAGTAAACAGCCTATCACAGTTAATGGCACATAATAGTAAAGAAATAATGCAGGAAAAACCTTTTGGAGGGAATGGATATGTTTATGGCATAGGTGTGGTGATGGTTTCAGTAGTGTATACTTATCTTCAAACTCATTAAGTTATATGTGTTAAATATGTACAGGTTTTTATATGTCAGTATTACCTCAGTGAAGTGGTTAAAAATGTAATAAGCCAGAAACTAAAGATAATAAGAAATAAATAGGAGTCAAGGAAAAATCAGGTGGATACAGAGAGAGGCTAAAGATAAATGCACTTTGTGGTAACCACATAATAGACCTTTAGGAAAAGAGAAGAAGAATAAAATAATTACATGTACTGTCTTTTCCACTGTTTCTTCCCTGAGCTTTTGATCTATTCTTTAAAACTTGCCATTTGGGGTTTCAGTATCTCCAGCTTTTTTCATTTACAGGAGACCAAAATATCCATAAAGCATAGTAAATATTAACTTTGCTGTCATACAAATATGAAGTTTATATGCCTAAGTGTGAAGGAATAGGCTATTAGCTGCTAGGTGAACATAGATGGTTACTCATCTATTCTGATATTTAATTCAAGTGCATATATAGTAAAATTTTGCACAAAATTATGTACTTTATTTGGAGAGATATTTCATAAAAGACTTGTTTCAAATACTCAGATTTATTTCAATGATTCAATATATTGTAGAAATTTAAAATACGAAGCATTCACAGGTTTGTCTGTTCATCACACTTTATTAAATTTTATAAGGAAAGTTATAGATTTGGATGACATTTGTAAATTTTGGAATTAATTATGAGAAAATTGACATTCTCCTGAAAATACATAAGATATTGGGTTTCCCAAGTTTCTTCCTGAAAACATTCGGATAGAGCACAATATAGCTGGAAGGAATTGCTCAGAATATTGCAGTGACTGTTAAAGCAAATATATATTTCATAGGATATATCTTAAGTGTAATTATTTTTAAATGTTTTAAAAAGTTCTAGATGTCTGGTGGACTTAGATCACAGTAGTCATGAATGGAAAAATACCTGTTAGATTATCATGTTCATCCTTCTGCTTCGGCAGGATATGCCTCAACCCCAAGAGAGGAGTTAGCACTTCACATTTGCCAAGAAAGTATAATACCTTATAGGGTGCATAAGGGAAATCTTTTTAGAGCCAAGTCAATATAGTGTTTGACTTCTATCCAGTAAATTCCTCAAAAAAATAAATGTGCTTCTGTCATTCCAACTACACAGATCCTGGCAATCACATTCTGTTCTAGTTGGAGCATTTGCAAAATCTTATCAAGAAAACTATCCAATAAGGATATATTGCCATGCTATTTAAGGAAAGAAAAATGGAAGAAAATATCTTAAAGAGAAAATATATTAAAGAGAGAATATCTTAAAGAGAATTAGGATGAACACATTCCTGAATCAATATCTTGGAAGTACAAAAAATGTTAAACTATGATTAATGATAAATATTTCTGAAAAAGATAAACTAGATATTCCATTTACTAGTTAAACAACTAGCACTGCGACTTATGCACAAGGGAGCATAATAAATCCTACATGATAAAGATGAACAGTAGGAGAGGGAAGGCAATGTTGTGAATAATATCAATACAGGCTGTTTAATATTTGAAGCCGTTTCCAAGCACAAGGATCTGTTATCCCACAGCTTATCACCACTTGGTCGTGGATAAGGAAGTCTGTTAAACTCTTTAGAATCACTGCATTTGTACCTCTCTGTTTATGCGTTCCCAGTCTCCTCTGTTGGTACTGTTTTTTTCTCATTTCATTCCTTAAAATGCGATGGCTCTATGTAGAATCTGGTCCACCATTGTGTTTTGTTTGGTACTCACAATATTTTTAATAATTAGTTGTCAATATTTAAAAATTATATGAACATCCAGAGTTTGAGCTTTCCTTGATATATTTTATAATAAGAAAAATTGGTTAGAGTTAACTACCAGCACTCCCTAAAAGGCATTTGTTCTGAGGCCACTACAGCCTCCATCACTTTCTTTGACCCTTGACTTTGAGTCACAATGTCAGTGGCCATTTATCATCTTTTTATGCTATTATTATTTTTTATATCTGGACTGTTTTATTAATTTATACCATCCGACTGGCCCCAGAAGAAACAAGAATTTGAAAATTTCATCTCCTATTTTGGATTCCTTGATGATTCTGTTCAAGAACCTGTCATCTCTCTGGGTGAGATTAATGACTTCTATGTCCCAGTTACCAGCTGTATGTTGAAACTCCATAATATTCTCCGTGTGGAGTTCACTCTTGAGTTCCACATATTTTATCTATTTTGCTAGCTGGATACTTTTGTTTTATAATGTATAGGGAGGTTAAATTCAATATGCATAATCTTAAGCTCATTTTTCTTCTCTCAATGTGTTGATCCTTATTTCTGATCACATAGCATGGCACAGCCACACACCGAGAATCTGACCCGGTCTTCAGAGACATCCATGGATCTTCTCTCTTCTCCAGTTTATCCATACATAATGCCTTAAAATTGTATATCCTAAACCTCTTTCATATCTGTTTACCTATTTCTGTCTTCACTCCCTCCCCTATAAACCAAGCTGATATCATATCTTCAGTCTATCCTTATATTTGGTATCCTTTGAATTAAACAACAGGCTTCAAATTCATATCCTCACCTCAAGCTGTGTTTTTCTTCAGTTAATGCTCAACAGTAGCCTGAGTGCTCTTTCAGATAAACACATCTTTTCATGTAACTGCCCTGTGTGATATACTTTTCCTGATTCTCTTTGAGTAAAATCACAACTGCTACCCATGTCTTACCCAGGTCCAGATGACCTAGACCTGGCTGATCTCTCCCTGTGCTCATCTTCTTCCCTTAATACCCCTTACTCAATGTATTAATCCTCATTTAAGTTCCTACAATGCACTACAGTTTTCACCTCTGGGCATTCCTTCCTTCTTTTTTGCTTTTTTTTTTAGATGATTAATAGTGTTTCTTTTTCTTTTTTAATTTTTATTTTATATTGGAGTATAGTTGATTAACAATGTTGTGTTAGTTTCAGGTGTACAGCAAAGGGATTCAGTTATACATACACATGTATCTATTCTTTTTCAAATTCATTTCCCATTTAGGTTGTTACAGAATACTGAGCAGACTTCCCTGCGCTATACAGTAGGTCCTTATTAGTAATCTATTTTATATATAGCGGGGTGTATATGTCGGTCCGCAAACTCCCAATTTATCCCTTCCCCCCACCTTTCCCATTTGGTAACTATATGTTTGTTTTCTAAGTCTGAGTCTGTTGTTGTTTCGTAAATAAGTTCATTTGTATCAATTTTTTACATTCCGCATGTAAACGATATGATATTTGCCTTTCTCTGTCTGAGTTACTTCACTTAGTATGATAATCCCCAGGTCCATCTATGTTGCTTCAACTGGCATTCTTTTTAACGGCCGAGTAATATTCCACTGTATATATGTGCCACATCTTCTTTACCCATTCATCTGTCAATGGACATTTAGGTCACTTCCATATCTTGGCTATTGTAAATAGTACTGTAGTGAACATTGGGGTACATGTATCCTTTCAAACCAGATAGATGCCCAGGAGTGGGATTGCTGGATCATTTGGTAGCTCTATTTTTAGTTTTTTAAGGAACAACCATACTGTTCTCCATAGTGGCTGTACCAAGTTACATTCCCACCAACAGGGTAGGAGGATTCCCTTTTCTCCACATCCTCTCCACAGCATTTATTGTTTGCAGACTTTTTTGATGATGGCCATTCTGACTGGCATGAGGTGATACCTCACTGTGGTTTTGATTTGCATTTCTCTAATAATTAGCAATGTTGAGCATCCTGTGATGTGCCTCTTGGCCATCTGTATGTCTTCTTTGGAGAAATGTCTATTTAGGTCTTCCACTCATTTATTGATTGGGTTGTTTGTTTTTTGACATTGACCTGCATGAGCTGTTTGTATATTTTGGAGATTAATCCCTTGCCAGTTGCTTGGTTTGCAAATACTTTCTCCCATTCTGTGGGTTGTCTTTTTATTTTGTTTATGGTTTCCTTTGCCATGCAAAAGCTTTTGAGTTTAATTAGGTTCCTTCTTTTTTTTTCTTTAACATCTTTATTGGAGTATAATTGCTTTACAATGGCATGTTAGTTTCTGCTTTATAACAAAGTGAATCAGTTATACATATACATATGTTCCCATATCTCTTCCCTTTTGCGTCTCCTCCCTCCCACCCTCCCTAACCCACCCCCAGGTGGTCACAAACCACCGAGCTGATCTGATCTCCCTGTGCTATGCAGCTGCTTCCCACTAGCTATCTATTTTACGTTTGGTAGTGTATATATGTCCATGCCAGTCTCTCACTTTGTCACAGCTTACCATTCCCCCTTCCCATATCCTCAAGTCCATGCTCTAGTAGGTCTCTGTCTTTATTCCCATCTTACCCCTAGGTTCTTCATGAGTTTTTTTTTTCTTAGATTCCATATATTTGTGTTAGCATATGGTATTTGTTTTACTCTTTCTGACTTACTTCACTCTGTATGACAGACTCTAGGTCCATCCACCTCACTACAAATAACTCAATTTCGTTTTCATTTTTATGGCTGAGTAATATTCCATTATATATATGTGTGCCACGTCTTCTTTATCCATTCATCTGTCAATGGACACTTAGGTTGCTTCCATGTCC
>NC_041220.1:129671003-129671692 GCF_002837175.3 Physeter macrocephalus | reverse complement strand
CATGTAGCTGTCCAGTTTTCGCAGCACCACTTATTGAAGAGGCTGTATTTTCTCCACTGTTTATTCTTGCCTCCTTTATCAAAGATAAGGTGACCATATGTGTCTGGCCTTACATTTAGGTCTTTAATCCATTTTGAGTTTATTTTTGTGTATGGTGTTAGGGAGTGTTCTAATTTCATACTTTTACATGTACCTGTCCAGTTTTCCCAGCACCACTTATTGAAGAGGCTGTCTTTTCTCCACTGTATTCTTGCCCCCTTTATCAAAGATACGGTGACCATAAGTGTGTGGGTTTATCTGGTTCCTTCTTGATATGATTTCAATTTTCTTATATTTACCGAGACTCACTTTGTATCTAGCATGTAATCAATCCTGGAGAATTTTCCATGTGCACTTGAGAAAAATGTGTATTCTGCTGCTTTTGGATGGAATGCTCTATAAAATATAATTAAGTTCATCTGGTTTAGTGTTTTATTTCAGGCCTGTGTATTCATAATGATTTTCTTGTGGATAATACGTCCATTGATGAAAGTGGGGTGTTAAAGTCCCCCACTATTATTGTGTTACTGTTGATTTCTCTTTTTATGGCTGTTAGTATTTGACTTGTATATTGAAGTGCTCCTATGTTGGGTGCCTATATGTTTACAATTGTTATATCTTCTTCTTGGGTTGATCCCTTGATCATTATG
>NC_041220.1:129560737-129670845 GCF_002837175.3 Physeter macrocephalus | reverse complement strand
CTCACTTTCAGTCAGTGTGTGTCACTAGATCTGAAGTGGGTCTCTTGTAGACAGCATATATATGGGTCTTGTTTTTGTATCCATTCAGTCAGTCTGTGCCTTTTGGTTGGAGCATTTAATCAGTTTACATTTAAGATAATTATCAATATTTATGTTCTTATTGCCATTTTGTTTGTTAATTGTTTTGGATTTGTTTTTGTAGGTTTTTTTCTTCCCTTCCTCTTTTGTTCTCTTCTGTTTTGATTTGCTGACTAAATTTAGTGTTGTGTTTGGATTATTTTTCTTTTGTGTGTGTGTATCTATTATAGATTTTCAGTTTGCAATTACTTTGAGGTTTTGATATCCAGTCAATATATAAACAAGATTATTTTGAGTTGCTGGGCTTTTAATTTCAAATGTATTTCCAATATCCTACATTTGTACTCTCCTCACTATTGCTGGTTTTGATATCATATTTGTGTGTGGATGATTTCCTACCTTTACTGTATGTTTGCCCTTTCTGGTGAGCTTTTTCATTTGTAATTTTCTGTTTTCTAGTTGTGGCCCTTTCTTTTCCACCTAGAGAAGTTCCTTTAGTATTTGTTGCAAAGCTGGTCTGATGGTGCTGAATTCTTTTAGCTTTTCTTATCTGTAAATCTTTCGATTTCTTCATCAAATGTGAATGAGAGCCTTGCTGGGTATGGTATTCTCAGTTGTAGGTTCTTCCCTTTCATCACGTTAAGTAATCATGCCACTCCCTTCTGACTTGCAGAGTTTCTGCTGAGAAATCCGCTGATAATCTTATGGGAATTCCCTTGTATGGTATTTGTTGCTTTTCCCATGTTGCTTTTAATATTTTATGTTTGTCTTTAATTTTTGTCAATTTGATTACTATGTGTCTTAGTGTGTTCCTCCTTGGGTTTATCCTCCCTGCGACTCTCTGTCCTTCCTGGACTTGGATGACTGTTTCCTTTCCCATGTTAGGGAAGTTTTCAGTTATTATCTCTTCAAATATCTTCTCGGGACTTTTCTCTCTCTTCTCCTTCTAGGATCCCTATAATGTGAATGTTGGTGTGTTTAATGTCGTCCCAGAGGTGTCTTAGACTATCCTCATTTCTTTTCATTCTTTTTTTCTTTATTCTGCTCCATAGCAGTGATTTCACCATTCTGTTTTCCAGCTCACTTATGCATTCTTCTGCCTCAGCTATTCTGCTATTGATTCCTTCTAGTGTATTTTTCATTTCAGTTGTTTTACTCTTCATCTCTTTTTGTTTGTTCTTTAGTTCTTCTAGGTCTTTGTTAAACAGTTCTTTTATGTTCTCAATCTGTGCCTCCATTCTTTTTTCTGAAATCTTGGACCATCTTTACTTTCATTACTCTGAATTCTTTTTTGGGAATTTTTCCCATCTCCACTTCAGTATGTTGTTCTTCTGGAGTTTTATCTTGTTCCTTCATCTGTTCATTCCTCTGCTGTCTCATTTTGTCTAAATTTCTGTGATTGCTTTTTCTGTTCCACAGGCTGCAGGGTTGTAGTTCTTGCTTCTGCTGTCTGCCCCCTCATGGATGAGGCTGTCTAAGAGGCTTGTTCAAGTATCCTTATGGGAGGGACTTGTTCCTGCCCACTGGTGGCTGGATCTGGGTCTTGTCCCTCTGGTGGGCAGGACCATGTCAAGGTGTGTGCTTAGCAAATAGTTGTGTGCTTAAGAAGACTTTAAGGACCCTGTCTGCTGATGGGTGGGGCTGTGTTCCCGCCCTGTTGGTTGTTTGGCATGAGGTGTCCTAGCACTGGAGCCTACTGGTTGTTAGGTGCAGCCAGGTCTTGGTGAGAAAATGATGGCCTCCAGGAGGGCTCACACCAATGAGTGCTCCCCAGAAGTACTACTGCCAGTGTCTTTGTCCCCACAGTGAGCCACAGCTGCCCGCCACCTCTTCAGAGCCTCCAATACCAGCAGGTAGGTCTGGCCCAAGCCCTAATGAGGTCACTGCTATTTTCCCTAGGTCCTGGTGCACACAAGAACTTGTATTTGCCCTTCAACAGTGGAGTTTCTGTTTCCTGTGGAATTCCTGTGATCAAACCCTGCTGGCCTTCAAAGCCAGATTCTCTGGGGGCTCCTCCTCCCATTGCCAGACCCCCAGGCAGGGGAACCTGATGTCATGTTCAGAACTTTCACTCCTGTGGGAGAACTTCTGTGATATAATTATTTTCCAGTTTATGGGTTGCCATTCTGGTGGGTATGGGATTTGATTTTATCACAGTTGCACCCCTCCTGCCATCCCATTGTGGCTTGTTCTTTGTCTTTGGATGTAGGATATCTTTTTTGGTAGGTTACACTGGTTTTTTGTCAATCATTGTTCAGCAGTTAGCTGTGATTTTGGTGTTTTCGTAAGAAGAGGTGACCTCACATCCCTCTACTCTGCCATCTTGTGCTCTGAGCATTTATTTCTAATATTCCCAGTTTGAAATTCTGTCCTCTTGTCACATAAATAATTTCTAATTCTCATCATTAAGATCATAAATGTTATTTCCTTAATAGAGTCTTCATTGATTCTTCTAGACTATGACATAAACACTTGACACCTCTAGACTCTATTCCTTCAGTATAGCACTCTCATATTTGCATTCAAATATCTATAATTCCAGTTATATTACATGTACAGGGAATGCAAGAGTAGGCTCTGTTTTATTGATCATTTATCTCTAGCATCTACCACAGATCCTGACATATATTAGTCATTCAGGAAATATTTGTTGTATAAATGAGGTTATGAATAAGGAAGTGTTCATGCATTGCAGCAATAAGGTCTCTAGTTAAAACCATATGCACTCATTCATCTTGAGATTTGGTGTTTGCAAAAATAAGCTCTAATTATTTTCATTCTATGACCCCAGTTTTCATTAAAACAAGAAAAAAAGCAATTGCTTTACTGAGGGATCACAGACAAAATTACTGTATTTTTATATTTACAGCAAGATGTGGGGATTTTTTTTCTTAGTAAGAATAATACGAATAATATAACATTGATATAAAAGAATCATGACACTGAATATTAGTTGATTTCTTACTTTCAATTTTTATTCAATGTCAGCAATTTACTTTTCATATTCTATTTACTTCTTTCCCACAAGTCAGGTTGAATGGTGAAGTTGACTGCTAATGAGTCCTAAAGTCAATCTTCTGCCAAAACATATGCAAAAAACACTGGTTGAATGAGAGAATTTAAACTATAATGTAGAATTGTCTATGACCAGCAGCTATTATAAGAATGCAAGGCTCCTCCAAGATTATCTATCATGAAGTCACAGAACACAAAAGAGATAAAGATTGTAACCATTACTTATATTGTATTGCAATTACAGCCATAATGGTTGCTAAGAACACTGAAGAAGTATGAAATCATTAACAGAGCATATCAACAGCCAGGATAAAAAATCCACAACATTAAGAAACATTCAGAGTCTTATTTGGAGTGCTACTAGTCAACAGTTGTAGAGAAACTAAGGGTTATGAGAACTACTCCATGTGGTACAGAAGATGGAAAAAAAGAGCCAGTTTTCTGAGACTAAAGCATTAAAGAATTATATTACACAAACGGTCTCATAAAAATTAAGATATCTTTGAATTTGGTAAGAATTAAAAGGCATGCCAATATTCAGTGTTAAGAAAATGATGCTAATGTACTGTATTTTTGAGTAATTAACTACTTTCATTTTTTCAAAACCATAAAAATAGGCATACTCCAGGCTCCTCAAATTAAAATCTAGGAATTTCTTTACATGGATGTGTGCAAAGCTTTTCCTATAGAAAATCTGCTGTGCTTCTACAATAGCAAGCAAAGCAAAATAAGTCAAAAAGGAAACAATATTTACAACCTAATGACCAATATTAGGAATATACTGAGTTTACTAATGTACACAAGGATAGACAAATGAATAAATGCATGGGTAGATATAAAAATAGGTATCAAAAAATGTGCAAGATTATACTCTAAATAGTAACAGTGGTTATTTCTGAATGGTGGGTGTTTAGATTTTAATGAATTTTATTTTTATTTTATTTTCTAATTTAATATCTCTAATTTTATGTTCCACCCCATATTGACAGCACCAAATTGACATAACACAATCTCAATGTTTTATGAGATAACTTCTAAGCTGAAAAATACTGTAATGATTTCCAACTCAGTGTAAATTTAACCAGATGTAAATTTAATTATTTATTAATTGGAAAAAGTTATGAACCAATTATTATTATTTTCTCACTTTTGTAATAAAAGTATCATTTTTCTGTAATCTCATACATTCATTCAAATAAATCATTATTGAGGACCTGACAAGGCACTATCCTAAATTCAGGAGATTTTCATTGATGAATAAGAAAGAGAAAATCTTTGCCTCCATGACATTTACGGCCTAAGAAGTCTCTAACAGTATAAATAACAAGATTTAGGGACAGTTATTACCAACACTGGAAACAAACTAAGTGAAAATAAAGGTCCCAACCATGCCTGGTTAACAGCCTTGAAAACACAAATTCAAAATATTATAATATGCAGAATATAATTCAAAAAACAGTATCTTATTATAGCTTTTATAGTACAAATTGCAACTATTTTATTCCTTTCATGTGCTGAATAAATATTTGTTGAATGACTTAGTGAATGGGAGAAAGGATATATCAATACATTTTTGTATTTGTGTAGATACAGTGCTTAATCTCAGTCAGTGTGTTTTATCATCTGGAAATTAGTTATAATGCTTATCTCAAATATTTTTCTTAAAAATTACCTGAGATCATGTAAGGATTCTAATACAGTTGCCTTCTATAAATATTAATTCCTTTACTTCATAATATACTTCCCTTTCTATGGAAACCAAGGATGAAATGGGAAAGAGATGTTTATATACACCCTATAAAGCTTCTGACTGACAACTTTCAAGAGCATTAAATCGTTTCACCTCACCCTGAGAGTTGCTGTTAATCTTCAGGGCATGTTAAAATCTCATTGTGAAACTTGGCTTCAAGTGCATTGATTGCCCTAAAAATAAACTTGATATTACATTTCTGTATATAATTGGCTCTTAAGTTTGGCTGGAGTTTCAAACAGTATAGGAAAAGAGGAGTCTAAACTGCCAATGAGATCATATTCATAGGCTGAGGAATTATTTTACCACTTCCATCTGTGACCTCAGTTTCTATTTTATACTGTAGGTCCTGTGTAGCAAGAAATAGAAAAGAAGAAACAGAATAATGTTTAGATGCATTGAATATTGCAGTTATACCTGAAAAATTCTGTGGACACACAAGAATATTTTATACCTCAGTGAACCTCAGTATATTCTATTCTTAATTAAATTCTATTACTAAACAAACAATATGACTTTCTATATGATTATTATCAATCTACTCCAGAATGATATAGGGTATTTTAGCAATGAGATTGTTAGGTGAAAGCAAGAAAAATTTGTTTTGTATCTTTAAATAGAAAAGAAATTTACTAGAGAATACTCGAGAAGTTTACAGAAATTTTGAACTTTCTAAAGAGCAGGTTTAAGGGTAAACTTTCAGGAAACATGCCATAAAACATTATAGATTGAGCCTGAGGAAAATACTGTCCTGCTGTTGCTCAGCAGTCAAGCTCTAGAGGAAGTTGCAGCCATGGCCTCCCCATGAATACCTTCTCTGCAAGGCATGAGGCTTTGCAAACTCTGATGCCCATTAATGCTCTATGCTCCTGCTGCCACTATAACCAGGCAAATGGATTAGGTCCTGTGTTTAATTCCCTCAGTTACTCACTTAAGGACTTAAAGACTCTAACAGGTAAGTCTGTTTGTTGTGTGTAGACTTATCTAACTGGGTAGTAGCTGTAAAGGACAGGGGTGAATTTCTGTTTTACCAAATGGGATCATGAACTTAAGAATTATTCAAATAAGGGTAGGGTTTTTCAGCATGTTAGGTAACCAGGAAACATGATAAAGATTTTCTACAAATATTAATATTTCCAAACAGTATTTATTTTGATAATATGGATTTTAAGCAGGAATTTGGTCAATTGAGGTGTGCCTTGTATTTATAGTAGCAATTTACATTTTTGTCATATTTATCAAAAGCTAAGTCAAAAGGCTTCTACAATCCCTTAATTCAGAGTGCTTCGATGCTTGATATATCAAGAAGGACAATAACTGTGCATATTTTACCACTTAAAATTTGGCACAAAATTAAACTATGCATTCATTAAGATAGCAGTTCAAGAAATAAAATAGTATATAAGATATAAGATAATTAATGAATTGAGAAATCAAATATTTTTAAAAATTATTTTGTTGAAGTATAGTTGATTTACAATGTGTTAATTTATACTGTACAAAAAGTAATTCAGTTATACATATATATACATTCTTTTTCATATTCTTTTCCATTATGGTTTATCACAGGCTACTGAAAATAGTTCCCTGTGCTATACAGTTAGGACATCATTGTTTTCCCGTTCTATATATAATATCAATAGTTTGCATCTACTAATCCCAAACTACCTGTCCATCCCTCCCCCACCCCACTCTTCACCTTGGCAACCACAAGTATATTCTCTGTGTCTGTGAGGCTGTTTCTGTTTCATAGATAGGTTCATTTGTATCATATTTTAGATTCCATATTGAAGTGATATCATATGGTATTTGTCTTGCTTTTTCTTACTTACTTCACTAGTATGATAATGTCTAGGTCCATCCATGTTGCTGCAAATGGCATTATTTCATTCTTTTTTAAGGCTGAGTAGTATTCCATTGTATGTATGTACCACAACTTCTTTACACATCCGTCTGTCAGTGGACATTTAGGTTGCTTCCATGTCTTGGCTATTGTAAATAATGCTGCAATTGACATTGGGATGCATGTATCTTTTTATAGTTTTGTCTGAATGTTTGCCCAGGAGTGGGATTGCAGGATCATATGTTAATTCTATTTTTAGTTTTTTGAGGAGCCTCCATATTGTTCCCCACAGGTTGAACCAATTAACATTCCCACCAACAGTGTAGGAGGGCTCCCTTTTCTCCGTACCTTCTCCATCATTTGTTATTTGTAGACATTTTAATTATGGTCACTCTGATTGGTGTACCTCACCACATTGTAGTTTATATTTGTATCTCTCTAATAATTAGTGAAGGTGAGCATCTTATCATGTGCCTACTGGGCATCTGTATGTCTTCTTAGGAGAAATGTCTATTTAGGTCTTCTACCCAGTTTTCTATTGGGTTTTTTGGTTTTTTGTTAGTGAGTTGTATGAGCTGTTTGTATATTTTGGAAATTGACCCCTCGTTGGTCACATTGTTTGCAAATATTTTCTCCCATTCTGTAGGCTGTATTTACATTTTTAAAATAGTTTCCTTTGCTGTACAAAAGCTGGCAATTTTGATTAGGTCCTATTTGCTTATTTTTGCTTTTATTTCTATTGCTTTGGGAGACTGACCTAAGAAAATATTGGTATGATTTATGTCAGAGAATGCTTTCCGTATGATCTCTTTCAGGAGTTTTATGGTGTTGTGTCTTATGTTTAAGTCTGTAAGCCATTTTGAGTTCATTTTTGTGCATGGTGAGAGGGTGTGTTCTAATTACATTGATTTACATGCAGCTGTCTAACTTTCCCAACATCACTTGCTAAAGAGACAGTCTTTTTCCCACTGTATATTCTTGCCTCCTTTGTCGAAGATTAATTGATTGTAGGTGTGTGGGTTTATATCTGGGATCTCTATTCTGTTCCATTGATACTTATGTCTGTTTTTGTGCCAGTACCACTCTGTTTTGATTACTGTAGCTTTGTAGTATTGTCTGAAGTCTGGGAGGGTTACGCCTCCTGCTTTGTTCTTTTTCTTCAGGATTACTTTGGCAATTCTGGGTATTTTATGGTTCCATATAAATTTTAGGATTATTCATTCTAGTTCTGTGAAAAATGTCATGGGTAATTTGATAGGGATCACATTCAATCTTAGATTCTTTGGGTAGTATGGCCATTTTAACAATGTTAATTCTTCCAATCCAAGAGCATGTGATATCTTTCCATTTCTTTGAATCATTTTCAATTTCCTTTATTAATGTTTTTTGGTCCTCATCATATGAGCCTTTCACCTCCTTGGTCAGGTTTATTCCTAAGTATTTTTTGATGTGATTTTAAAATGGGTTATTATTTTTTTTTACATTCACTTTCTGATATTTCATTGTTAGTATAAAGAAATGCAACCAATTTCTGTATGTTAATCTTGTATCCTACTTTGCTGAATCTGTTTATCAGTTCTAGTCATTTTTGTATGGACTCTATAGGGCTTTCTACATATACTATCATATCACGTGAATATAATGAAAATTTTATGTCTTCCCTTCCAATTTGGATACCTTTTCTTTCTTTTTCTTGTCTGATTGTTGTGACTAGGGACTTCCAATGCTGTGTTGAATAGAAGAGGTGAGAGTGGTCATCCCTCTCTTGTTCTAGAATTTAGTGGGAAGAAATCAAATATTATTTTTTGAGAAATGGGTAGGATTTATTTATTTAATTTTTATATCTGAGTATAGTTGAATTACTACATTCTGTTATTTTCAGGTGTCCAGAAAAGTGAATCAGTTATACATATATCCACTCTTTTTTAGATTCTTTCCCATATAGGCCATTACAGAGTATTGAGTAGAGTTCCCTGTGCTATACACTAGGTCCTTATTAGTTATCTATTTTATATATAGTAGTGTGTATGTCAATCCCAACCTCCCAATTTGCCCCTCCCTCTTATCCCCTGGTAACCATAAGTTTGTTTTCTACATCTGTAACTCTATTACTGTTTTGTAGGTAAGTACATTTGTACCCTTTTTTTACATTCCACATATAAGTGATAGCATATGAAATTTGTCTTTCTCTGTCTGACTTACTTCACTCAGTATGAAAATCTCTAGGTCCATCCATGTTGCTACAAATGGCATTATTTCATTGTTTTATGGCTGAGTAATTTTCCATTGTATATATGTACTACATCTTCTTAATCCATTCCTCTGTTGATGGACCTTTAGGTTGATTCCATGTCCTGGCTATTGTAAATAGTGCTGCAGTGAACATTGGGGTACATATATCCTTTCAAATTATGATTTTCTCTGGATATATGCCCAAGAATGGGATTGCTGGATCATATGGTAGCTCTATCTTTAGTTTTTTAAGAAACCTCCATACTGTTCTCCATAGTGGCTCTACCAATTTACATTCCCACCAACAGTGTAGGAGGGTTCCCTTTTCTCCACATCCTCTCCAGCATTTACTATTTGTAGACATTTTGATGATGGCTATTTTGACCAGTGTGAGGTATACCTCATTGGGGTTTTGATTTGCATTTCTCTAATAATTAGTGATGCTGAGCATCCTTTCATGGGCTTTTTAGCCATCTGTATGTCTTCTTTGGAGAAATGTCTATTTAGATCTTCTGCCCTTTTTTTGATTATGTTGTTAGTTTTTTATTGTGTGTGTGTGTGTTTTTTTTTTTTGGTATTGAGCTGCATGAGCTGTTGTTTGTATATTTTGGAGTTTAATCCCTTGTTGGTTGCCTAATTTGCAAATATTTTCTCCCATTCTGATGGTTGTCTTTTTATTTTGTTTATTTCCTTTGCTGTGAAAAAGTTTTTAAGTTTAATTACGTCCCAATTGTTTATTTTTGTTTTTATGTTCATTACTCTAGGAGGTGGATCAAAAAAGATCTGGCTGCAATTTATGTCATAGCATGCTCTGCTAATGTTTTCCTCTGAAAGTTTTATACTATCTGTCCTTACTTTTAGCTCTTTAATCCAATTTGAGTTTATTTTTGTGTGTGGTGTTAGGGAGTGTCCTAATTTCATTCATTTACATGTAGCTATCCAATTTTCTCAGCACCACTTATTGAAAAGACTGTCTTTGCTCCATTGTATATTCTTACTTCTGTTTTCGTGCATTAGGTGACCATAGGTGCGTGGATTTATCTCTGGATTTTCTATCCTATTCCATTGATCTATTATTTCTGTTTTTGTGCCAATACCATACTGTTTTGATTACTGTAGCTTTGTAGTATAGTCTTATGTCTGGGCTCCTGATTCCACCTGATTCCATTCTATTGATCCTGATTCCATTCTATTTTTCTTTGTCAAGATTGCTTTGGCTATTTGGGATCTTTTGTGTTTCTATACAAATTTTAAGATTTTTTTGTTTTAGTTCCATGAAAAATGCCATTTGATAGGTAATTTGATAGGGATTGCATTGAATCTGTAGATTGCTTTGGGTAGTATAGTCATTTCCACAATATTGCTTCTTCTAATCCAAGAACATGGTATATATCTCCAACTGTTTGTGTCATCTTTTATTTCTTTCATCAATATCTTATATTTCTCTCATTACTGGTCTTTTGCCTCCTTACATAAGTTTATTTCCAGGTATTTTATTCTGTTTGATGAGATGGTTAATTGGATTGTTTCCTTGATTTCTATTTCTGATCTTTCCCGGTTAGTGTATAGGAATGCAACAAATTTCTGTGTATTAACTTTGTAATCTGCAAGTTTACCAGATTCACTGATGAGCTCTAGTAGTTTGCTGGTAGCATCTTTAGGATATTTTATGTACAGTATCATGTCATTTGAAAACAGTGACAGTTTTACTTCTTCAACTTGAACTCCTTTTTTTTCTTTTTCTCTTCTGATGGCTAGGATTTCCAAAACTATGTTGAATAATAGTGGTGAGAGTGGACATCCTTGTTTTGTTCCTGATCTTAGAGGAAATGCTTTCAGCTTTTCAGCATTATGATGTTAGCCTTGGTTTGTCATATATAGCATTTATTATGTTGAGGTAGGTATCCTGTATGCCCAGTTTCTGGAGAGTTTCTATTATAAAGAGTGTTGAATTTTGTAAGAAGCTTTTCCTGCATCTATTGAGATGGTCATATGGTTTTTATTCTTCAGGTTGTTACTGTGGTGTATCACACTGATTTGCGGGTGTTGAAAAATCATTGCATCCCTGGATAAATTCCACTTGATCATGGTGTATGATCCTTTTAATGTGTTGTTGGATTTGGTTTGCTCATATTTTGTTGAGGATTTTTGCATCTATGTTCCTCAGTGATATTGGCCTGTACTTTTCTTTTTTGTGGTATCTTTGTCAGGTTTTGGTATCAGGGTGATGGTGGACTCACAGAGATCATTTGGGAGTGTTCCTACCTCTGCAGTTTTTTGGAAGAGTTTCAGAAGGGTAGGTGTTACGTCTTCTCTAAACGTTTGATAGAATTCTCCTGTGAAGCCTTCTGGTCCTGGACTTTGGTTTGTTGGAAGATTTTTAATCACAGTTTCAATTTCAGTACTTGTGATTGGTCTATTCATATTTTCCATTTATTCCTGGTTCAGTCTTGAAAGGTTATATCTTTCTAATAACTTCTCCATTTCTGCTAGGTTGTCCATTATATTGGTGTATAGTTGCTTATAGTAGTCTCTCATGATACTTTGTATTTCTGTGGTGTCAGTTGTAACTTCTCCTTTTTCATTTCTAATTTTATTGATTTGAGTCCTTTCCCTTTTTTTCTTGATGAGTCTGGCTAAAGGTTTATCAATTTTGTTTATCTTCTCAAAGAACTGGCTTTTAGTTTCATTGATCGTTGCTATTGTTTTCTTCATCTCTTTTATTTATTTCTGCTCTGATCTTTATGATTTCTTTCCATCTTCTAACTTTGGGTATTGTTTGTTCCTCTTTCTCTAGTTGCTTTAGGTGTAAGTTTAGTTTGTTTGTTTGAGATTGTTCTTGTTTCCTGATGTAAGATTTTATTGCTATAAACGTCCCTCTTAGAATTACTTTTGCTGTGTCCCATAGGTTTTGGATCATCATATTTTCATTCTCATTTGTGTCTAGGTATTTTTTTTTATTTCCTCTTTGATTTCTTCAGTGATCCATTGGTTATTTAGTAACATATTTCTTAGTCTCCATGTGTATGTGTTTTTTACAGGTTTTTTTTTCCTGCAATTGATTACTAATCTCATAGTTTTATGGTCAGAAAAGATGCTTGAAATGATTTCAAGTTTCATAGGCTTCATTTGTGACCCAAGACATGATCTATTCTAGAGAATGTTCCATGTGCACTAGAGAAGAAAGTGTATTCTGCTGTTTTCAGTTGGAATGTCCTATAAATATTAATTAAGTCTATCTGGTCTAATGTGTCATTTAAGGCCGGTGTTTCCTTATTGATTTTCTATCTGGATGATCTGTCCGTTGGTGTGAGTGGGGTGTTAAAGTCCCCCACTATTATTGTGTTACTGTTGATGTCCCCTTGTATGGCTGTTACCATTTGCCTTATGTATTGAGGTGCTCCTATGTTGGGTGCATATATATTTACAATTGTTATATCTTCTTGGTTTGATCCCTTGATCATTATGTAGTGTCCTTCCTTGTCTCTAGTAACAGTCTTTAGTTTACTAAAGTCTGTTTTGCCTGATGTGAGTGTTGCTACTTCAGCTTTCTTTTGATTTCCATTTGCATGGAATACCATTTTCCATCCTCTCACTTTGTCTTTATGTGTCCCTAAGTCTGAAGTGGGTCTCTTGTAGACAGCATATATATGGGTCTCATTTTTGTATCCATTCAGCCAGTCTATTTCTTTTGGTTGGAGCATTTAATCTATTTACACTTAAGGTAATTATCGATGTGTATGTTCCTAGTGCCATTTTCTTAACTATTTGGGATTTGTTTTTGTAGGTCTTTTTTCTTCCCTTCCTCTCTTGTTCTCTTCTCTTGTGGTTTAATGACCATTTTTAGTGTTGTGTTTGTGTTGCTTTTTCCTTTTTTGTGTGTATCTGTTGTAGTTTTGGGGTTTGCATTTCCCATTTCCCCTACCTAGAGAAGTTCCTTTAGCATTGGTTGTAAAGCTGGTTCGGTGGTGCTTAATTCTTTTAGCTTTTGCTTATCTGTCAATCTTTTGATTTCTCTGTCAAATGTGAATGAGAGCCTTGCTGGGTATTCTCAAGGTTTTTCCCTTTCATCACTTTAAATAATCATGCCATTCCCTTCAGCACTTCTTTTGAAAAATCCGCTAAATACTTTATGGGGATTCCCTTGTATGTTAGTTGTTGCTTTTCCCTTGTTGCTTTTAATATCTTTTTCTTTACCTTTAACTTTTGTCAATTTGATTAATATGTGTCTTGGTGTGTTACTCCTTGGGTTTATACTTCCTAGGACTCTCTGCACTTCTTAGAATTGTGTGACTATTTCCTTTCCCATGTTAGGAAGTTTTTGTCTATAATCTGTTCAAATCTTTTCTCACACTCTTTCTATTTTTCTTCTTCTTCTGAGACACCTATACTGCAAATGTTGTGTTTAATGTTGTCCCAGAGGTCTCTTAGACTGTCTTAATTTCTTTTCATTCTTCTTTCTTTCTTCTGTTCCATGTCAGTGATTTCCACCCCTCTGTCTTCCAGGTCACTTATCCGTTCTTCTGCCTTAGTTATTCTTCTATTGATTCCTTCTAGCATATTTTTCATTGTCTCATTCATCTCTGTTTATTCTTTAGTTCTTCTAGGTCTTAAACATTTCTTGTATTGTCTTGATCCATGCTTTCATTCTTTTTCCAAGAAATTGGATCATCTTTACTATCATTACTCTGAATTCTTTTTCAGGTAGATTGCCTTCTCCTCTTCATTTAGTTGTTCTTGTAGGTTTTTATCTTGCTCCTTTGTCTGCAACGCTTTTCTTTCTTGTCTCATTTTGTCAGACTTACCGGTTTGTGGTCTCTTTTTCACAGGCTGCAGGATCATAGTTCTTGCTTCTGGTTTCTGTCTCCTGTTGGGTGACATTGGTCCAGAGGCTTGTGCCTTTATCCCCTTGATAAGGGGTTTGAATGGTGATGTTGTGACCAGAGCCTCTCCTGAATATTGAATGGGGCCTCCCCTTTGCTCTGTGGTTGTCAGTGTCCTGTCAGGAGTGGGGTCTGCTCCCTAGTAGTTGGAGTAGAGGCGCCCAGATCCACTGAGGTCAGGTACCAGGACTGCAGTAGTCACGCACCTGGACCCACTGTGGGAGCTATGGAGGCAGCTCAGACTCTATCCTGGCCCAACCCGCCTGTGTACATTCCCACAAAGCCCACAGCTGCTAAAGCCAGACCCATCTCAGCTGCAGGAGCACTTGTCCTTTCAGATGTTTCACAGGTGCTGAATTTAGGAAGCTATCAGCAGAGGTATAACTCCATGGTTCACACAGTCACGAGTAGAGATTTCAGCTCTTCTTCCTTAGTCACACTGCCCCTGGGGCTCAGTTGTAGTTTTAGCCCTAACTCTGCATGTGCTCCTCCTACTGCAGGCTGCTCCAGAGGTTACTGGAGCACACTAGCCTGTCAGGCAGGAAGGAGCTGAGTTGGCAATCTGGGCTAGTAGGCCACTGAGGTGGGACAGTGCTGGGGTAGCTAATGGAATGCACGAGCCTGTCAGGTGGTGATCAGGGCCAGTGGGTTACCCAGGCGGGGGGGGGGGGGGCAGAGGAGGCAATGGCTGGGGCTCATGAGCTGGCTCAGCTGGGAGTCTTCCTTAGTGCCCATGGAGGCAGGGTATGGCACATGAGGAGAGAGAGGCTGCAAGGTGGCCCTGCCCTTTGTGTGTCACTCAACAATGGTGCTTCGCTTCTGTGGTGCTGCAGGCTTCCTCTAAGAGCATGGAGCTCCTCACTCCCTTCCCCTCAGGCTGTCTCCTCACAGCCAACAGCAGTCCCCTCCCCAGGTCATCTCTCCAAAATCCACGTTCCAGCACCCAGCTCTCATGCATGCTGGCAGACACCCATCTCAGGTTGAGGTGTGCATGGCTGTGGCAGGGACCATCTGTTTGTTTAGGTCTCACTCTGTCCTGCCTGTCACCGACCAGTTAGTGGGCTCTCCTCTGAGCCCCTGAAGTGTCCCTTCTGTCCCAGCTGATGTCCCCGCTGGTGAGGGGGGCTTCCCCAGATGTGGGAACCTCTCCTCACCTTCAGCTCCCAGCCAGGGGTGCAGGTTCTGTCCTGCTTCCTGTCCTCTTCCTTTTTCCTGCTTCTTTCTTTTGTCCTACATGGTTACGTGGGGATCTTGTTTGTCCATTTAGGTGTCCAAGGTCCTCTGCTAGTGTTCAGCAGGTGCTCTGTGAGAACTGTTCCATTTGTAGATGTATTCCTGATGTGTATGTGGGGAGAGATGAACTCCCTGTCCTCCTACTCCTCTGCCATCTTGGAAAGCCCAGAAATCAAATACTTATTATTAATGAGTCATTTAATAAATATTAACAATGTATTTAGAGAGCAGATCAAGACAGTGGATAGTAGGACAGGAAGCTTACATTCTCCCACAAATACATCAAAAATACATCTATGTGAGGGAGAAGCAAGAACTACAGTCTGGCAGCCTGCAAAATGGAAAACATAATCACAGAAATTTAGATAAAATGAAACGGCAGAGGAATATATCCCAGAGGAAGGAAAAAGCTAAAACCCGAGAAAAACAACTAAGTGAAGTGGCTGTAGGAAACCTTCTGGAAAAAATAAATCAAAATAATGATAGCAAAGATGATCCAGGAATGCAGAAAAAGAATGGAGGCAAGGATCGAGAAGATACAAGAAATGCTTAACAAAAACCTAGAAGAATTAAAGAACAGAGATGAACAATACAATAACTGAAATGAAAAATACACTAGAAAAAAATGATAGCAGAATAACTGAGGCAGAAGAACGGATAAGTGACCTGGAAGACAGAATGGTAGAAATCACTGATGTGGAAAGAAAACTTCCCTAACATGGGAAAGGAAACAATCACAGAAGTCCAGGAAGTGCAGAGAGTCCCAGGCAGGATAAACCCAAGGAGGAACACACCAAGACACGTAGTAATCAAACTGACAAAGAAAAAACAACAACAAATAACAACAAATAACATAACAACAAATAACATAACAGGGATGCTCATAAGGTTATCAGCTGATAACTCACCAGAAACACTGAAGGTCAGAAGGGAGTGGCATGCTATATTTAAAGTGATGAAAGGAAAGAACCTACAACCAAGAACACTCCACCCAGCAAGGTTCTCATTCATATTGGAAGGAGAAATCAAAAGATTTACAGGCAAGCAAAAGCTAAGAGAATTGAGCACCACCAGCCCAGCTTTACACCAAATGCTGAAGGGACTTCTCTAGGTGGAAAAGAGACCAGAAACTTAAAACAACCTGGTACATATATAGACTGCTATATCAATACCTCGTGGGACCCATGAGCAAACCCCAAAACTACAAAAGATACACACACAAAAAAGAAAAAGCAACCCACTAAAGACAGCCATCAAACCACAATAGATGAGCAGACGAGAGGAAGGCAAGAAGAAAGGCCTACAAAAACAAACCCAAAACAACTATATCAGTAATTACCATAAATGTAAATGTATTAAATGCCCCAACCAAAAGACATAGAGTGGCTGAATGGATGTAAAACAAGACCCATATTTATATGCTGTTTACGAGAGAAACACTTCAGACCTAGGTACACATACAGAATGAAAGTGAGGGGATGGAAAAAGGTGTTCCATGCAAATGGAAATCAAAAAAAGCTGGAGTAGCAATACTCATATGAGACAAAATAGACTTTAAAATAAAGACTGTTATAAGAGACAAAGAAGGACACTACATAGTTATCAAGGGATCAATTGAAGAAGAAGATATAACAATTGTAAATATATATGCACCCAACATAGGAGCACCTCAATACGTAAGGCAAATACAGCCATAAAAGGAGAAATCACCAGTAAACAATAATAGTGGGGGACTTTAAAACCCCACTTTCATCAATGGACAGATCATCCAGACAGAAAATCAATAAGGAAACACAGGCCTTAAATGACACATTAGACCAGATAGACTTAATTGATATTTATAGAGTATTCCATCCAAAAGCAGAAGAATACACATACTTTTCATGTGCACTTGGAACATTCTCTAGGACTGACTACATGCTGGGCCACAAAGTGAACTTTGGTAAATTTTTAAAAATTGAAATTATATCAAGCCTCTTTTCCAACCACAGTTTATGAGTTTAAATTACAGAAAAAGAAAAAAACTGTAAAAAACACAAACACGTGGGGTCTAAAAAATATGCTATGTAACAACCAATGGATCACTGAAAAAATCAAAGAGGAAATAAAAAAATATCTGCAGACAAATGAAAATGAAAGCACAAAGATATATAACCTGCGGGATGCAGCAAAAGCAGTTCTAAGAGGGAAGTTTATAGCAATAGAAACTTACATCAGGAAACAAGAACAATCTCAAACAAACAAGCTAACCTTAAACCCAAAGCAACTAGAGAAAGAAGAAGAACAACAAAAAAAGCCCAAAGTGAGTTAGTAGAAGGAAAAAAATCATAAAAATGAAACAGAAAGAAATGATATAGAGATGAAGAAAACAATAGATGAATGAAACAAAAAGCTAGTTCTTTGAGAAGATAAACAAAATTGATGAACCTTTAGCCAGACTCATCCATAAAAAAAGGGAGTGGACTCAAATCAATGAAATTAGAAATGAAAAAGGAGAAGGTACAACTGACACCACAGAAATACAAAGGATCATAAGAGACTAGTACAAACAATTGTATGCTGTATGTCAATAAAATGGTCAACCTGGAAGAAATGGACAAATTCTTAGAATGGTACAGTCTCCAAACCTGAACCAAGAAGAAATAGAAAATATGAGCAGAGCAATCACAAGTAGTGAAATTGAAACTGTGTTTAAAAAACGCCCCAAAAACAAAAGTCCAGGACCAGATGGCTTCACGGGTGAATTCTATCAAACATTTAGAGAAGAGTTAACACATTTCCTTCTGAAACTGTTCCAAAAAATTGTGGAGGAATTAAAAGTAGCAAATGCATTCTGTGAGGCCACTATCACCCTGATACCAAAACCAGACAAAGATACCAAAAAAGAAGAAAATTACAGGCCAATATTACTGATGAACATAGATGTAAAAATCCTCAACAAAATATTAGCAATCTGTATCAATCAAAACATTAAAAGGATAGTCACCATGATCAAGTGGGGTTTATCTCAGGGATTCAAGGATTTTTCAATATCTACAAATCAATCAGCGTGATACACCACATCAACAAATTGAAGAATAAAAACCATAAGATCATCTCAATAGATGCAAGAAAAGATTTTGACAAAATTCAATACCCATTTATGACAAAAAGTCTCCAGAAAGTTGGCATACAGGGAACCTTCCTCAACATAATAAAGGCCATATATGACAAACATACAGCTAACATCATTCTCAATTGTGAAAAGCTGAAAGCATTTCCTCTAAGGTCAGGAACAAGATAAGGATATCCACTCTCACTACTTTTATTCAACATAGTTTTGGAAGTCCTAGCCACGGCAGTCAGAGAAGTAAAGAAGTAAAAGAATCCAAATTGGAGAAGCAGGAAAACTGTCACTGTTTGCAGATGACATGGTACTATACATAGAAAATCCTAAAGATGCTACCACAAAACTACTAGAGCTCATCAATGAATCTGGTAAAGTTGCAGTTTATAAAATTAATACACAGAAATCTGTTGCATTTCTATACACTAACCACAAAAGATCAGAAAGAGAAATTCAAGAAACAATCCCATTTGCCATCACAACAAAAAGTATAAAATAACTAGGAATAAACCTACCTAAGGAGACAAAAGATGTGTACTGTGAAAATTATAAGATGCTGATGAAAGAAACTGAAGATGACACAAACAGATGGAAAGATATACCATGTTCTTGGATTTGAAGAATCAGTATTATCAAAATGACTATACTACCCAAGGCAATGTACAGATTCAATGCAATCCCCATCAAGTTACCAATGGCATTTTTCAAAGAACTAGAACAAAAGATGTTAAAATTTGTATGGAGACACAAAAGACCCCAAATAGCCAAAGCAATCTTGAGAAAGAAAAACTGAGCTGGAGCAATGAGGCTCCCTGTCTTCTGACTATGCTAGAAAGCTATAGTCATCAAGACAGTATGGTACTGGTACAAAAATAGAAATATAGATCAATGGAACAGGATAGAAAGCCCAGAAATAAGTCCACATACCTCTGGTCAATCAATCTATGATAAAGGAGGCAAGACCATACAAGGAAAAGAGGAAAGAAAGTCTCTAATAAATGGTTCTGGGCAAACTGGACAGCTACATGTAAAAAATGAAATTAGAACATTCTTTAACACCATACACACAAAAAACTCCAAATTGATTAAAGTTCTAAATGTGAGACCAGACACTGTAAAACCTTTAGATGAGAACATAGGCAGAACATTCTCTGACATAAATATCTTTTTCAATCTGTCTCCCAGAGTAATGGAAATAAAAACAAAAATAAAAAAAAATAGGACCTAATTAAGTTCAAAAGCTTTTGCACAGCAAAGGAAACCATAAACAAAATGAAAAGGAAACCCACAGAGTGGGAGAAGAGATTTGCAAATGATGTGACTAACAAGGGATTAGTCTCCAAAATTTACAAACAACTCATGGGTCTTAATATTATCAAAACAAGAAACGCAATGAAAAAATCGGCAGAAGACCTAACTATGCATTTCTCCAAAGAAGAAATACAGATGGCCAAGAGGCACATGAAAAGATATTCAACATCACTAGTTATTAGAGAATTGCAAATCAAAACTACAATGAGATATTACCTCACACCAGGCAGAATGGCTATCATCATAAAATCCACAAACAATATATGCTGGAGAGGGTGTAGAGGGAAGGAACCCTTTTACATTGTTGGTGGGAATGTAAATTGGTACAGCCACTGTGGAGAGCAGTATTGAGGATCCTTAAAAAACTAAAAATGGAGCTACCACACAATATTGAAACCCCATTCCTGAGCATAAATCTGGAGAAAAACATGGTCCAAAAGGATACATGCACCCCAGTGTTCATTGCAGCACTGTTTACAATAGCCATAGCCAAGACATGGAAGCAACCTAAATGTTTATCAATCAACAGAGGAATGTATAAAGAAGATATGGTACATATATACACTTGGAATATTACTCAGCCATTAAAAAGAATGAAATAATGCCATTTGCAGCAACATGGATGGACTTAGAGACCGTCATACTGAGTGAAGTAAGTCTGACAAAGAAAGAGAAATACGGTGTGATATTGCTTATATACAGAATCTAAAAAATTTGATAAAAATGAACTTATTTACAAAACAGAAGCAGACTCACAGATTTAGAGAATGAATTTATGGTTACCAGTGGGGAAGGTGGTGGGGAGGGATAGTTAGGGAGTTTGGGATTGACATGTACACACTGCTATATTTAAAATGGATAACCAACAAGGACCTACTGTATAGCATAGGGAACTCTGCTTAATGTTATATAACAGACTAAATGGGAAAATAATTTGAAAAAGAATAGATACATGTATATGTATAACTGAATCACTTTGCTGTACACCTGATACTAACACAACATTGTTAATCAACTATACTCCAATATAAAATGAAAATTTAGAGAAAATATATCTACATGTGGATCAATTCTTACCGAATATCTACTGAACCCTGGCAGAAGACTTCAGGCTGCTAAAAGGACAAGAAAATCTCTATGTAACCAGGTATGAAAAAAGGAAAAAAAAAAAAATGAGAACGTAATCGGGACAGGACCTGTGCCCTTAGGAGTGAGCTGTGAAAGAGGAAATGTTCCTGCACTCTGGGAAGCCCCCTCACTGGCGGGGAGATCAGCCGGGATAGAAGGGGAGCTTCAGAGGAGAGCACAGAAACCAGTTTGTGGCAACCAGAGAGGAGGAAGGACTGCACAAATGTTCAGTGCCACCACCCTGCTCTCCCCAGCCTGAGACGTGTCCACCAGTGCAGATGGGGGCTGGATGCTGGAACATGGGCTTTGGAGGTAAGAATGGGGTTGGCTTTGCAGAAACAGCCTGGGAGGGGGGCTGGAATCCAGTGCAACCACAACTGAGGGTGTATGCAGAGGAAGCCTGTGCCACCTTGGAGGCCACTTGCCATTGTTTTGAGGGTGTGTGAGTGGAGGGGCTGGATCTGGCTGTAAGCCTTTTTCCCTGTGTGTGTGCTCCCAGAGGGCAGGACACTGCCCACACAGGCTCCAGGGGCAGTCACAAGCCTTTTCTGCCTCCCTCCTGGACCTCAGGAATAGTTGCAAGCCCCCTCCCACCTACCTCCTAGAACCCTGGACCTCAGGAATTGTCACAAGCAGATGGTGTCTCCCACCTGGACGCCAGAAGTGGTCACAAGCTGCTGCTGCCACCACCATCCCAGACTTCAGGAGTCATCGTGAGCTGCCTATGCTCCCATCACATGCTCCAGGGGTGCACCCAAGCCACCACTGCCGCCACCAAGAACCCCAGGACCGGGTACCAGCCACCACATGTGCACACCCCCTTTCCAGGGGATAACAACCAACGCTCACTGAGGAAAGAGGCAACAGGCATCCATACTATAGTCAGCCCTTGCAGCAAACATACTAAATCCACATGAGCTACAAAGGGATGCTCCCATATATAAATAGCCTTCCAAGACCACAGTACATAATTGTTTCTCCTAAACTCACAGAGTAAAAGAAATATAAGTAAAATGAAGAAGCGGAGGAACTGCTACCAGTTAAAAGACCAAGAGAATTCTCCTGAATGAACAAACAATGAAACAGATCTCTTGAGTCTAACAGGTACTGATTTCAGAAAGGAGAGAATGAAAATACTGAAAGATTTAAGAAAGGCTATCAACAGAAATGCAGAGTACTGTAAAAAGCAACTAGAAACTATAAAGAGGAGACAAGAAAAATTAGAAAACTCATTTGCAGAGATGAAAGCTGAGCTAAAGGCAATGAATAGACATTTCTCCAAAGAAGACATACAGATGGCCAAGAAACATAGGAAAAGATGCTCAACATAACTAATTATTAGAGAAATGCAAATCAAAACTACAATGAGGTATTGCATCACAGTGGTCAGAATGGCCATCATCAAAAAATCTACAAACAATAAATGCTGGAGAGTCTGTGGAGAAAAGGGAACCCTTTTATACTTTTGGTGGGAACGTAAATTGATACAGCCACTATGGAAAACAGTACGGAGGTTCCTTAGAAAACTAAAATTAGAACTACCATATGACCCAGCAATCCCACTACTGGGCACATACCCAGAGAAAACCATAATTTGAAAAGATACATGCACCCCAATGTTCATAGCAGCACTATTTACAATAGCCAAGACATGGAAGCAACTTAAATGTCCATCAACAGAGGAATGGATAAAGAAAATGTGGTACATATATACAATGGAATATTACTCGGCCATAAAAAGGAACAAAATTGGGTCATTTGTAGAGACATGGATGGACCTAGAGAGTGTCATACAGAGTGAAGTCAGAAAGAGAAAAACGGTATAGATGACCTCATTTGCCAAGCAGAAATAGAGACACAGACATAGAGAACAAATGTGTGTATACCAAGGGGGAAAGGGGTGGGGTGCGAGGATTTGGGAGATAGGGACTGACACATATACACGGTTGATACTATATATAAAAGAGAGAACTGATGGGAACATACTGTATAGCACAGGGAACTCTACTTAATACACTGTGGTGTCCTAAATAGGAGGGAAATCCAAAAGGAAGGGGATATATGTATATGTATGGTTGATTCATTTTGCTGTGCAGTAGAAGCTAACACAACATTTTAAAGCAACTATACTCCGATAAAAATTAAAAAAAACAAAAACAACAACAATAAAAATTAAGGCAATGAATAGCAGAATGAATAATGCAGAAGAATAAGTGACCTGGAAGATAGGATAATGGAAATCACCCAATCAGGCCAGCAGACAGAAAGCCAAATTAAAAAAAAAAAAAGGAAGCAATATAAGTGACCTATTGGATAATATAAAGCCTGTCAATCTACGCAGAATAGGGATTCCAGAAGAGAAAGAAAGAGAAAAGAGTATTGAAAATGTATTTGAAGAAATGATGGCTGAAAACTGCCCAAGCCTAAAGAAGGAAACAGATATCTAGCTACAGGAAGCACAGAGGGTCCCAAACAATCTAAACCCAAACAGATCTACACCAAGACATTATAATAAAAATGGCAAAAGTTTAAGAGAGGATTCTAAAGGCAGCAAGAGAAAAACAAACAGTTTAATACAGGAGAACCCCCATAAGATTATCAGATGATTTCTCTACAGAAACGTTGCAGGCCAAAAGGTAGTAGCAAGATATATTCAAAGTCCAGAAAGGGGAAAATCTGCAACCTAGGATGCTCTACCCATCAAGATTATCATTTAGAATAGAAGGAAGGATAAAGAATTTCTCAGGCAAGCAAAAAACTAAGACAATACAGCAATTTGGAAGAATTAATATTGTTAAAATGGCCATACTACCCAAAGCAATCTAAGATTTAGTGTGATCCTTATCGAATTTTCTCAGAAAAGCAAAATCTAAAAGAATATGGCAATACTAAACCTATCCTAAAAGAAATATTGAAAGGTCATCTCTAAATAGAAAAGATGCAAGAAGAAATAGGAAAGAGAAAATCACAACTGGAAAGTAAATCACTTAAATAAGCCGGTACACAGATCAAAAAACAACAACAACAACAACAAAAAATTCCTCTGGAAGTGATGATAACCACAATGAACAACAAAAGACAGAACGTAAAGATGTAAAAGAGGGACATCAAAATCATAAAATGTGGGAGAAGAGAGTAAGAAAATGTAGATTTTTTTTCCTCCCTAGAATGTGTTTGAGCCTATGTGGCTGTCTGTCTAAGGCAAGTAGTTATAGGAGGGGGTTAACATACTTGAAAAACAGGGTAACCACAATTCAAAAACACAATAGATTCACAAAAACCAAAAAGAAAAAAATAAGTATAATATAAAAGAAAACCATCAAATCACAAAAAGAGAAACGAAAGGGACAAAGAAGAAATATAAAATCAATGGGAAAACAAGGTTTAAAATGGCAATAAATACATATCAATAATTACCTTAAATGTCAACGGACTAAATGCTCCAATCAAAAGACAGAGTGGCAGATTGTATTAAAAAACAAGAGCCTACAATTTGCTGACTACAAGAGATGCACTTTAGGGCAAAGGACACACATAGATTGAAAGTGAAGGGATGAAAAAAGATATTTCATGCAGACAGAAATGACAAGAGAACAAGGGTCACAATATTCATATCAGACAAAATAGACTTTAAAACAAAGGCCATAAAAAAGGACACTATATAATGATAAAAGGATCAATACAAGAAGAGGGTTTTACACTTGTCAACAAATATGCCCAAATATAGGAACACCCAAATACATAAAATAAATAAAAACATAAAGGGAGATAGTGACAGGAGTACAATAGTAGTAGACTTTAACACCGCACTCACATCAATGGACAGATCAACTAGACAGAGAATGAATAAGGAAACAGAGATCTTAAATGATATAATAGAACAGTTTAGACTTAATTGATATTTTCAGGATATTACATCCAAAAAAAAAACCGAATACACAATCTTTTCAAGTGCACATGGAACATTCTCTAGGATTGACCACATACTAGGGCAAAAAGCAAGCCTCAATGAATTTAAGAGGATAGAATTTCTCTCGAGCATCATTTCTGACCACAATGGCATGAAACTAGAAACTAACCACAGAAAAAGAAATGAGGAAAAAATGATTACGTGGAGACTAAACAACATGCTACTAAAAAACCAATGGGTCAACGATGAAATCAAAGAGGAAATTAAAAACTACCTTGAGAAAAATGACAGTGAAAACACAACCATACAACATCTCTGGGATGCAGCAAAAGCAGTTCTTAGAGGGAAGTTCATAGTGATACAGGCCTTCCACAAAAAACAAACAAACAAACAAATCTCAAAATAACAACCTAACCTACCATTTAAAGAATTAGAAAAATAAGAACAAAACCTAAAGTCAGCAGAAGGAAGGAAATAATAAAGATCAGAGAGGAAATAAATAGCATAGAGATTTTTTTTTAAAAAGGAGAAAAAAATCAATAAAACCATGAGCTGGTTCTTTGAAAGGATAAACGAGATTGACAAACCTCTGGCCAGGCTCACCAAGAAGAAAAGAGATAGAACCCAAATAAAATAAGAAATGAAAAATGATACATAACAACTGATACTGCAGAAATACAAAAAGCCATAAGGGAATACTATGAACAATTATTTGACAACCTAGAAGAAATGGACAAGTTTCTAGAAATACACAGCTCACTAAAACTGAATCAAGAAGAAACAGATAATTTGAACAAACCACTAGAAGTGAAATAGAATCTGTAATTTAAAAACTCCCTGCAAACAAAAGTCCAGGATCAGATGGCTTCACAGGTGAATTCTACCAAACATACAAAGAAGAACTTATACCAATCCATCTCAAACTCTTCCAAAAAACTGAAGAGGAGGGAACACTCCCAAAGACATTCTATGAAGCCACCATCACCCTGAGACCAAAACCAGACAAAGACACTACCAAAAAAGATAATTTCAGGCCAATATCTTTGATGAATACAGATGAAAAATTATCAAAAAAATGTTGGCCAACCAAATCCAACAACACATAAAAAAGATCATGCACCATGAGTAAGTGGGATCCATCCCATGTTCACAAGAATAGTTCAACATATGCAAATCAATAATGTGATACACCACATAAAATAATAAACAAAAACCACATGATCATCTCATCTCAATAGATGCAGAAAAAGCATTTGAAAAATTCAACATCAATTCATGATAAAAAAAACTCTTACCAAAGTAGGTATAGAGGGAACATATCTCAAGATAATAAAAGCTATTTATGATAAACCCACAACCAACATCATACTCAATGGTGAAAAGCTGAAAGCCTTCCCACTAAAATCTGGAACAAGATGATTCCCACTCTCACCTCTTCTATTCAACATAGTATTGGCAGTCTTAGCCACAGCAATCAGACAAGAAAAAGAAATAAAAGGTATCCAAATTGGAAGGGAAGAGGTAAATTTTTCATCATATTCACAAGATATGATAGTATAAGTAGAAAACCCTAAAGAGGCCACACAAAAATGACTAGAACTGATAAACAGATTCAGCAAAGTAGGATATAAGATTAACATACAGAAATTGGTTGCATTTCTTTATACTAACAATGAAATATCAGAAAGTGAATGTAAAAAAAAATAATAACCCATTTTAAAATCACATCAAAAAATACTTAGGAATAAACCTGACCAAGGAGGTGAAAGACTTATATGATGAGGACCATAAAACATTAATAAAGGAAACTGAAAGTGATCCAAAGAAATGGAAAGATATCCCATGCTCTTGGATTGGAAGAATTAATATTGTTAAAATGGCCATACTACCCAAAGCAATCTAAGATTTAGTGTGATCCCTATCGAATTACCCATGACATTTTTCACAGAACTAGAATGAATAATCCTAAAATTTATATGGAACCATAAAATACCCAGAATTGCCAAAGTAATCCTGAAGATAAAGAACAAAGCAGGAGGCGTAACCCTCCCAGACTTCAGACAATACTACAAAGCTACAGTAATCAAAACAGAGTGGTACTGGCACAAAAACAGACATAAGTATCAATGGAACTGAATAGAGATCCCAGATATAAACCCACACACCTACAATTAATTAATCTTCGACAAAGGAGGCAAGAATATACAGTGGGAAAAAGACTGTCTCTTTAGCAAATGGTGTTGGGAAAGTTGGACAGTTGCATGTAAATCAATGAAGTTAGAACACACCCTCTCACCATACACAAAAATGAACTCAAAATGGCTTAAAGACTTAATCATAAGACATGACACCATAAAACTCTGGGAAGAGATCATAGGGAAAGCATTCTCTGACATAAATCATACCAATGTTTTCAGTCTCCCAAGGCAACTGAAATAAAAGCAAAAATAAACAAATGGGACCTTATCAAACTTTCAAGCTTTTGTACAGCAAAGGAAACCATAAACAAAATGTAAAGACAGCCTACAGAATGGGAGAAAATGTTTGCAAATGATGCGACCAACAAGGGGTTAATTTCCAAAATATACAAACAGCTCTTACAGCTCAGTAACAAAAACAACCAAAAATCCAATAGAAAACTGGGCAGAAGGCTTAAATAGACATTTCTCCAAAGAACACATACAGATTGCCAACAGGCACATGAAAAGATGCTCAACATCGCTAATTTTTGGAGAAATGCAAATCAAAACTACAATGAGGTACCACCTCACACCAGTCAGAATGGCGGTCATTAAAATGTCTACATATAACAAATGCTGGAGAGAGTGTGGAGAAAAGGGAAATCTCCTACACTCTTGGTGGGAATGTAAATTGATACAGCCACTATGGAGAACAGTATGGAGGTTCCTCAGAAAACTAAAAATAGAATTAACATATGATCCATTAATCTCACTCCTGGGCATATATCCAGACTAAACTATAATTAAAAAAGACACATGCACCCCTATGTTCATAGCGGCACTAATCACAATAGCCAAGACATGGAAAGAACCTAAATGTCCATCAACAGATGAATGGATAAAGAAGATGTGGTACATATATACAATGGAATACTACTACTCAGCCATAAATAATGAAATAATGCCATTTGCAGCAACACGGATGCAACTAGAGATTATCATACTAAATGAAGTGAAAGAGAAAGACAAATACCATGTGCTATCACTTACATGTGGAATCTAAAATATGACACAACCAAACCTATCTATGACGCAGAAACAGACTCACAGATGTAGAGAACAGACTGGTGGTTGCCAGGGTTGTGGGGGCTGGGGGAGGGATGGAGTGGGAGGTTGGCATTAGCAGATGTAAGCTTTTATATATAACAGATAAACAACAAGGTCCTACTGTATAGCACAGAGAACTATATTCAATATCCTATGATAAACCATAATGGAAAAGAATATAAAGAATGTATATGTATGTATAACTGAATCACTTTGCTGTACAGCAGTAATTAACACAACATTGTAAATCAACTGTACTTCAATTAAAAAAAAGGATATTTAGGGCTTCCCTGGTGGCCCAGTGGTTGAGAGTCCGCCTGCCGATGCAGGGAACACAGGTTCATGCCCCGGTCCGGGAGGATCCCACATGCCGCAGATCGGCTGGCCCATGAGCCACAGCCGCTGAGCCTGTGCGTCCAGAGCCTGTGCTCCACAACGGGAGAGGCCACAACAGTGAGAGGCCCGCGTACCACACACAAAAAAAGATATTTAATTAAAATTAGAACAATAAGGTCCAGTTGAAAATTTACTACTTGAGTTTATAAACAAAGTAAGTGATATACAATTGACTTTCAACAAGTTGGCCAAAACAGTTCAATGTGGGAAGATTAATCAGTCTTTTCAACAAATGATTCTAGGACAACTGGATATCCACATGCAAAAGAATGAACTGAGTTCTCTTTCTATCAGTGTACACAAAAATTAACTCCAATGATTAACAGAGAAACACTACAATGTATAAAGTAGATAAAAAACAAAGACCTACTGGATAACACAGGGAACTATATTCAATATCTTGTAATAACCTACGATGGAAAAGAAACTGAAAAAGAATATACGTATATATGTATATAATCTGAATTACTTTGTTGTACATGTGAAACTAACATAATGTTCTTGTAAATCAAGTATTCGTCAATAAAAAAAATTAACTCCAAATTGATCTTAGACCAACATATAAAAACTGAAATTATGAAACAGTTAAAAGAAAAGCATAGAGTAAATCTTTGTCACCTTGGCTTAGGCAAAGCCTTGTTAGATGTAGCATCTAAAGCATAACCAAGGAAATAAAAATAGGTAAGTTGGAATTCAACAAAATTAAAAACATTTGTGCTTTAAAGGACAACAAGAAAGTGAAGACAATCTACAGAATGTAAGAGAATGTGTGGAAAATTTTTATCTGATAAGGGCCTTGTATCCATATTATTTAAAGACATCTTATAATACAATAATAAAAAGACAAATAACCCAATTTTTAAATGTACAAAAGATAGGAACAAACATTTCTCCAAAGAATATATACAAATGTTCATAAGTACATGAAAGGAAGCACAAATTCATTACTCACTTGGGAAATGCAAATCAAATCCACCATGAGACACTATTTCACACTCACTTGTTTGGCTACAACAAAAAGACAGATAATACCAAGTATCTGTGAGAATTAGAGAAATTGGAGCTGTTATATATTGCAGATAGGAACATGAAATGGTGAAGCCACTTTGGACGGTACTTTGGAATTCCTCATAATGCTAAACATAGAATCGCCATGTGATCCAGCAATTCCATTCCTAGGCATTTACCCAAGAAAATTAAAAAGATATGTCCACACAGAAACTTGTGCACAGATGTGCATAGCAGCATTATTTCTAAAACTCACCAAGAAGTTATGACCACTCAAATGTCAATCAGCTGAGGAATAGATAAATAAAATGTTGTCAATGCATACAATGAACTATTATTCAGCAATTAAAATAAATGAAGTACTTATATACTCTGCAACATATAAATGAAGACTGAAAACATGTTAAGTCAAAGAATCTGGTCACAAATGACTATGTATTGTATGATTACATTAAATGAAATGTCTAGAATAAGTGACAGAAAGTAGAATAGTGATTTCTTAGGGATAGGGGCCTTTGAGGGAAATGAGACATGATTGTTAATGGACGTAGAGTTATTTGAGTTTGAAATGTTCTAAAATTGTGGCAATAGTTGCATAATTCTGTGAAAATACTAAAAACTACTCAGTTGTATACTCTAAGTGAATTGTATGGTGTGTGAATCAATAAGGCTTTAAAATAAGTGGTATACTTATTTTTTCTTTATCAAAATATAAAAACCTGGGTACTACTCTGGGTATTTTTCTTAAATATTCTGTTAGTCAAAATATTTGTGGATAAATGCCAGAGAAAATCATGTGTTATTTATTCAGACATTCCTCAAGTGCATAAAATTTCATCAAGTACAAATATATAGCAACAGTATTACACCTGAAGCCATGTTTTAACTTCCAAGGAGTGGAGAACACTAAGGAGATTATTGTACTTAACTGCTGCCAACAGATTAAAGTACTTATAACAGAGACTTTACCAGAAAAGTACCCAAATATAATAAAAGTTTAAAAAGTTATATAAGTGTTGGTGTCCCATTAAAAACCTACGGCATCTAAACAAAAGTGGAAAGTTTTAAAAACTTTAAATGTGGTATATATATCCAGTGGAATATTACTCAGGCATAAAAAGAATGAAATCTTGCCACTCGCAACAACATGGGTGAATACTAGATGGATATTACGCTAAGTGAAATAAGTCAGATGGAAAAAGACAAATATTGTATGATTTCACTTATACGTGGAATCTAAAACACAAAACAAATTAACAAAAATAACAAAACAGAAACAGAGTTATAGATACAGAGAACAAAGAGGGGGTTGCCAGAGGGAAGGGGAGGAAAGAAGTAGGTGAGGGAGATTAAGATGTACAAACTTCCGGTTGCAAAATAAATGAGTCATGGGTATGAAATGTACAGCGTGGAGAATATAATCAATAACTATAGAAAAAAACAACAGAAAAAGGAACATTGTACTGTTAATTTATGCTAGAACCTTGTTTTTAGATATCAAGAAAGCAGTAACACTCAAACCATAAAAATGTTTCTGTAACTGGAATCAATCCTCCCAAGGACTTAATAAGAATTAAGCACTAGTAGACATTCTTATTAAGCACTAGTGGACTGTACAAATGCCTTTCCAGGAATCATTAGCTTCCAGAAATGTAAGTATTTAAAGAGCTGATATGTATACATTTGTGAGAATTGTTGAAACAACAATGGCATCACCCATTCTGGTTTGGTCCATGAAATACTACTTTGTTACTTTTTTTTTTTTTTTTTTGGTACGTGGGCCTCTCACTGTTGTGGCCTCTCCCTTTGTGGAGCACAGGCTCCGGACGCACAGGCTCAGCGGCCATGGCTCACGGGCCCAGCCGCTCCGCGGCATGTGGGATCTTCCTGGACCGGGGCACGAACCCGTGTCCCCTGCATCGGCAGGTGGACTCTCAACCACTGCACCACCAGGGAAGCCCTACTTCGTTACTTTTACCATTCTGCTTCATGAACCTAGATAACAGAAATCTACTTGCTGAGTTGCCGTTAATAAATCAAGGGCATCCGTCATGAGTGAATATACCACAAGCACAACAGTGTGTGCATTTTCCTATGAGGTCTCTGAAGAAAGCATATATTGAATATGTTGCTTAGAATGTCTCATTGTGTTAGAAAGGGTAATGTGTAATGTATTTTATTTTAACACCATGGGAATTATTAGATAAGACAGTTACAATTAAATTAAGACAAGGTGTTTTATACACCTATTATTTTCATGGTACAGTGATAAGGACAGAATTAATACTTTAGAAGGTATAGAATATTACACCATTAGTTTAACAAACATAACCAAGTAATTCATATTATATATAATGGCTTATATACAATGTTTTACATTTTTCTATAAGGGGGATTCTATTGTAGGACAGATTCATATAACACACCCAAAGGGAACTCAACTTATTAGTTAGAAGGAGAAGTCTGTACTGTAAGAACATTATCTACTAGTAACAACTAAAAAATACCATACATTAAACATTCTTCAGAGTAGAGTACATACTAGAGGCATACAAAGTATGCTCTTTTACCAAATGCCAACATCAGAAAGAAATCTGGGAAATCCCCAAATGTCTGGAAATTAAAGAGCATACTACTAAACAACTCATGAGTCAAAGAATACCTCTCCAAATTAAATTGAAGAATATTTTGAAATGAATAAAAATGTAAATACTGCATTTCAAAACTATGGAATGCAACTAAAACAATATTTAGAAGAAAATTAATACCTTTAAATGCCTATATTAGAAATGTCTCATATATATAACCTAAGCATCCATATTAAAAAAATTAGAGACAAAGAGTAAATCCAAAACAAGCAGAAGAAAGAAAATTATTATGATTAGAGCAGTAATTACCGACATAGAAAACAGAAAAACAATAGAAAAAAATAAATGAAACAAAATGGGCTTTTTGAAAGATGAACAATACTGATAAACATTTTGTCTTACTGACCAAGAAAAAAGATGTATGATACAAATTACAAAAATCAAGAATGAGAGAGGGTACATCAGTACCCTTTAATATAGTGGAAAAATTTCTAGAAAGATACAAAATACCAAACCTGATTCCAGAAGAACATAAAAATATGAATAGGTCATTAACTAGTAAAGAAATTGCATTAGTAATTAAAACTATATACATAAGGAAAAGCCAGGCCTAGATAGCTTTACTGGTGAATTCTCTCAAATATTAAAAAAAATAATAATACCAATACTTCAGAAATTCTTTCAGGGAATAGAGAAGGAGGGAGCATTTCCAAACTCATTCTATGAGGTCATGCTTATCTATATACCAAAGCCAGATAAAGACATCATGAGGAAAGTAAACTAAAGGCTAATATTCTTCATGAACATCAATGTAAAAATTTTCAAACTGAGTTCAGAAATATTTACATCATGACCCCTTTGTGGAATGAACCTAGTAAATCAATTAATGTGTCATAATAATAGAAAGAAAAGTTTACAAAAAAGGATTATCTCAATGGATATAGAAAAATGATTTGACAAAACTCAGCAATGTATAAAAACCCTCAATAAACTATTAACTAGAAAAGAACCTCCTCAATGCAAAACCCACACCTACAACCATATGTAATGATGAAAAGGAAAAGGCTGTCAATCCCTTAAGAAATGGAACAAAACAAGGATGTTCATTTTGCCTGTTCTATTGAACATAGTACTAGGAGTTCTAGGCACTACAATAAGGTGCAAGCACATGCAAGAAACAGGAGAGGAGGTAAAGAAAGATTAGAATTAGAAAGAAAAGAGTAAGACTACCTTTATTATTTGTTTTTTTTTTGCAAATCACATGATCCAGTAGGCAGATAATCCAAGGAATACACACACACACACACGCAAATAACTTAGACATACACAAAAATACCTTAGAAATAATAACTCAGTCTACCTAGCTTGCAGAATATAAAATCAATATTCAAAAATAAACAAATGGGACCTAATGAAACTTAAAAGCTTTTGCACAACAAAGGAAACCATAAACAAGATGAAAAGACAACCTTCAGAATGGGAGAAAATATTTGCAAATGAAACAACTGACAAAGGATTGCTGGAGAGGGTGTGGAGAAAAGGGAACCCTCTTGCACTGTTGGTGGGAATGTAAATTGATATAGCCACTATGGAGAACAGTATGGAGGTTCCTTAAAAAAACTAAAAATAGAACTACCATATGACCCAGCAATCCCACTACTGGGCATATACCCTGAGAAAACCATAATTCAGAAAGACACATGCACCCCAATATTCATTGCAACACTATTTACAATAGCCAGGACATAGAAGCAACCTAAGTGTTCAATGACACATGAATGGATAAAGAAGATGTGGCACATATATACAATGGAATATTAGCCTTAAAAAGAAACGAAATTGAGTTGTTTGTAGTGAGGTGGATGGAGATAGAGTCTGTCATACAGAATGAAGTAAGTCAGAAAGAGAAAAACAAATACCATCTGCTAACACATATATGTGGAATCTAAAAAAAAAAAAAAAAAGGTTATGAATAACCTAGGGGCAGGACGGGAATAAAGACGCAGATGTAGAGAATGGACTTGAGGACACGGGGATGGGGAAGGGTAAGCTGGGACAAAGTGAGAGAGTGATATGGACTTATATATACTACCAAATGTAAAATAAATAGCTAGTGGGAAGCAGCCGCGTAGCACAGGGAGATCAGCTCAGTGCTTTGTGACCACCTAGAGGGGTGGGATAGGGAGGGTGGGAGGGAGGGAGATGAAAGAGGGAAGAGATATGGGGATATATGTATATGTATAGCTGATTCACTTTGTTATAAAGCAGAAACTAACATACCATTGTAAAGCAATTATACTCCAATAAAGATGTTTAAAAAAATCTTTTGTAATTCTAAATCCTAGCAAGAAAATATCTGGAAATGAAATTAAGAAAAAATTCCTAGTAGTATCACAGAGGATTAAAATATTTAGGAATACATTTAACAAAAGAAGTTTAAGATTTTTACACTGAATTCAATAAAACAATTCAGAGAGAATTTAAAGAAGATCTAAATAAATGGAGATACACTCTATTTTATAAATTGCAAGGTATATTCAAGATGACAATTCCCTCTAAATCAACCTATTAATTCATTGCAATTCTTTCCAAAATTCTAGCAGGCTATTTTGTAGAAATATATGAGCTGTTCTTCAAATTTGTATGGAAATGAAAAGGGCCTACAATAGCCAAAGTTGGAGAACTGACTTATTCTTCAATTTCAAAACTTATTATGAATCCACACTAATAAAAAGCAGTATGCTACTGGCATAATATTAGAAACAGAAATTATCAAGCAGAATTGAGGGTCCAGAAATAAATTCTTACATTTATGGTTGATTTCAAAAACAACTCAAGACAAGTCAATTGGAAAAATACTATTTTCAACAAATGATGCTGGGAAAATTGGATATCCATTCATGAAAAGAGAATCTAGACCCTTATCCCATAGTATACAGAAAAATTAATATTATGACCTAAATTATGAGTAAAAATATAAATTTACATTAAAACATAGGAGAAAATCTTCATGAAATTTGGCCAGTCAAGTGCTCTTAGATATGGTACCAAAAACAAGATACTTAAGAGAAAAAATATAAGTGACTTCATCATAATTAAAAACTTTTGCATTTTAAAAGACATGAGCAACAAAATTAAAAGACAAGCTATAGACTTGGAAAAATATTTGCAAATAATACATCTGATGAAGAATTTGAATTCAGAAAATATGAACAATACTTAGCATAATGAGACAAATAGTCTTTTTAAAAATATTCAAGTTAAAGATAGATTTTACTAAAGAAGAAATGAGAAGAGCTAATAAGCACAAGAAAAATTGTTCAAAATTCTTAGCCATTAGAGAAATAAGATACTTCTTCACACACACTAGAAAACCTATAATAAACATAAACAGTAGCAAGTGTTGTCAAGGATGTGGAGAAACTGGAACCTCTGTAGCTTGCTGGGGATAATGTTAAATGGTACAGCCACTTTAGAAAATAGTTCAGCAGTTTCTTAAAATGTTAAACGTGAGTTTTCCATATGACCCAATAATTTTGTTCCTAGGAGTCTAACCAAGAAAAAAATATGTATTGATATATATGATATATCCACAAAAGATTTGTACATAAATGTTCATAGCAGCATTGTTCACAGTAGCTAAGCCAGGAAATAATCCAAATATTCATCAGATTCTGCATAGATAAACAAATGTGGTACATCCATATAATAGAAGAACTTATCAATAAAAGGAAACAAACTATTTATATATGCCACAACACGAATGAATATCAAAAATCAAACAAAAACCATTTTATCAGTAAAAGAAGCCAGATGCAAAAGACCACAAGTTGCTTGATTCTAATAACGTGAAATATCCAGAAAAGGCAAATTTATTTTATCTAGAAAGCAGATTAGTGGTAATCTAGGGATAACCTAGAGAAAAGGGATTAACTGCATACAGGTCCAAGGTAACTATTTGGGGTGGTGGAAATGTTCTAACAGATGTTAGAACAATTTGATAGTTTTATAAAAAATCATTGAATTGTACACTTACAGTGCAAAATACGTTTTACAGTACATAAATTATCACTCAATACAACTGGGGAGGAAGGGGAAACAACTGCAGTGTGAAAAACTTTGTATTTTACTCCTAGAAATTCGAGGATTACCTTTCATCAGCTCAATTCTTACACGTCCATTCCTGAAATAATTCCTGTGGTTAAAGGGAAGAAGTAAAAGCCAAAATATTAGTAGCCAGTAATCAGTACCAGAACCAAAGAGAAGTAGAGGTGGCATCATTAGGTCTGAAATCTTCGCATTGGGTATAGTGAGAAGACTGGGTACCTGGACTTCTCATCATTGCTTACAGGTCTTGGAGCACGGGTCAGTCTGTTCCTAGGTTGGGCATCTGTAGCTCTAGCACGATCCACAGTCCTGGCATGAAACCTATCTCTGGAAAATGTCTTACTTTTTAAGTTAAGATAAAAAATAGCCTCTAATGTTGAAGGAAGGCAGAGAGAAAATGTAGTTATATTTTATCTTTAATTGTAGTTGAATATCACTTTACCTTGTTCTCTTTAAGGGTAGCTGAAGTAAATTCCAATACTCTAATATGTGCTTGTCTTACAAATGACTAAAGAACCTCATTAGATGTTTTTTCAGGGCAAAGTTGAAAAATAAGTCAGTGAATTAGAGGAGATCATTTCTAGATTCTGACTCTGCAATGTGCTAACTCTGTTATGGCACTAACATGCCATTTAATGTATCTGAGCTTTAGTTTTCTTATTATAAAGTTATGAATAGTAATAGCTTTTCTACCCTCTTTACAAGGATTAAGAGACTATATGAAACCACTCAGTAAATGACAAAGTTCTTTAGAAGCTGAAGTTATATTTTAATTTTATTAACTTGAACATAAATCAAAAAATTTATTCTCCCTAGAAAGCATATGCTAACTTCTAAACATATATTTCAATACCTCTGAAACAGCCTCTAAATATACAGTACAGAAATCCTGCTTAAAAATGCCAAGTATTTTGGTATAGAGTTAAAAAAATTCTTGATTGTCCCATTGATTTGTAGATATTTTTACAATCTGCCTGTCAAAACAGATTTCTTACAGGTATTTTAGATTACTAAAGTTTTTATTTTAGAAACATTGCAAAAATAGTACAGAGAGTTCCCATATACACCACACATAGTTTCCTCTATTTTTAGCATCTTATATTAGTATGGTATATTTGCCACAATCAACTAGTATTGGTTCAGTATTGTTAACTAAAGTCCATACTTATTCAGATTTCCTTAGTTTTTACCCAGTATCCCTTTTACGTTCTAAGAACTCATCCAGGATTCATATTACATTTAGCCATCTGGTCTTCTTATTTTTGATAACTTTGGCAGTAAGGAATACTGATCAGTTATTTTGTAGAATGTCTCTCAATTGGGATTTGTCTGTTGTTTTTCTCATGATTTCATTGGGGTATGAGTTTGGAGAAGCAAGACCACAAACTAACATGTCATTTTCATCATATCATATCAAGTGTACATACTATCAATGTGACTTACCGTTATTGATACTAATCTTGATAAACTGGCAGAGGTAGTATTTGCCAGCTTTCTCTATTGTATAGTCACTCTTGTAGCCCTTTTCCATACTGTGATCTTTGGAAGTAAGTCACTATGTGTAGCTCAAGCTTAAAGAATGAGTAATGGGACTTCCCTGGTGGCGCAGTGGTTGAGAGTCCGCCTGCCAATGCAGGGGACACCGGTTCGAGCCCTGGTCTGGGAAGATTCCACATGCTGCGGAGTGGCTGAGCCCGTGAGCCACAACTACTAAGCCCGTATGCCACAACTACTGGGGCCCGCATGCCTAGAGCCCGTGCTCTGCAACGGGAGAAGCCACCACAATGAGAAGCACGCTCACTGCAACTAGAGAAAGCCTGTGCACAGCAACAAGGACCCAATGCCAGCCAAAAATAAATGAAATAAATTAAAAAAAAAAAAAGAATGAGTAATGACACTCCACCTCCTTGAGGATGAAATAATTCCATAAATTATTTAAAATTCTTTGGCTTGGGAGATTTGTCTCATATCCTCTATGTATTTATTTATTCAATCATTTATATCTGTTGGAATTTAAATATTTATTTTATACTTTGAGATATAATCCAATAATATTTTACTTATTTTGTTGCACAAACTATTCCATCTTTGGCCATCTGGAAGCTCTTTCGGTGGATCTTGTGTCCCTTTGACATAACTCCATCATTATAGAGTTTGTTTGCTTTGAATGCTTCCTTACTTTCCAGCACTACAAAATGTTTTAGGCACATCTTGTGTATTTCCTGCCCTAGAATTAGAAACAGCCATTTCTCCAAGGAGTCCTGGTTCTTTTATTGAAGAATGGTATTAAAATCTAGGTGTGCTCTTTGCTGCTTTGAGTTCTTGTTTTAGGGCCTCTCAGTTCTGACAAAGCAAGGAAATACATGTGTGTGTACTCACCCATGTATATACATATCTCTATAAATATTTCTGTATGTAACCAGCTATATTTATATAAAGCTGAACATGAGTTCATACTGATGTCTACACCTCTAATCCATTACCACATGAATCATTCCAGCCTCCTTCCTTTGCTGAAATATAACCTCCTATGCCACAGTGAGAAATCTGAATTCCATCATTTGCCATACATTTACTAAGTTGTTCAATCCCAGTGTAAATATAACTATCCTAGGTTCCCCCAACCTCCGAAGTGAAATTTTTAAGTCTGCATTATTAAGTTTTACTCTTTATGATGTTGAGTTCTATGGGTTTTGACAGATTTTTTAAAAATTTTGATAATTTTATTAATCTTGTTCTTTTAATCTTGCTTTTAATTCATCTTTATTTTTGTCTTAGTCACTGTCTTTGAAAATTATCTTTTTCAATATTCTTTCTTAAAAATTTTCTATTGAAAAAAAATAGACCCACAGATATAGAAAACAATTATGTTTACCAAAGGTGAAAGGGGGTGGGTAGGGATAAATTAGGAGTTTGGGATTAACATATACACACTACTATAGATAAAAGAGATACCAAACAAGGAACTACTGTATAGCGCAGGTTACTATACTCAATAAAAGAATCTGAAAAAAATATGTATGTATAGCTGAATCACTTTGCTGTACACCTGAAACACATTGTCAATTAATTTCAATAAATTTTTTAATTTTCAAAACTTTCACACACATGATTTAATATTATCCCATAATAACCCCTTTTCCCCCTACCCCTATGTTGTTCCTTCCCCTTCCCTCTCCCCACTGGCATCCACTAGTTTGTTCTCTACATCTGTGAGTCTGTTTTTTTCTTTTATTCACTAGTTTGTATTTTTTAGTTTCCACATATAACTGATATCATACATTATTTGTCTTTCTCTGTCTGACTTATTTCAGTTATCATGATGCCCTCTAAGTCCATCCATATTATTGGAAATTGCAAAATTTCATTCTTTTTTGTGGCTGAGAAGTATTCCACTGTGTATGTGTGTGTGTGTGTGTGTGTGTGTGTGTGTGTATCTCACATCTTCTTTAACCATTTATCTGATGATGGACACTTAGGTTGCTTCCATACCTTGGCAATTATAACTAATGCTACTATGAACATTGGGGTGCATGTATTTTTGCAAATTAGTATTTCTATTTCTGTTGGATATATATCCAGGATTGCTGAATCATTTGGTAGTTCTATTTTTAGGTTTTTGAGAAACCTCCATACTGTTTACCACAGTGGCTGTACCAATGTACATTCTCACCAACAGTGCAGGAGGATTCCCTTTCTCCACATCCATGGCCAGCATTTTTTTTTATTATATATCATGCTTTTAATACAAACTTAAAAAATTCTGGAACAATATAAACTGTACAGATTTGATCAATCTTTTGTTTTTAAATCTCTAAACACACCAATGCTCCATTCCAAAATATTGCACAACATTCTGAATACAAAATGCTTGATTGTATTCCTCCTTCACTAAAGAAAACAAATTCATTACCCTGCTCCCCCAAGCTCCTCTCCATGTTGCCTCAGTGCCCCCCTTCCTATCCCCAGGGGTCATACTAATAATTAGAGATGTTGAGCATCTTTTCATATGCCTGTTGGCCATTTGCATTTCCTCTTTGGAAAAATGTCTATTCAGTTCATCTGCCCATTTTTTAGTCAGGTTGTTTTTTGTGATGTTGAGCTGTATGAGCTGTTTATATATGTTGGATATTAACCCATATTGGTCATATCATTTACAAATATCTTCTCCCATTCAGTAGGTTGTCTTTTGGTTTTGTCAATAGTTTCCTTTGCTATGCAAAAGCTTTTAAGTTTAATTAGGGCCCATGTGTTTATTTTTGCTTTTGTTTCCTTTGCTTTAGAATATGGATCCAAAAATAATATTGCTGTGATTTACATCAAAGAGCGTTCTGCCTAGTTTTCCGCTAGGGGTTTTATGGTATCTGGTCTTACATTTAGGTCTCTAATCCATTTTGAGTTTATTTTTGTATATGGTGTCATAGAATGTTCCAACTTCATTCTTCTACATGTAGCTGTCTAGTTTTCCCAGCATCACTTATTGAAGAGACTGTCTTTTCTCTGTTGTATATTCTTGCCTCCTTTGTCATCGATTAATTGACCATAAGTTTGTGACTTTATTTCTGGGCTCTCTAGTCTGTTCCATTGATCTATGTGACTGTTTTTGTCACAGTACCATACTGTTTTGATTTCTGTAACTTTGTAATATAGTCTGAAGTCAGGGAGCATGATTCCTCCAGCTTTGTTCTTCTTTTCACATAGCAAGTACTGTGGCCAAGAAATATAAGGACCAAGATTCCAACTTTCTTCTTTGGCTCTGGGATTGATCTAAAATAAGTAAAATTATAAATTTCATAAAAGAATTGGACAGCAGAGAGTAACAGAGAATTAAGGAGGCATCTAGAGGAGAAGGGGCATTGAGAATCAGTACACTGAATGAGAAAATGGGAACACAGGTTTAGCTGTCAATTTAATAGACTGTATAGGACACATTTTAAAATTTTACCAGGTAAGACAGGATGGAATGAGCCCAAAGCAAAGTCCATTTACCAAGTGAGGTTCAAATTTGTTTTGGTTCCAGGCCTCTCTTATCAGAATTAAACATCAGGAAGACTAAGCTTCTATTGTCCCCCAGACAACATTAGACTGGAAGCTAATGATATATAAATTCTAAATGCAATTTTGCTTATAATGTGCTGGGTGATTTCTTGTTGCATTATCTGTGTGGGAAATCTATGGAATGCATGCACTTCATGTAGTGCTGTATAAAGGAGATAGGTTCATTTTTAGATAGCAATACTTGAATTAACCTGAAAAAAAATGAGAATCTTGAATTAGAGGCTCATGAAATTCATAAAACTATTAATTAAATTTTTGTCATAAATCCATGTTTTGTATCTAACAATTATATCACATTGCAGAAGGTAAAATTTCATGGATAGGTAAACATTATAAAATGTGCACTCAATTAGTTCAGCCAAAACAAACAAACCACACTTATAATTGAGTAACATGTTTTTATATGGAAAAGCGCTGAGTAAACTCTAAGAGGAGGTAGTTGGCTTAACTACTAAAAGAATTAATTTGTTGGAAAAACTAAATGAATTATGATAAAGCTAAAGACAAATCTTAAGTTTCAGTAACAGTGAAATAAGGGAGAGAAGGAAATAAAGTGAAGTGAAAAAAGAATATGAGTCATTTTGAAAATATGCTTTTACTGATGCAGCATTAAAAAAAACACAATCTCTGCTCAAAATTGTTATTCTCTTTAGGTGTTACAGTAAAGCGATTTTGGATTTAACATTTGTTTTCTATATTCAAAATTTACAATACCACTACTACTAATAATTTATTGAGTACTTACTATGAGTCAGGCATTGTGTTAATCTCTTTCTAGACATTACTTCATTAAGTCCTCTTGAGTATCTTGTGAGGCTGGTATAATTATCTCCAGACATTTGTGAACACAGACATCAAGGCTTTAGAAGCTTCTATGTTTGCTGTTCATAGTCACACATGTAGAAAATTCAGATTCAGTATTTAAACCGAAGTTTTACTTACAAAAATCACTTCTAAATACTGTATTCAAAGCATCGTACTTTGAATTTGAGAAAAAATGTCATAGACTCCTAGGCTTCATAGATTTGTTTACCTAACCCACAAAGAAGATAAAATTTCCAAAGGATCAGAAAACATGGATATTACCATCATGTCCTTGGTAGTTTCCATGTAATCTGCATGGCATATGCCACATAAGAAAGAGAATGTTGAGCATATGAACACAGTAGACATTGGTCCATATGGGGGTAGTGTGCATATGCACACACACGTGTGTGGGTTGTGTATGCCTGGTAATATTGGTGAGGAATTCTCTTCCTCATCAAAGTTTTAATCACTGGGGATGAAAATATTTCTGGCAAATTTCTCAAAATGTAGGTTTTGGGAAAGATTTCAGACTCATGTTACATCCTATAGTATACTGGTGATGATGAATGGGTAAACCATGTGTGAAGAGGTAGAGATGGTTTGAGAGTGTTTTCTTTCACATGGAAACCTTTGGACAGCCATAAATATATAAAAAGAATGCTATGACACTATATATACTTCTGATACTTCTTATGGTATATAATTTGAAGCTATCTGCATTCCAAACAATCATTGCCTGTAACATGTTTAAAAAATGTTTTGTCATGTTAAGACATATGATACACAAAATTTTTATGTAAGTATATTCTCTTAATTTGAAGGAATACAATGATAAAGAAAAATACATTTGTCTTCTATTTCTCTATGACCAAATAACTATACTTCAATTTATATTTTATTAAACATTGTAAATTAATAGCAGCTGTTTGCAGTGACCTTTTATAATCCGTAGAGTTTCAGTGGAACTTGGAACCACAGAATTGCAATATTTCTTTGGCTTTGACTCCATTCAATACTGTGAGACCTCCCAGCACTCTAATATTCCACACACATTAGAAATTCCCTGACACAATTTCACACAGGGTTGCATATAGTGTTAGCCATTCTTTTTCATACTCCCTGATGTCTTCTGTTGTAAAGCCAAAAATGCCAATGATGATATCTAAGCACTGTAAATAATTGCAGCTATTGACCTTGCAATGGTACCAGACTGCCACACCCTATTCAGGCACTAATATTGGATATTCCAGCTCCAAGTCACTGCAGTAACTTTATGGTCCTAGTGCTTTATAAATATTTTAATACAATTTTGATTCTGCTACCCACTCTCCTAAATCCACACAGTTGAGTCAGTGGTGCAGAGATTGAGGTCAATCTGAATGATCACCCCTGACTTCCCTTTAGAATCACCCACCTGTGGTCATAGTCTGTTCTCTTGGGAAGAGCTCTTCCAACTGAGGCTTCTTTATCCCTTTTGCTCATTGTCATCTGAGCAGACTCAGTAGATGGGGAAAAATGTTGCTTCTACAACAGCAGTAAGAGAATCCACATATTCAGACTCATCCAAATCCACCATAATTTCTCTACTCCAATATTCAGATTCCCACTCTTTTTCCAATCCAGTTCCCAGATTCAACACCAGAAACCTGCTGAGACTGTGACGTTAACTTACTTAATACTGTAAACCACCGAATCAAACTCAGTATCTGGTTTTCAACTTCATGGACTCAAGAAGAGGTAGGTACCTCATAAAGGGTACCAGGTCACCGACATTAAGAAAGAAACAGCATTCATTGATTTATTCCACAAACATAAATAAATAGCAGCTGTTAACACTATGTGCTGAGCGTTTTATGTACATTATCTCCACTAACTCTTTCCCCAACAGATGGGAAAATTGAGATTCAGAGAGGTTAATGTGTTCACCAAAGTTACACAGTGATTAAGCGGGAGAAGCTTGACTTAATTACAAGACTGGACTGTCTCATGCACAAGCTCGGTGCTGTGGACATACAGATTGGAAGATGTAGTCCCTTCCATAAAGTCAATATTCATTAGGAAGAGGAGATGGTCACTAGCAATGTGTTGTTACTGAAGTCAGTGCATAGAATCAGCTCTTGAAGCACTTTGAAGAGGCTAGAAAAAAATATCCATTTGCCCCTAAACATACTGAGCTGAGAATTAATATGTGAATTGGGGAGATAAAGGGATTAAGGGAATTGTATCGGTTGGCTATATCTTGTTACTGCATAACAAGTAATTCACTCCAAAATTTAGTGGATTAAAACAATAATCATTTATTCTTGCTCACAGGTCTGCAGGTCAGCTGGATATTGTCTCAGCTAGGCTGGGCTCAGCTAAATGGCTCTGCCTGATGCTGTAGACCCAGTTGCAATTGGCTCCATGCTGCAGGCTCTCTATGTATTCTTCCAGGCCTCAGGTAGAGGAAAGAATAGCCCTTCTCACAGAGATGAGAGCAGTGGTATCTTTTAAGGCCCAGGTGAAGAACTGGCACGTGGTAATTGCCCCCTGATCTCATTGGCCAAAACAAGTAACAGCCAGTGGAAAACTCTGCCTTTTGTGTGAGGGGCTGCAAAGTTACATGGTAAAGGGAATGAATAAAGAATTGAGGCCAGTAATTCCATCTACCAAAGATAACTTTTTTATTTTGATGGGGAGTGGCTGACATAGAGGGGGTGGAGTGGGTAGAGAATCTATAAAACACCACTAACTAACTTTTAAAAGATTTGCCAGGAAAATTTGCCTATGAATAAAACACCACATTTCTTCATTTCTCCAACTGAGATAATGAAAGACAAACCCTCCCACCCTACTATTTTCCTTTTCCATTTCTTAAAAAGTATACAAAATTGTAGGATGCGAGAATATTAGTTAGACAAGCCTGACTAAAAAGAGAGATCCCTCCAGTCTCAAGTTTCAACCACCTATAAAAGTAGTGTTTGGGAAATGGCTGTAAAAAAATATGTTCTTCTGTATTTAGGTCTCAGAGTCCCCATTTGATGGTTGATCTACACCCCTGTAATCTACAAACATACAGACACCAGCCTAACTGGTTGACAAATAGGAGCAAACATGCTAATAAAACAAAAAGGAAAGATTCTAGAAAATAAATAAAAGGAGACAAGAATATACAATGGAGAAAAGATAAACTCTTCAATAAGTGGTGCTGGGAAAACTGGACAGTTACATGTAAAAGAATAAAATGAGAACATTTTCTAATACCATATACAAAAATAGGCTCAAAATGGGTTAAAGACCTAAATGTAAGACTGGAAATCATAAAACTCCTAGAAGAAAACATAGAACACTCTGACATAAATCGTAGCAATATTTTTTAAATCTGTCTCCTATGGCAAAGGAAACAAAAGCAAAAATAAACAAATGGGACCTAATTAAACTTAAAAGCTTTTGCATAGCAAAGGAAACCATCAACAAAACAAAAAGACAACCTACCGAATGGGAGAATATATTTGCAAATTATATGACCAATAAGGGATTAACATTCAGAATGTATCAATATAAATGGCTCATACAACTCCATATCAAAAAAACCCAAGCAACCCAATTTAAAAATGGGCAGAAGAACTGATTAGACATTTTTCCAAAGAAAACATACAGATGGCCAGCAGGCACATGAAAAGATGCTCAACGTCACTAATTACTAGAGAAATGCAAATCAAAACAACCATGACATATCACTTCACACCTGTCAGAATGGCTATCATCAAAAAGACCACAAAATGGGAGAAAATATATACAAATCATGTATCTGATAAGGGACTAGTATCCAGAATATATAAAGAATTCTTAGAATGCAATAAAAGACAAATAACCCAATATAGAAATGGGCAAAAGATTTGAATAGACATTTTTTCAAAGAAAGTATACAGATAGCAAAAAGCACATGAAAAGATGTTCAGCTTCATCAGTTATTAGGGAAATGTCAATCAAAACTGCAGAGACACCATTTCACATCCACTACAATGGCTATAATCAAAATGACAAATGAGAACAAGTGTTGACAAGGAGAAACTGAAACCCTCGTACACTGCTGGTAGGAATGTAAAATGGTACAGCCACTTTGGAAAAATAGTTTTGCAGTTCCTCAAAATATTAAACATAGAGTTACTATATGACCTAGCAATTCTACTCCTAGGTATCTACCCAAGAGCAGTGAGAACATATATCCACACAAAAACTCATACACAAATGTTCATAGTAGCATTACTCATAATAAGTGGCCAAAAAGTAGAAACAACCTAAATGCCCGTGAACTGAGAGATGGATAAATAAAATGTGGTATATCCATCCAAAGGAATATCATTTAGCTATAACCAGGAATAAGTACCGATACATGTTACAACATGAAGAACTTTTAAAACATCATGCTTAAGTCATAAGAGACCATATAATGTACAATTCCACTTATATAAAATGTCCAGAATAGGCAAATCTATAGAGACAGGAAGTAGATTAGTCTTTGCTTAGAACTCTGGGTGGTAGGGTCGAGGGAGGTGGAGAGTGACTGCTAATGGTACAGGGTTTCTTTTAGGGAGGCTGAAATATTCTAAAATTAGATGGTTGCATAATCCTGTAAATAAAACACTGAATTATATACCTTACATAGATGAATTATATAGTTTGTGAATTATATATAAACAAACAAAGACCACAAATAACAAATGCTGGCAAGGATGTGGAGAAAAAGTAACCCTCATACACTGTAGGTGGGAATGTAAATTGGTGCAGCCACTGTGGAAAACAGTATGGAGGCTCCTCAAAAATACTAAAAATATAACTACCATATGATCCAGCTATTCCACTCCTGGGTGTATATCTGAAGAATCAGAAGAAAACAAAAACATTACTTCAAGAAGATATATACACCCTTATGTTTACTGGAGCATTATTTACAATATCCAAGATATGGAAACACCCTAAATGTGCATCAACAGATGAATGGATAAAGAAGATGTGTGTGTGTATGCGCACACACACACACATACACACACACACACACACACACATATATAATGGAATACTACTCAGCCATAAAAAATAATGAAATTTTGCTATTTGCAACAACTTGAATGTACTTGGAGCATATTATACTCAGTGAAATATGTCAGGAAAAAAGACAAATACTGTATGATATCACTTGTAGGTGGAATCTAAAAAATATAACAAAATAGTGACTATAACAAAAAATAAACAGACTCACAGATATAGAGAACAAACTAGTTGTTACCAGTGGGGGGTGGAGGGGGAGGGGTAAAACAGTGGTAGAGGATTAAGAGGAACAAACTACTATGTAAAAAATAAAAATGCTACAAGGATATAGTATAGCACAAGGAACACAGCCTATATTTTATAATAACTATAAATGGAGTATAAACTTTAAAAGTTGTGAATCACTATGTTGTACACCTGAAATGTATATAAAATTGTAAATCAACTGTACTGCAATACAAAATTAAAAAATAGGTATTTCAAACCACTGAGGGAAGATTAACAATTAATAAATAAAAGGTTTTAGCATAACTGATCTGCATTTTAAAGAAAATAATGATAAAGTTAAATTCAAGTTACTTAGCATGTAAAAATGAAATCCAGACAGATTAAAGAGCTAAGTGCAAAAAAAAGAAAATACAGAAAAACTTCATTTTATAATTTTGGAATAAGGGGTGTAGACATAATATAGAAAATATTAGCACTAGTTTGAAGCTGATAGAAAAACAAATAAAATTTGAACTTATATTACACAATATTTGTATCTATTGTTGAGGTCATTTAGACAAGCAGACATCAATTTAATGGAAAAATGAGCAAAAAATATAACAGAAAATTAATGCAAATGGAAAATTAACACATGAAAAGAAACAATTTAATTAGTAATTAGCAAAATTCAAGTTTAAACAAAATTGAGATACTATTTTTTGTAAACATTAAAATATTTTATAATAATTATCTATTTTTGCCAGAAGTATGAATTGGTACAATTTAGAAGGAAACAAGCTGTATAATCCCAGCAATTCTGTTTTCCATATATGTCTTACAGAAAATTTTGCCCCTGTATACATGGATAAGTGTATGTGTTCAGTAAAGAATATTTTTAGAAAAACAAAAATAGAAAAATATGAAACCAATTTGTGGAAGTTCTTTACGTAAACACTATAAACATATATCCACACATATAACACACATTTTATATGTGTGTATATGTTAGCACGTGTGTGTGTGTGTATGTTTAGGGATAGAGAATGAAAAAGAAATCCTTAAACTAAAATAGATATCTTACTCCTTCTGTCTGTCTTTCTTTTAGCCTACATTGCAGTTGTATAGTTGGAATTCTAGCAACAATCTTTGACCAGGAGTTGATCTTGTGAATGGAATTTGGTGTTAGGATACTTGAGTAGTAATACAGTGAGAGTCTGCGTCCTCAGTGACTCCCTGATAACAATTCTGAACTAATCAAGTCATTTGTATTTACACCGAAAAGGCACAAATGGGAGCCATGAATCATTGTAGTTTCTGTGTAATCTTAAGATTTGTGTTCTCCATGAAGAGCATGAACACATCCTGTGTTGCTCAGGATAGCCCCAGTTATGCTTGTTCTCTGTGTTCCCTGATGTAGCTATTCTTTTTCTAATGTCTGGGGACACCACAGGCGTACAGTGGACTTCCAACAGCTTTCCCAGTTTGGGAAGCCTAAAAGTGGGCAAACCACCCCACTCCCGCCCAGCACCCCCGTGCTCCAGTGTACGCACTTAAAAGTTTCAAGGCATCCTCGCCACTCATGAAAGAAGCTTATCATCCAGCCACAGAGGAAACCCAAGCCAACTAATTGGTACATTAATCTAGCATATGCATAAACAACTGAATATTGACTGGTAATTAGGAAAGCCATCAACTACAGAGAGAAGGACCCCAAAAGACAAAAAGAAAATCCATCCCTAGAGGAAGCAATAATTAATGAAAATAACCTAAAAATTGAAAAAAATCAAGTCTTTGAGTATATTCAGAGAAATTAGAAAAGTTGTTATATTTTGCAAATTATTTCTATTAAGATGCTATCTAAAAAAGTTTGAGAACTGCAAGGAAAGGCCAGAGAGTAGCCAACTAATAGATGACATTTCTCCATGTGAGCAGGTTTTCAAGTTATCTTTTCATTGTCTATCTCTCCAGTATGAACTGATAGCTGAGGGTCATCAGGTATTTGAAGGGGGGCCCTGTGCAATCATCAAGGGTCATAGGGCCAGGTGGGCTGAACTGAGTGCCAGGTCTTAGATTCCGAAGGCAGACCTGCACCTACTCCTCACACCTCACATCCACAGGAACTCAAGTAGATCTGAGGCAATTTCTTCAGACTAACTGTTTGTAAACATGGATGCTCTAACATGGATGTGCAGATCGCTTATGAAACACCTCACATCCAGTCCTCCTTTTCCACAGTTCACTAACATATTCAAATAACTAGACAATGACTAGAATCTAGTTAATGCTTTTCTTCTGTTTTACATGCAAACCTTATATTTACTCCCTTGTTTCACTCTTCTGAAGGCTCATTTTAATACCCATGTCAGAAAATATCATAGTGAAGTGTGGAACAGTATCTAAGAATGATTGATATTTTTGCTTTCTAATTAAACCCACATTGGATTTTTCACTGTTAACTTGATACTGTTGGTGGCAAAGTGTAGCCAGGAAAAAGAACAGGTTTCAAAGGAAAAGCAGTACTTCTTAAAATGTTGACCTGATTTTAAACTTATAACAGTGTCAATATCTTTATTCTCCCTTTAGTACTAACCAAGATGTTTTGAACTACTTTAATATGTATCATTTCAATCTAAAAGTGTCATATTCTGAGTTACATATACTTAAAGTCTATTTTATGTCATTCCAAAAATATATATTTTGCACATGTACTTTAAGTGATTTAGAAAATGCTTTTTCCATGTCATTTTGTGCTTTTAATTCTATTTTATGAATGTTTACTTTCAATATTCTCCCCTTTTTCCCCCTTAGGCCCATGTTGCTGAGTTTATTGCTGAATAAGATTTCCTCTATCTATATAAATTCCCAATTCACCTATCTATGTTTTTGTTAATCTTTCTTTCTTCCTCTCCTATGCTCTGAATGCTTCCACCTTTTTCCAAACCACTGCTTTAAATTCCTCACCAAAATTTTAAGCCAATATATGACTCAAAAATGAAATTGTACCCATTTACTATTTTCATTAGTTAATAATAAACTTGAGAACAAAAATATATTTATATGAAATAACATACTTTATATAGAGATCACACAAATATAATGGACAATATCATATTGCATATATTTGCAACATGGCTTGAGAAATTACTTTGAAAATACATTGGTTTTCTGGAGAGCTTTCTCTTCATGAGTAAACATGGTAAATAAAATACCCAATGGGGAAATATATGGCTATTAATTTTTGTTAGAAAATAAAAGGTTTATAAAGTGATCTGAAGTATTAAAAGAATAGGGAAGATTATTTCTGGAGTGGAAGTCACTCTAGGGAACTTTGATTACTCCTAGTTTTGTCCTCTTGAATGCAAATATCACTGGTATGATATCTAAAATACAATATAAAAAACAAGTATAATACATAAAATAAGATTTCTGTCATTAGTTAACTGCTTGATCCTCACCAACAATCGAATCTTTTTCCAGATATTTCCACATGTATTTTCTGGATTTAATCCTCACTTTGATTCTGTTCTCCTTGAACTGCATAATCAATAGTTCTGCACTGCCTACAGGATAGTCAGATTTCTTTAGCTGAGAATCAAGGACCTTCTGGATCTGTACTTATTTCCTTGTCACGCTTATTTTTCAGATCTTCTTGACACAAGCACTCACACTGTTTTCCAATATGCCTTGCTCCCCTCAACCTCCTTGCCTTTGGAAATGTCATTTGTCACATTTATTTTCTGTCTGCCAGTTCACATAATCTCCTTTATTCAAACTTCAGTCCATATCTATCTCCATAATAAAGCTTTTATTATCCTGTTGCATTTATTATTTTCCTTTGAACTGTGATTGAGTTTATTCACTAATTTATAGATAACTGGCATTTTTGATGTTCCGAATTAACATAGTACATTTCCTTGCACATTGTAGGTATTCCTAAGCATTTCTTAATTCCTTAATTCTCAATAAACCTTCTTGAATGCGAGTCCATTACATTTATCTAAAATTTGAATGTATGTCCTGATATACAGCCTCAGTTCTCTACAATATCTAATTCTAGATGAACATAAAATAACCATAGTTATTTCTGTATTTATTATGTTGAGGAAACACTTAAGATTTAGTAGAATTGGGTTCATATTCATTTAGGTCCACAATCTCACTGCAATACGTGTAGGAAACCAGTATGAGGGGTGTGGTTTTATGTTTTGATTTTAATGACATGAAAATTATTTGTAAGAACTGATCCTAAGATTTTTCACATATACAAGATAAAACTTTTTAAATGGGAGGTCATTTTTAATGTGAAGACATTAGAGCTTAGTATTAGAGCATGTTTGGATAATTTTGTTAATTATGAAGATTTTGATGGGAAATAATGTGATTACGCTCTATGCATAAAATAGTTAGAATGCTGCAATGAATAGGGGGCACAACTCACATGGACTGTGATGAGAATGGATCACCTAAGGTTGTATAATGGATATCCGGGATAACTATATAAAGTATTCCTGTATTCATCACACTTGAGTACGGAGTGTATTAACAATCCATTTTTTTAAGTGGATGTAAGTTTGTCAGATTAATGCACTACAATCTGATACAATATCAAATGTTTTCTTTTTGCATATATGAGCAGCTTGCTCATATCAAATCAAATAACAAACATTTCGGAGCAAAGTATTATTTATCTAAAAAATTTTACACAAATGTTTATAGAAGTGATATATTAATGTTAGATTATTTTAAATCTTTAAAAAATAGTTTTGAATAGACAGAAGCCACTTTTTATATCTTATAGGTAAAATGTTTAAATGTATTCCCTCTCCATTGAATTTAAAATCAATTAAGCTAATATGGCTAATATTTAGTATGTGGCTCCCATTCTGAGGGTTGTCTTTTCATTTTGTTTATGGTTTCCTTTGCTGTGCGAAAGCTTTTAAGTTTAATCAGGTCCCATTTGTTTATTTTTGTTTTTATTTTCATTACTCTAGGAGGTGGATCAAAAATTATCTTAAAAAGAGTGTATATAAATACATGTACAACTGATTCACTTTGCTGTACACCTGAAACTAACACAACATTGTAAATCAACTATACTCCAATAAAAATTATATATATATATTTATTTATTATGTGGTAAGTACATTTGAAAATTTTTTCCATTGAGGATAATGGAATAAAGTGCATTAGTCTTACAGGTACAATGTGATCAGACATAAAACATTTCTAACACTCAAGAAGTATCCCTCATGTTCTATCCCTGTTAATATCTACCCAGGCCCTGACTCCTCTCAGCATCTCCAGGAGAGATAACTATTTTGACTTTATCATTATAAAGTTATTTTTTTCTGTTCTTAAATCAAATTATTTTGTATGTACAATAAATAGGCATTTGTGCCTCATTTTTCTACAAAATTTAATTTCTGTAAGATTCATCCTTGTGGTCACTTCCATAATTCATTCTTTGTTATTGCCATGTAATATTCCACTATATGTATACCATAATTCATTCGAATTTTTTTAAGTGGATATGAAATGAGAACTCTTAGAAAAAATGTGACCTCAAAATGATACACACTTTCAATTGCACTAAGAATAAATATGGTTTTCTGTTTACAATGTAATGCAACTAAGAATTCAGTATGAATATCTTCATTCTTCTTTTGATGAGCAAAATTTTATATCTTTTAAAACTCTAGACCTGAGAAGTTATTCTATATGGCCTAATGATGACAAAACTACTATACACCATATATGTGAATTCTAGAAGAGTGTGTGAGTGTGTGTGTGTGTACACATGTGTGCTGATGACCTAGGAAGTAAAAACCTAATTAAAATGAAGTCAGCTGTATATTTCATAGTCTGTAGGTATTAAGCATATAGAACATATATTATGATTTGGTTTAGAAATCTGCACTGGCTCTACTTATGGGTGAAATTCTTGCTATGACTTTTAACTAAACTCTACAGCATGTCTGTACTAACACTTCACTAACACACCATTTTCCTTATGTCATTCTAATTATTTTATTTGACCACATTGTTCACATGAAATTAACATAGCAAGATTGCCAATGTTGTAAGAAAAAACTATGAACTCACCATCCTCTCGCACACAACCCAATAGTCTAGCAATATCTTAAAGTTTCTCAATAGAACCTCAGAAATCACTTCATTTCCTTAATAATTATGGTCAAACAGATGGTCCCAACTTTGTGGAAAGAAGGCAATTTTTTTTCACTGCAACACTTAATTCATTGTGAATACATACAGTCTTTGTTTGCATTCACTACCATATTTAGCATTTCATTTCACTAATTTGCCATAGACCCAATGGACTTTTTAATATGTCAGAAACATATTTTTGAATGAACTTTAAAAACTGGAATACTTCCATTTTCAACAACTAATATTTACTTAATAAAGTGACTATTTATTGAGGTCCTACTATAAACCTGGCAACTGTGTAGAAAGTTGGTGATACAAACCTGAAATGCACGACAGTCCTTATCTTCAAAGGGCTTCTTACCTCACATATTGGTATGACTTCAGCATAGAGAGTGTTGTTGACAAACTTACATATACAAATTTTAAGTGATGGACTATCTTTTTGCTGAAATAAAATATAGATTAACACTTGCATGTAAGCTTACTTTGTCAGTGCATGCCACTTGTCCAAGTATAATGATACTAAGTCAGAAAATAAAACAAAAAATTAAGTAACAATATAAAATCATATTTTTTTCCTTTTTGGTCTCTTCTACTTTTTATCATTTTAATATATTCATTACCTTGCTATTAAAATTGTAGGAAAGCAGGTAATTTTTATTAACAAAGGTTATTTATTTAATATTCTATTATTCTCTTCATTTTTTACACTGGCATGAAGAGTATGGAATATAAGAGGAGCAAAGGGAGTGTTGGTCAGAGTAGAGGTGCATACCAAAGGTGAAGAGGAAGAGAGAAACTCTCCATTGTTAATCAGATGAATCCTTTATTTCCTCTTTTCTGTACCCATCTACCACTATGCAAAATATAATTGCATACTAAAACTTGTAAACACACTAAGTTATAAACAGTGACCAAGTGTGGACAATAATTAATTTCATATTCATTCCACTGTACATATATGTATGTGTACTTTCTAAGAGAATGAATTCTCATAAATCCTTGTAAACTTGGTGTTTATCATCATGTATCAAATGCTTATAAAAAATTTCAAAATTGAGTCCAAGCAAATAAAATGTTATGCTGTAATATTCTTCTTTCTTTGTATATATGATTGGTTCTCATTATTCATGGATTCTGTATTTATGGATTTGCTTATTCACCAAAATTTATTTTTAACCCCAATCAATACCTCTGGAGCCTTTATGGTCATTTGCAGACATGTGCAGAACAGTGACAAATTTGAGCCACCTGATGTGCACATTCCATCTGAGGTCAAACAAGGTAACATTCTGCCTTGTTATTTTAGCTCTTGTATTTAAACAAATGTTCTTCTTGTGGTCTACATAGCACATTTTTTTTTAACTTTTGCCTGTGTATGCTTTTGTCAATGATTTCACTGTTTAAATGACCCTCAAGCATAGTGATGAACTGCTGTCTAGGGTTTGTAAGCACAAGCAGTCAGTGCTGTGTCTTACACAGAAGATACATGTTAGATAAACTTCATCCAGGCTTGATTTATACTGCTGTGGACCATGGGTTCAATGTTAATGACTCACTAACAGGGTACATCCAGAGAAAGAAAAAGCAAATTTATATATCTGTATGTGAGGTCACTCAAGAAGTGCTAAGTAACATCTGCAATGTGGGATGAAGCTATGGAAATAATGAAAAAGAAGCTAAATTTGTGGATTCATGAGATGATGACTAATAATAAAAGTGCAGGGGACAGCACTGTTGTGAAGCTGAAAGCCAAAGAAAAATTTACAGTCACTTTACCCAGGGTCATGAAAATGTTAAAACTTCTTGGTTAGTGTTGACTGACTTGCACATTTCAAAAGGTGATATGGCTTGAAAAATGTTAAACTTGCAGACAAGGCTGATTCTCACATCAGGAGACTGTAGAAAGATTGTTTTTAAAATACCTATTAAGTGTTATACAGGTGATGAGTTAAGAGCAGACTGTTAAAGCTGATGAGATTGACTGGTTTATGAAAGCATTGGTAAACAAATCTATATAACACACATGGCCCCCAAAAGCTCTGGCTTTATTTCAGTACCATGAAATTAATTACTTCTAAGAAATATATATTAAATAATATGTCTTTAAATAGAACACACGTAATAAAAGGTTATCTATTGATCAGTTGACAAAAATGTTATGGCTAAATGGAACCTAACCCTGTAATTCCTTTTGGAACAGTGGTTCTGTATTTGCTAATTCAGAACCAACTTTATAGAACATAACTCCTGTGAATAATGAGAAATGAGTATATTCTTTTTAAGGGCCACCTAATAGTACACTTTGTAAATGTTAGCATAAACACTGTTATAGGCTGAGTATTTGTGTCCCCTTAAAAATTATGTTGAAACACCGTCCCCAGTGTGATCATATTTTGAAGTGGTGTTATGGGGAGGTAATTAGGTCATGAGTCTGTATCCCTCATCAGGGAGATCAGGGTCCTTATAAAGCGCCCCCCCCGCCATCCACATGAGAGCACAGAGAGAAGATGGCCATCTGTGAACCAGGAAGCTGGTTCTCATTAAACACTGAATCTGCCAGCACCTTGATCCTGGACTTCACAGCCTCCAGCACTGTGAGAAATATCTTCTATTTATAAGTCACCCCGATATAGTTGATAATATTTTGTTATAGCAGCCTGAACAGACCAAGACAAAAATTGGTACCGTGAAGTGGGGTGCTGCTGTAACAAATACCAACTAACGTAGAAGTGGCTTTGGAACTGGGTAACAGGTAGAGGCTGGAAGAGTTGTGAAGTTCAAGCTAGAAATATGGACACTGAGGGTGATTCTAGAGACAGATGAGAAAGAAAAGAGGAGCGCTCGAGAGAAAGCCTCATCCTCTTAGAGAATACCTAAGTCATCATGAACACAATGTTGGTAGAAATATGGCTGGTAAGGGTCATTCTGTTGAGGTCTCAGATGGAAATGAGAAACATGTTACTGGAAACTGGAGAAAAGCTGATCCTCGTTATAAAGTAGTAAAGAACTTGACTGATTTGTGTTCATGTTCTAGTGTTTTGTGGAAGGCAATGAAATTGGATATTTAGCTGAGGAGAACTCTAAGCAAAGTGTTGAAGCAGTGGCTTAGTTCCTCCTAACTGCTTATTATAAACTGCTCGAAGAGAGAAATGATTTGAAGATGGAATTACTAAGTAAAAAGGAACCAAAACTTACAGATTTGGCAAATTCTCAGCTTATCCATACTGCAATAAATTGAGAAAGGATGATGTTCAGAAGAGAATACTAAGGGTGTGGCCAGGAGACTTTTCGATAAGGAGACTAGTGTGGGTATAAACCACGGACCTAAACAGCCATCTCACCAGAAGACAGGGAATGTTCTTCAAGACAAGGGAAGAATGATGCCCTGAAACTGATTTAGAGGTCATCAGGACTGCCACTCCCACCACATGCCCAGAGGAAAAAACTATTTCGATGGCTGAGGCCACCCCTCTGGTGCAGGTGGTCCAGGATGTCCCTGCCTAGGTGTCTCATGCCTGTGACCCCATCAAGAGCTGAAGAGTGGTTTACAGCCAATGCAGTGGAACCATGGCATAGATGGGGCCATGGCAAAGAGTCACAGTGTGGGCAACACCCCTCCAAATTGTTGGGAGACTTTGACACCCCAGTGGGTACGGAGGCCAAAAAGCATCAAGCCAAAGGGGATTATTACCGAATATTAGAGGCCTCCTGGAATTTGCCCAATTAGGTTTTGAAGTTACTTTGGAGCTGTCACTCTTTTCTTCCTTCCTATTTCTCCTGTTTGGAATGCAAATATCTATCTTATGCCAGTCCTACCATTGAATTTTAGAAGCACATAAGTTGTTTGGTTTCACAGGTTCACAGCTGGAGAGAAATTTTGCCTCAGGATAAATCATACCTCATTTCTTACCCATAGATGACATTTAGATGAGACCATGCACTTTAGACTTTTAAAGTTGATGCTTAAGCAAGTTAAGAATTTTGGGAATGTTGGGATGGAATGAACATATTTTGCATGTGAGAAAGGCATGGACTTGGTGGTGGGAATGGGCTAGAATGCTATAGGCTGAATATTTGAGTCTCTCCAAAACTCCTATGTTGAAATTTACTCCCCATTGTGGCGGTATTATAAAATGGGGCCTTGGGGAGGTAATTAGATCATGAGGGCTCCACCCTCATGAGTAGAATTAGTGCCCTTATAGAAGAGGCCCAAGAGAGCTCCCTTGCTCCTTCTTCAAAGAGACGAAGGGCATCTATAAACCAGGAAGAAGGTTCTTACCAGACACAGAATTTGCTAGTGCTTTGATCTTGGTTTTCTCAGACTCTAGAACTGTGAGAAAAAAATTTTCTCTTGTTTATACATCACACTGCAAACAGTATTCCATTATAGCAGCCCAAATGGACTAAGATAACAGCTGATATAATCTGCCCACTATAAATCCAGCACTTTGACCACACTTACTGTCATGATAATCTTCTCTGGGATGTCTTCAGCCCTATTCTGACTTGTTCTCATTTCTCCCCCTCGAAAAACTCAGTTTTGGTCTTGTCTGTATTTATTTGTGATCAGGGAGTATAACTAAATCCTGTTTGTTAATTTTGGTACTCTCCCTGTTGTCTAAGATTGGGAATGGAAATAATGTAGGCTAAAATGTCTATAAACTAAAATACATCAGAGATATTTATTTCTTTTATATCAAATACTTTATATTTGACAAGGGATCAGCCAATTATGACTCACAGACTAAATGCAGCCCACCACCTGTTTTTATAAATAAAGTTTTATTAGAACAAAACTGTACTATTTACTTATGTACTATTTATGGTTGGTTTCATACTAAAATGGCTGTTTTACAGTTATAACTGAATTTTTATTGCCCTCAAAACCTAAAATATTTACTATCTAAAACTTTACAGAAAACGTTTGCTCATCTCCGATAAGACTACATAAAAAAGATGACATTTCACCTTTCTCTGTCATCTAGTACATATCTACTCATTAATTTCTTATTTAAATATATTCATTTAAGTATTATTAGCAGTAGTAGTAACATCTTCAATCCTATATTTGTCAAAATTATGTTATAAAATGATTTCAAGTATTACCTTACCTAATTTTTGATTTTCCTATAGGTAGATGGTGTGAATATAAAATAGTATTAAAGTCTCAGTATCAAATCCCATTTTCTTTTCCTAACAACCAGTTTTATAGCCCTAAATTAATCCTTATTGTTCTTTGTTTTCTCCACCTTGGTAGCACAATGACTTTGAACAAGGAACATAACCCATCTGAGCCTGAGTAAAATAAATTATCAACTGATTGGTGCTATGCTAAGTGTGAGGAGAGTTTTTAGTACATGGCAGAGTGTCATAAATGACTGCCATCACTATCACCATTCTATATGTAGAGCTTCAGCTCTGAAGCCATACTTCCTGAATTTAATTTTCAAGTACTCCACTTAGACAAGAAAATTAACTCTCCATATCTATTGCTGTGTAACAAATTAACCCCAAAGTTAATGGCTTAAGATAATAAACATTTATTATCTCACATTTTCTGTGGGTCTGGTTGAGGGTTTCTTCATAATTGCAGTCAAGGTGTTAGTCAAGGTTGCCCTTATCTGAAGGCTTGACTGGGGCCAGAGAATTCTTTTCCAAGTTCACACTCATGGCTGTTGGCAGAAGGCCTCAGTTCTTGGCTATCTGTTGGCTAGAGGCCTTAGTTACTCACCACATGGGCCTCTTCTCAGGGCTGCTTGGGAAATCTCACACCATGGTAGGTGGCTTCCCTTAGAGCAAGTGATCTGACAGACAGATCAAAGTGGAAGCAACAGTGTCTTGTATGAAAGAGTCTTATAAGTCACACACTGCATTTTAACCACATTCTATACATAATAAGCAAGGCACCAAGTCCGGCCCACACTCAAGAGAAGAGAGTTAGATTTCACGTCTTGAAGGAAGGAATACCAAGGAATATGTGGATAAATAGTTGATCCTTGAACAAGTCCAGGGGTCAGGGGCACCAACCCTCAGCACAGTCAAAAATTCGTGTATAACTTATAGTTGGCCCTCCTACACATAGTTCCTCTGTATCCACAGCTCTTCATCTGAGGACTCAACCAACCATGGATTGTGCAGCACTCTACTAGTTACTACTCAAAAAGTTCGACATATAACTGGATCCGTGCAGTTCAATCCCATGTTGTTCAAGGATCAACTGTATACTAAAATTACCTCACTCAATTTACCTCAATTTCCCCATCTGTAAAATGAATATACATAATGGTAAAATGAAGATTATTGTTTTGAGATTCAAAACATGTATATCACTGAGACAAGATCCTCCCACATGTAAGCAATCTATAAATATTAGCTAATATTAGAGATTTACATGCAATTGTACTCTTTTCTATTTTATTCTTTACGGCAGTGGTCCCCAACCTTTTTGGCACCAGGGACTGGTTTCGTGGAAGACAATTTCTTTTCTACGGACCAGTGGTGGGGAGGGTGGGGGAAGGTTCAGGTGGTAATGTGAGTGATGGGGAGCGGCAGATGTAGCTTTGCTGCTCACCTCCTGCTGTGTGGCCCAGTTCCTAACAGGCCGAGGACCAGTACCGGTCCATGGCCCAGGGGTTGGGGAACCCCTGCTTTACAGAACAAATTTTTAAATTGAACTATAATTGACATATAACATTAATATTAGTTTCAGGTATACAACACGATTCAATATTTGTATACAGTGTGAAATAATCACGATAAGTCTAGTTAACATTTTTATTTTATGTAATTCGTGTTTCTCTGTTTCTTAATTATTTTATTTATTTATTTTAAAGATTTATTTATTTATTTATTTGGCTGCACTGGGCCTTAGTTGCAGCACAAGGGATCTTCATTGCTGTGTGCGGGATCTTTTATTTATTTATTTATTTTTGCGTGCGGGATCTTTAGTTGCAGCATGCGGGATCTAGTTCCCTGATCAGGGATCGAACCTGGGCCCCCTGCATTGGAAGTGCAAAGTCTTAGCCACTGGCCCACCAGGGAAGTCCCTATTTTTTCTTTTTGATTTTCTGAAAGTTTACTCTATCTCCTCAGATTCAGAGTATCACAAGCTACCATGTTTGTAGTGTGGTCTCATTCTATGAAATATTAAGCAAGAGACCATGTAATGCCTCTTTGGGATGATTATAAAATTATGAACATGCACACACACACACACACACACACACACACACACACACACACAGCAGGCAAGTCAAATTGTCTAGCTCTGTCCTCCTGCAGTAAGCATAAGAGCAGTTGAATATATAGCCATTTAAAATGCATTTTTGGGGAGCTACCACATTCGCTCATTTTATACCGTATTTAATTGCTTAACACTACTTGTTTCATCAGGTTCTGGACCAAAAGTCCCAATGTAAGAATATAGTCAATGTCTATAACATTTCTATCAAGTATGACTTGGTGGGTAGGAAAGGTTTTCATTGCGATTGAGAAAAACTGAAAAGGGATCACAGTTTACAATTTGTAGCAGTTCTCAGTTTTAACCTCATTCTCTCTGGGGGCATGTCTCTGACTGTCTTAGACTGGGCAAGGTTTCATTGGATTTCATCTCACAGCACTCTATTTTTTCCTTATCAAAGCACTTACCATACATTATTGTATTTGAAGCTTCTATTGTCTGAATTTCAGTAAAAGCTCTAAATGATATGCCAGCAAGGCACAGTGGATTCTTTACACACTGTATTTACTGAAAACACTGAAAATGTTTGAAAATACTAGTGTATTTTCAATGTTTTGCACAATATTTGGAACAAAATAGGACTGGAGTATATATTTTGGAAGAAATGTTGAATAAAAGAGATAATTTTAAAGTTACGATGATGTTTACAATATGGCTAGGAAGGATATGATCTCCTAAGAACTCTCCTCCTTCCAACCATACCCTGACCACCCAAAAATATTTGGTAGACTTTGACAAGGATTCTGGAAGAATCTCAATTCATTAATATATCATGAAAATATAATAAATAATTGAATTTGGGATGATTACCATAAGTAAATTCTTACTTGTTGAGGCTGGCAACAGGAAACTGAATAACAAGCTCTACTGCACCTATTGTCACTATCAGAAACGGAGTATTAGGCTACATACGACAGAGGTATAGCTTGTTACACTCTTTCTCATTTTGTATTATATTCATAAGTATCTATAGGATTATAATCAGCTTATATGGAGTTGAAGTGGAGAATAAGATATACGCAAAATGATTTCTTATTTAACTGCCCAGAATCTTCCAAAGGGTAGGTGCTAATTGTTAATAAAGCTTAAATACTATAGCTGGTATTTAATAGCTACTGTATTTCAGGCACTATATTTGGCATTTTACGAATGTTACCTTATGTAACCCAGAAAACCAAGCCGTGAAGCACTGGAGATATTACCTTGAAATTAGATTTGTATTCAAATCATGAGTTTGCTACTTATACATACCTGTGTGGTCATAAGCAAGTTAGATACTGTCTGTAAGTATCTTTTCTCATCTGTTAAAATAGAGAAAATACTGTTTCCCTGTATCTATCATACATTAATAATTAATGGTAGTTTTTATTATATTTGTACATGTACAGAACTAGCAAGCAGCAGGTATCAGTCTACATTTTTCCATAGACTGTATATGTACCAGTTTTTTTCTCTCTATTTATCAATCTATTTAGGTGTAGTTGACATATAACATTATATTAGTTTCAGGTGTGCAACATAATGATTTGCTATTTGTATATAATGCAAAATGATCACCACAATAAGTCTAGTTAAGATCCATCACCATACATCCTTATGATATGTGCCAGTTTTAAACATTTTTTGTATCTTCCATTTCATTTAAAATCATCCATGGTAGTTTACTCACCACTAAGCAGACCAGACATGTTTTGTTTCATTTCAGTTTCAATGGCATATCCGTGCTACTTCCCAATCTTGGGAAGTCTTCCCCAATGTATATACTTGTGTGTGTGCCTCTGTGTGTCTGTGTGTTCTCTGTGTTCATAAAGACATATATATACAGCTGTTAGCACTTTCTGTTGTGTTTTTTTTTAAGGTACAATAGAAGATTATAAAAGGTTTGTAAACACTTGCCCCTCCTTAGGTGATCCAGTAAATAATACTATGAAGACTTTAATAGAGATGCTTGCAGTCCCCTGGAGTAGTTCAAAGTCTACCTCTCAGTTCAGACCTTTTTGTAAGTATCACTTATACAATTTGTCATAAATAAAATTCAGGTCATTATGGTTCTCACAGAAATCAGTTTAAGTTTTCCCACTGAAGCCAATTTAGTTATCACATTTTCCTCTTTTTATTTCCAACATATGATTATCTATGGGACTGAATATATCTTCTAAGAGAATGACATATCATCCATAATGCTCAAAATTTAAATAATTTAAGCATAAAAATGCAGGGTATAAATTTGTCAGGTTAGATAGGATTCATGAAGTAATTCAGTTTCCAAAACAATTTCCAAGCATTTAAGTTTTTCTTAAAATTGTCAATTATGTCCCATAGTTTAGAATTTTGAAACTCTGAAAGAATTTTAAGGATTGCAATTTATATTCTCAAAGAACGGGCCTATAATTTATTACCCTCTACATACAATATGTAATGAACTTATTGGCCATAATATTTCTCATAGCTGATTAGGCATCTCTTGTGGATGAAACCACATGCCATATGTATTTATTGTACTTTATATAGTTCTCTAGGTACCTTCTATAAATTATATTCTAAAATTAAGCTGGACATGACAGAATATTCCAAACAATCTACTTAAAGTGATCAAAAAGTAATATGAAATTCAAAGCTGATTTTAAATTGAATCACTGGCTATGCTATCTTCATAATAAATTACCTGTCTATATTAAACTATTTAGTAACTTAAAGATTCTATCATCATCTCTAATTTACCTACAACATTTCATTGTAAAAAAACTGCTGACTAACTTAAATTGATTCAAGAAACAATGTGAGTTGGGTTTCTAATAAAGTTATACAACTCAGTAGATTTTCTGTGAAGAGAATGAGCCGGAACATCGTATTAGACTTGTAAATGTAAATTTTAAACAGAAACATTCTTTTGAATATGAGAGCAGTTTATAGCCTTATCCTGGCACAAAGTAACATAATAAACTGCTAGAATTTTAATTTAAAGCAAAGTTTAAAGGCTATTGTGGTTTGCCAAGGTTATCCTTCATAAAAATTTCTTGAATGTTTATTTGTCAACAACTTATGTAATTACCTCAAATTAATGTGAAGCCAGAAGTGAAACCAACACTCAAAAGTACTTTTGGAAAGCAAGAAACTCTTTTTTCCTTTTAGTTATGCTTTAATGGCCAAGTCAATAAAGTAAAGGAATCTGAATTAAATAAGGAGACTGGGGGTGGGTAATGAGGAGAAAGCAAGTCAGCTTTTGCAGTGAAAACTACTATTCACAAATTTAAATAGATATTATTTTATTTCTAGATTTTCAAAAAACTTTGTGAGAGTCAATTAGAGGTGCCTCTTTGCTTTCAAGATTTTATCATTGATACTAATTTTACATTGGGGAAAATGTTTCAGACTTTTGATATTTCTTTATCCTCTAGAAAGATGACTTTTGTTAGAAATCTTATTTTTCAGATGGACTTCTATCATACATCAGCCAGAGACTGAGTCAAGTGAGGGTCAATAACTCATATACCTCCTTATCTTAGTACAGACTAAAATCAGTAGCATGTGTCTTCTTTCTAAAACTCAGATCTCTCAAAAGTCAACATCTTTCATATGTGTCTGTGTACATACACATACACGTAATAGACAGATACAGACATAGATATAGCCTACAGTGTTCTGGAAACTATACCATGTTTGGTGAGGCTTTCAAAGATATGTAAAATGCAATGCTTTGTCTACCATAAAATCGAGAATGGCAGAATAGTATGTGTAATAAGCTATAACAATAGCCTGAATACGAAATGTACCCTGTTGATAGTTCAGTCTGGTAGAAGAATCAGGACCTAAAGTTTCTTGAAGCCTTAGGAGATACAGAGAACATAGTGAATAAAAATGTATTACTCTCTTTCTGTTTATAGGATAGAGGGAATTAGACAATCATCCAATGGTTGTCACGTCATTATATGTACTAAAACAAACAGTCAAAATCTGACTACAAAGGCAACTTGGATTCATAGGAAAAGTAACAAGGATTGAGAAGGAAGATTTGAGTTTCTGCTGTTTGGAATTGAGTCATCAACTTGAATCGATCAGCCTCTCCATATGTCTCTCTCTCTTGTCTGTGAAAACTGGGGAAAAAACATTGACTTATCTCATGTAGTATTGATACCTGTGGGGCTAAACTGCTTCAAGATCAAAGGAATCCACTTGAGATATATTCCTAACAGTAACCATCACAGTCATTAATTGTCTGATTTTAAAATAGATTTTTAGGAAGCCATTGGTTTAATAAGAGCTTTTCAGGGAAAAGCACGCATTAGACTTCAGAGCGTTTCAGTCTTGCAAAAGTCACTCATACTTTACTGTCACGATTGTGTACTGTGTTGTGCACACTGTGGGGATCAGTACGGATTAAACTGGAAAAACTAAAACTGAAACTCACAACTCTGAAAACTAACGAATGTCCTTCTGATAATTAAGAAATTACTGACTACTGAGGTGGTTTTAAGAGTTTTGCATTGAGTGATAAGGACAAATTGAAATGTTAACACAATGAAGTGGAAAAGCCTTTGTTAATTACAATTGTTTACCTGGCAGTCTCTGTTAAGCAGGCACACAAAGACCACAGAGCAAATTCCTTATATGTGCTCTAATAGTTTAGCGGTAAAAACAATTAGGACTCATAAAATTTATTCTCCTTTTTACATACGTGCATTTGAGGTCTGGATCTTTTAACTTATACCAGAATAGCCTTTGTAGTGCAGTGACAGTTTAAGTGGGAGAAGTTTTCCAGAATGTAAAGCAGATAAAAGCAAACCTGCACTGATTAAAGTACATTTGGGGAACTCAAAACATGGCTTACTTGGCCCTCCACTCACCCTCCCCCACCACTGTTGTTGGGCTTATGTATCTCTAGAACTCTGATGGTGTGTAGAACACCCCTTCAAAAACACTACCTGGAAAAATAAAATGCATTTCTTTCTCTCTTCAGCTATCCAAATGATTTGGTATGGTAGGAGAATCCATTGGCACACATGAGCAAAATCTTTCAGTAATTTCAATGGCATTTAATATGTTTACAAGGCACCTGCTATTGAGGGACCTTCATGCTTACTTAGCAAAGGCTATAAAGTTCTGGAATACTTAAAATTTTATAAAGTGTGTCGAGGGGGAAATAGGCAAAACTATGGGATGTTGTCTGGGTCTTTTCCTAGGTTATCATTCTCAGGGATGTTTGCATAGATTTCTTTAAACCATTTTGTGAATTTTGCCCTCAAGAAGGAGCAGATATTGTATATTTTCATTCAAACTCTGCTTTCACTAACTCTTTAAATATGTCAGACAATGCTTTAGTCAAGGTTTTGGGGATATGACTTAAAATACAGTCACTGGTAAAAATATTTTTTCATTGTTCTACGCATGGTCATAATCTTAACAGTCAAACACTGCCCACCTGAATGCTGTTTGTGAAGAATTTAAAGAAAGTCTATATTCTATAAATGCCATGTATATGATGTTACGATCTGCCTTGGTTCTCCTGGTGGACTGTTTATTATATTCCCACTTGATATATCAAACACATTGCAGAGAGTTTGAAACAGCCAAGTCTTGGCAAAATCCAGGAAAATTACAAGTTTTCCTTATTAATGGTGTGCAGGCCTTTGTCTTCTACTCACTCCACCCCACCTTCATTTTACAACTTCCAGGATTCATGAGATTGTACATATTTCCTAGCTAGAATGATGAACTACTTCTCCTGGTGGACTGTTTATTATATTCCCACTTGATATATCAAACACATTGCAGAGAGTTTGAAACAGCCAAGTCTTGGCAAAATCCAGGAAAATTACAAGTTTTCCTTATTAATGGTGTGCAGGCCTTTGTCTTCTACTCACTCCACCCCACCTTCATTTTACAACTTCCAGGATTCATGAGATTGTACATATTTCCTAGAATTAGTGATGAACTACAGATTACCCCTGGAAATTAATGACTAAAATGGAGGGGGCAAATCGGAATTACAAATCCATAAGGAAAGAAACCTCTAGTCGTCTTTCTTTAAAAGTCAGAAAACAGAGTAGGCAAAAGCCAGGGATACTCTGAAATATGGTTGGTTGTGGCTGAGTTAGGAAAGCATAGCAGGGAAAGGAAAGCCAGTGATGTGGCTAAAAGTGAAGTGAGTAAAGAACTTGGACACCTAATATGTCCTTTCGTTGTATCACTTGGAGCTTTTTCTCTTGGTGTGGATGATTTGCTGCCAGAAGCATTTCTCATATAATGTGTACTTTGACCGTTTCCCTCCATCTTAGTCCATGATAAGTGTCCCTTACAGTTTAATGCTGAAACCTAACAGGATCTGCTACAAATTCCTTTAACACTTTGCCCTGAGAATATGGAATGTGCTTTCCCTTCACTTCTCTGCCATGGGAATTAATTACCTGCAGTTTTCAACACAGTGTGAAAGTCTTATCTGCTTTCTTTGGCAGTAAAATATTACTGAAAAGCTTTAAACTAGTTTTGAAGTTTTATTGTCTTTTTCCCCCCTAGGTTTTAATTATGGATGTTTAAAATATTTTATGTCAGTAGGTAATCTCAGAGCTATTATGGTAAAAAAAAAAAACAATGAAAATAATCAGACTGAATTAAACTATGAAAATAAAACTTTATACACAAGGATGGGCAAGCTTTTAAAGACCATTGTTTTACTGGGTGTTTGTTACAGAATTTTAGTGATTTGTGTAAAGAAGAATCAATATTATTTACTAAGAGGCCAAAAAGTGGGTTATTTTCCAAAACTGGGTATCCATTACATTTAATCAGATCCAGATGATAATACTAATATTTATGATGGATCCCAACCTCAGAACATAACATGAGAAGGGGAAGAAATAATGATTCAAACCTTACAGTTCCATGGATCAGTACATGTTCCTAGTTTCAGGGGGAAATTAAAGTTGTGATATAAAGTTGGAAAGGGTGAGAAAGACAGACAAACATTTTATGTTCCAAGGGTAGTCTTTACTTCTTTTGGGCATGGTTTAAGTAGTGTAATATTTTTTTTTTAATTTAAAGCAAATAAACACATTTAAATGAATAAATTTTAAAAAGTTATACAGTATGCTTCCAAATAAACTGAATATTCAAATACATTAAACTTTATGAAAACTCATTTTTAGTTTATGAAAAAGCCAGTGCTAAAACTCAAAATGTACAAGTCTAATTACTGACTTACAAGAATTTTAAATATTTCCATTTATCATTTATATATTTCACCTCTTTTTTTTATGGTCTACTGACCTCATATTCAATTGTGCATAAATTTTTTGATTGGATATTTTAAACTAAATGTATTCTAAATTTTTTTCTGTAGTCAATCTATAGAGTACATATTTAATCCAACTTAGAAAATGAGGTATAATATTATGTTTGGTAGCAATAAAATATACTCAAACATATTTCTGCTTAATGAATTAGATAACAAGATGAAAATCCAACTTGGAGAGAAAATTTTTATGATTGCCATACCTTTTTAGTGTTTGAGACTCTGTGTAATTATTGTTTTCTTTGAGAGCAACTTCAGTCTTGCTTAGACATGCATAGTTGATATTTGCCTTATTCACACCCAGTGAAATAGTACTATTCATAAAGAATACTAACAAATACATGAAAATAAATTTCACCCAGTCCACATATTTTAAAATAGTATACCTTTGAAAAAGTATTTACTTATTTTATTTTTATTTCCCTCAACATATATAACTTAAAAATCAATAAAGAAAAGTAATTAATATATAATAAAAACAAAATTTGCCTGAAATTAATGAAGAATTTTCCCATTTTCTATTATTATTTCAAAATTTGGAACTTTTCTCTTTCTATTATTAGCAATACAGACAGGGTAAACTTCTGTTTCTTCCACTTACATATTTAATATGGTCTTGCTTTGTTTTCAATCTTTACAAACTATATATTATTAAATATTTCATTTTAAGCTGCTTTAAATAATTATACTATTGTAGAGAACATAATTTTCTTGTGAAAGAGAGGAGAAAGGAAATAAAAAGAAAAGATTAAATATGCCTTGACTCTTCAGAGGTGGAATTGAAATATAATTATTTCATGGTAATTCATTAAAGTCTTTTTCTTTATCCAAAAAACTCATAAAGTATATTTGTTTATACAGTTAAAGTATATTTGTTCTATCTCTTTCATTAATAATTTTACTCTTCCTTAATGTGAAAAAGGCTTCTAGATTCTTAAAACTCATAGTCTCATTTGAGAGTATAAATAGTCAACAGTAGAGCACAATATTCAGTTGTTCCATTATCTATATAATATAGTATATAAACATCACTCTGATTTGTCCCCTGTGGTTATGTCAACAGAGCCAGAGAGGGTGCCAGAATGAATATGCTACACCTGAACAGGGAAAGTGCCTGCTAAAATAAATATTTAAATAGAACCAAATATCTTCCAACATAATATTCAAATTACACATTATACAATTAAAAATACTTTGCCATGCCAAGAACCAAGAAAATCACAAATTAAATGATGAAATTCAATCAATTGGCACCAGTAGTTAATGAATCAGTTATTGGAATTATCTGACAAGATTTTAGAGCAGAAATCTTAAAATAGATTCAACAAGTAATTATGCATTTATTTGAGACAATTGGAAAAATATAGAAAATATGAGCAGAGAACTAAAATTTATAAAAATAAGCCAAAAGGAAATACAGAACTGAACAATGCAATAACTAAATTAAAAACTTACATTGGAAGATGTCAATAGTGGAGTGGCAATGATGTTGAATCAATGAAAGTGAGGACAGATCGACAAAATTTATTCAATTTGAAAACAGAAAAAAATAGACTGGAATAAAAAAAGAAAAAAGTCTCTTTGGGACCAGGGGGAAATGACAAAATAGCTAACATCTGTATATTTGGAGTCCCAGAAGGTAAAGAGAAAGGATGTAAGCATGAAAGGCATTCAAAAAAATGATAGCTGAAAATTTCCCAAATTTGGTGAATATTCCAGAAGTTAAGTGACCCACAAGTAGAATAAATACAAAAATGTTCACACAAAAACACATCATAATTAAATTTCTGAAAACTAAAGAAAAGGTTAAAATCTTGAAAGCTGCCAGGGAAAAACATTAGTGTATTATTAATAGCAGAACAAAGTGGATGTAAAAGAATTCCTCATTAAAAATCATTGAGGCTGGAAGGGTGAGCATAAACATTTTTCAAGTCCCAAAAGAAAAATAAAACAGGGAATACATTGAACAAGTATTTGTTCATACATTTGACAACTTCCTAAAATAATAGAAATTAGCAAAACTCACCCAAGATGATATAAATAACCTGAGTTGTCCTGTAATCATTAAAGAAATTGAATTTGTAATTTTAAAAGTTCAAAATAACAATACCAGACCCAGTTGGCTTCACTGCAGAATTTATCATTCACTAAAAAAGTATCAATTTTACACACTCTTTCCTAGAAAATAGAAGAGAAAGGAATATTTCTTAACTAATTTTTATTGGGGTAGTATTATATTGATAACAAAACTAGAGAAAGACAGTACAAAATGAAGAAAACTATGGGCCAGTATCTTGCATAAACTTAGACACAAAAATCCAGAAAAAAATATGAGAAAATAAAACCCAACAATGTATAAATATAACTATACACAATGAGAAAATAGGATTTAATTCTGTTATGGAAGGCTGGATCAATATTAGAAAATCAAGTAATGCAATCCACCATATTAACAGGGTACATAAGAAAAAAAAATGGTATCATCATATCCATGGATACAAAAAAGGCATTTAACATAATTTAACATGTATTCATGAGAAAACTAGTTTCAGCAAGTTTAAGAACAAAGACAAACTACCTCAATTTGACATAAACCATCTACGAAAATATTACAGCTAACATCAGATTAGCGGCGAAAGACTAAATTATTTCCCAAAGATCAGGAACAAAGCAATAAAGTCTGTTCTCACCATCCTATTCAAGACGGTACTAGACGTTCTAACCGCTGTAAAAAGGCAAGAAAAAAATCCTACAGATTAAAAAGAAATTAAAATTTCACTATTTGAAGATAACATGATTGTCTGCATAGAAAATCCCAAGGATCTACAACAAAACTGCTAAGACTAAGAAATGAATTTGACAAAGTCAAAAATATAAGATCAATGCAAAAAAATAAATCACATTTTTTATATACTAACAGTGAACATGTGGAATGAAACAAAAAGAAAAGAAAAGAAACACAACACCATTTAAAACTGCTACAAATAAAAGGGTGTACCTATAAAGTTAACAGAATATGTGCAGGATCTATATGCTGCCAAAAATAAAATGCTTATGAAGGAAATCAAAGAAGGTCTAAATAGACTGATATACTATGTTCATGGGTTGGAAGACTAAATACATTGAAGATATCAATTCTTCTCAAATTGATATTAAGGGTAACTATAATTCCTATCAACATTTCAACAAGCGTTCTTGTAGACATAGACAAATTTCTTCTAACATGTACATGTAAAGGCACAAGTCCTAGAGCAGCTAAAACAATCTCTTATCACTCTACCTGATATTAAGTCTTAACTATATAGCTACGTTAGTCATGTTAGTTTGTTACTGGTGGAAAGACAGACACAAAGATTAATGGTAAAAATATATGTAACCCAGAATCAGGCCCACACAAATATTTCCAACTGATATTTCACAAAGGTTTAAAAGGAATTCAATGGACGAAAGAGAGCCTTTTCAACACATGATGCTGTTGCAATTAGGTATCCATAGACCAAAAACAAACAAAAAACAAAAATAAAAAAAGACCTTGGACTAAATCTCACATATTACATAAAAGTTAACTCAAAATGGTTTGTAGACTTAAAAATAAAACTGTAAATATTTTAGAAAAAATATGAGAAAAATTTCAATATATGAAGCTAAGCAAAGAGTTCTTAGACTTGAACAAAAAGCACAATCCACAAAAGGGAATACTGATAAATTGGGCTTTGTCAGAATTAAAAACTTCTGCTTTGCAAAAGACTGTTAAGAGCATGATAAGTCAAGTTACTGACTGGGAAAAAATATTTTCAAACTGCATATTAGACCAAGAACTAGTTTCTAGAATACATAAAGAACTCTTAAAACTAAACAGTAAAAAAACAACCTATTTAGAAATGGGTAAAAGAGATTAACTTTTCATTTCAATCAGGAGGATATGCAGATGGCAGATAAACTCAGGAAATGATGTTCAACTATATTATCTATTTGGCAAATGCAAATTAAAGCCGCAATAAGCTGTCTCCACATGCCTATCACAAAGGCTAAAATAAAGAGTGACAACAATACATGTTGATGACATTGCAGAGAAACTGGATCACTCATACATTGCTGGTAGAATGTAAAATGGTACAGCCAATCCAGAAAATAGTTTTTTTTTTTTATAAAATGAAACATGAAATTACCATATGATCCAGCAATTTCACTCTTTGAAATTATCCCAAAGAACTGCAAACTTACGTTCACACAAAAATTTAGACATGAATGTTCATAGTACCTTCATCTGTAATAGCCACAAAGTGAAAATAATCCAGATATCATACAATGGGAGGAGGAATAACCACTCCTCTCAACCGGGAGATTCCAAATTTTAAAATTTCACTGAGAATAAAACATACTTTTAGTTACAAAGGCATAAAAATAGATGAATGATGAAAAATAAATTGCCCTTTTCAAGCAATTTAGGGTTTGGAATCACTGAGCAATGTGATTTTCATCTCATAAAATAACTAATGAAAAGAGAGTAAGCCATGCTGCCTTTAATTGTCAATAACTTCATTGAAATCTGTTCTTTAAAGAAGAGGTGTTCATGTTGCTTTTAAGATTATGTCAGTAAGGTCAACTTAACTTTGATTTCCCTGCTACCAAATTCACCATGAGATTATAGCAGACATGAATGCTCAGAGTTGCAAATTCCCTTCTAAGTATTTAGGGAATACCACAGTGGGCCAGTCTTGGTGGGAAAATTTTGTACCTTTCTGAAATGGAAATTGTTAGTTGCAGCATTCTTACTCCCAATTTGTCCCACCAAGAGTTCACTCATATTCATTCATTTATCCATTTATATATCATATATTTATTGAGTGTCTATTATGAACCAGGTACTCTTCCAGACTGAGGGATATATCAGTGATAAAAACAGAAAAAGCCCTGCATTCAGGAAGCCTATGTCCCAGCAAAAGGAGGCAGACAGTATGTAAAATAAATAAGTGTATTATACAGTATATGCTGTGGGGAAAAATACAGCAAGGAAAGGGAATAGGGAGTGTGATGAGGAGAAATAGATGTTGGGGGAAGACCTAACCTAGGAAGTGCCATTTGAAAATAGTACTGAACTGCATTGAACACAGGCCCCGTGAGTTTGCAGGAAGTGTTATATTTGACTTACCAAAAGCTGTGACAGGAAAGGAAGGCCTTCTTTCATGTCTGCTAAGTATTGGAAATTGTCACAGAGCCAGCTGGGGCAGACCAGTGAAAGCCGAGATCAGGAGTCCAACTGGAATGACCTTGAAGACAGTGAATGTCTGGCAGGCACAGACCCAAGCCCAGGAGGTTAGAAAATACAGATATTGTAACTCCAGAGAGAGATGACGTGCTCCAAGTCTAATGACTCCATGGCAACAGGAAAGGAGCAAACAGGGCGTAAAATCCAAGTGCACAGTCTGAGGTCATCAGCAAATTTCCAAATAGAGTGGGAAGAAATGGAAAACAAAGACCAAAGAGACAGAGTGACTTAAGTGCCAGGGATTCAAACTAAGTTGAGACTGAGTGGCAGGAGGTGAAGTCAAAAGAAGTAGGCATATGTCAGTACACAGTTACAGAGAGGAAGCCAGTTTCTATAAAGTCAGGCAGGTCCACCAGAGAAGCACAACAGGGTTCTGACAAAGATCTGAGATAGTGATCCTCTGCTCTGCCCCTCATATTCAATATGGTAATCATAGTGTGTCTGTGTGTGTGTGTGTGTGTGTGTGTGTGTGTTGGGGTGGGTTAGAGAAAAGCAAAATCAGGTTCTCAGCTTCGTAGGAGAACTATAGATGCTTGTTTTAGCAGTAAGATTAATTTGACACTGTAAGTCAAAATGGGAGTACATTCTACCTTTGATTTATTGCTATTACTTTCTTTTTGTCAATTTATTTTTATGCCTGCTTAAGAAGTATTTTACATCACTCTTTAATCACAAAAAATGTGAAATTTAAGACATAGAATAAAATATACAGCAGAATATTTCCATTTATCTTCTTTACTACTGTTATATCCAAACCCAGTATTTCACAGAATCCAAGTCCCAAGAAATATAACGTGATGTTATATTAAAATGAGTCTAGTAGTAAAATACACATGGGAAATGGTGAGTTAAACAACTAATTTTTCTGTTGGGTTTTTACTGTAAGAACTATACAATAAAGATGTTTGTTATAAATGTGTACTTTTATAATAAACTTCATTAAAAATAGACTTCATGTTTAAAGCAGTTTTAGGTTCACAGAAAATTAAGTGGAAAGAACAGAGAGTCCCATATATTCCCTACCCATATATCAAACAGTCTCCTGTACTATCAAGATCACACCCTGGAGTGCTACATTTATTACAGTCCATGAACCTATATTGACATATTATCAACCAAAGTCCATAGTTTACATTAGGGTTCATTCTAAGTGTTATACATTCTGTGGGTTTCAACAAATGTATAATGACGTGTATCAACCAGTATGGTATCATACAGATTAGTTTCACTGCCCCCCAAATTTTCTGTGCTCCACTTATTCATACTTCCCTGGGCCCCTCACCTCCCCTCTACCTCTGGCCATCACTGAATCTCTTACTGTAGTAAAAGCCATAGTTTTGGCTTTTCCAGAATTCCATGGAGTTGGAATCACACAGAAAGTAAGTAGCTCTTTTCAGATTGGCTTCTTTCATTCAGGAATAGGCATTTAAGAGTCCTCCTTCTCATGACATAAAAGCTCATTTGTTTTTAGCACTGAATAATATACTTCATTGTCTGATGTACCACAGTTTATTCATCCAGTCACCTTTGGAAAGACATTTTGATTGCTTGCAAGTTTTAGCCATCATGAATAAAACTGCCATAGATATCCATGTGTAGGTTTTTGTGTTAATAAAGCTGCCCCTCAAGATAAAAAATTTTTTGAGAAGAATAAAATGCTCTGATGTATTTCAAAATGGTTATACTTCCCCTTCCCCTGCCAGGGCATGAAGGAATTTTTTTCTCATTTTCAATGTGAGAACTTGATATCAGTCTAATGCTGGACTCAGAATGAGTTAGAAAGCATTCCCTCTGATTCTGTCTTCTAGAAGAGGTTGCAGAGAATTGGTATAATTTATTCCTTAAATGTTTGGTAACATTCACCTGTGACCCCATCTGGGCCTGGGACTTTCTTTTTTGGAAGGTTGCTAATTATTGATTCAATTTCTTTAACAGGTATAAGCCTATTCAAATTGTCTATTTCTTCTTGAATGAGTTTTGGCAAATTGTGTCTTTCAAGGAATTTGTCCATTTCATCTTTTTTATCAAATGTGTGGGCACAGAGCTATTCACCATACTCCACTGTTGCTCTTTAATGTCCATGGGATATGTAGTGATGTCCCCTCTTTCACTTCCAATGTTACTAATTTGCATTTTCTCTCTTTTTTATCACTTAGACTGGCCAGAGTCTTATAATTTTATTAATCTTTTCAAAAAACTGCTTTTTATTTCATTGATTTTTTTCTAGTGATTTCTTATTATTTCTTTTTCTTTTGTTTCCTTTAGACTTAATTTGTTCTTCTCTTTTTAGTTTAATCTTAGATTATTGATTTATATCTTTCTTTTCTACTCTATGCATTCAATGCTATAAATTTCCCTCTGAACACCATTTTAAAATTATATTAACTCACTTCCCATAATATATGCCCATTTGGAAATAATCTCCTCTACAATTAAAAAAATTAATATCTCTGACAACTAAGGGTCAGCACATTTCAAATAATTCCCGTATGATTGAAATTGGCAATCTATACTACATTTCCCATGTTGTAGATTACTGTGGCAAAAGAAAAGGGTTTAAATATTTAATATTTTAATGCTGTACTGAGGCTTGAGCTCATATCCATTACCAATCTTATGCCATGTTACCATAAGCTATAATAATATAAAATTTATAAGCTAAAATTATGAAATATAACTACTTATCAAGGACACCCTTAAATTGTTTAGATTTAGAGAGTGTTCAAAATCTGGGATGAGTAAATGCTGTCTTTCCTTCCTTTAGGATTAGGCATTTTCAATAACACATGAAGATGCATTTTTGTCCTAACACAAAGGTTTTTTAAAGGATGCATTTTAAAGGATGAATGCTGAAGGATGCATTACATACCCAATGTAGGTGCTGCCATAAAAGCAAACAAAACACAAAATAAGACCCAACAAATCCAAACAACTCTCAGAGCTATTGTTTTTTCCAAATTTCTTATAATTGCAATATATATATATATACATATATACATATTTTTTTTTTTTGCTTAGAAATTTTATGGAAGAGAGAGCTGGTAGCCAGATTTTATTCTCCTCTCCCTTATCTCTTACTTTAAATCTCAGCAGAATCACCTTCCTCCTAGGACCTGCCTCAGAATGGAATCCACTGAGCTCCACTGACTATCCTGACATAAATATCAAAGTTTCAAGTTGTTTGTATTTAAAGTATCTCTGAGCATAGAAAATGTAGCCTATATTATTTTTTGGACTGTTTATTTACAAGGAGATAGAAACAATATTTATAACACATTAAGAGAGCACAAAAATGATTTCTTGAGGTTCATGTTTAACAGCCAGAAGTCTAAAACTATAAATATTGCCTCATATGGTCAAGCCAGAACCTGTCTCTAATAACAGCACTGTAGTTTCTATCATTATCTTCTATACTTTCATTTTCCATGTTATGGTATCTTTATTAGTTGTAACTTAAAGAAGACTTCCCCTCATACTCTACATTTCACTTTACTTTTTTAATGATGATCAAATTTAAGGTTGGTTTATTAAGAAAGAGCAAAGGTCACCAATAACTTTCATGTTTCTAAATCTAATGGCATGTCAGTTCTCACTCAGCATAGTTGATTTTCAGCCACCTTTCACAATATAGACTTCTTGATATTTGTTTTCTCACTGTCTTCCAGGACATAATGTTCTCCTGGTTTCATCTCTACATTTCTGGGTCTCTTTCTATGCCTCTTTTGCTGGCTCAAACTTCCCTGGCCCTTAAGGTTAGAAGTTCTATATGGTTCTTTTTATTATTTATTTCTACCTAGGTGATTTTACTTATATTTATAGTTTGTTATACAAAGTCATTACTGACAAATATATATCCCTAGACCAGAATTTAGTGGAAACTCCAATTATATAAACACTACTTCTCTGTCATTTCTACTTGCATGTCTCCCCAGATATAACGTGTGTAAGACTAGTAATCACCCACAACCACTCTGACCCAGTGTCTTCATGCTCAGGTAAAGACACCACCAATCATGCAGTTCCACAAATCCTTGATGTCTCCTTCCCCCTCATACTCAATACTGATAGAAACCCCTTATATATTTCTCAAATTTCTGTACTTCTCCCCATTACTGTTGTCACACCCAAATCCATTGCCATCATCTCATCTTGATCACCTGAACAGATTCCAAGTGTTCTCCCTATACTGACGGTTGCTCCTGACAAATCCATTCTCCATGGAGCAGCCAGGGTAAGTTTCACAAAAGTCAAAACACTTCCATGCTCATAACATAGCCATGGCTTCACATTGCTTTTAGAATAAAGGTTGTCAATTCTTTAACATGGCCTTCAAAACCTTGCCTGGCTTGGCCACTATGTGCCTCTTTAGCATCATTTTAAATCCATCCCACCCTTGCTCTTTATCTCTAGTAACAATGGGTTTCTTTGATTTGTCAGTCATACTATGATTCAGCTTACAACATAAATTGCACATACTGTCCTCTTGCCTACGGTGCATTCCCCCACTGCGCAGGTAATTGCCACTCATATTTCAAGTTGCAGCTCATATATTTCAATTACTCAGAGAAGTCACCCTTGAATATCCCCTATTCCCAATCAAATGTATTCTAGGTCATTTCTTTGTTATACACACACACTGAACTAAGGTCTCCATCTTACTGACTTAAATAAGTTAACTTTAAATATAATCCTAAGGAATGGAATTAATCTTAACAAATATTTAAATTATTTCCAGCACACATTTTTTATTTCATTCTTATGCTATTCAGTCTACAGCTAGTAAATAATATATCTTCTATAAATTTCAGATATTATGATTTATGCAACAGAATATTGAATTGAACACATACCATATACCAGTAAAAACTCTGGATTCTGCATATGAAACTGTAAGTAAAGCAATGGCATTCATAGAGCCTAGATTCAAAGATAGGAATTTATTGAGGATACAGACAGACCTCCATATCTGGGGGCTTCACATCTGAGGATTCAGCCAACTGTGGATCAAAAATACTAAAAAAATTTTTCAGAAAGTTCCAAAAAGCAAAACTTGAATTTGCTATGCACTGGCAACTATTTACATAGCATTTACATTGTATTTACAACTAGTCACATAGTATTTACATTGTATTAGGTATTAAAGGTAACCTAGAGATGTTTTATTAAAGTATGTGCATTGGTTATATGCATACTTACTGTGCCAATTTATATAAGGGACTTGACCATCTGCTTGAAGAACTAGTATATTAAGCAATAATGGGACTGGATATAGTTTTTATCCATAGGTCAAGCAATTCTGGAACCAAGTGAAAATAATTTAGCCACTTGCTTCAAAAAATACCTGTTCATGAAAAGTGAGATGACCCAAGTATACAGCTTATTTTTAAGACTATAAGCTTGGTCATCAAGACTCACTTCAAAATCCTTGCCTCACTCTGACCTCCAATTTGAAGCTATTGTGTTATAAACTCTGTGCAATTACAATCAGTTCCTCACCTAACATGAACTTAAAAATCTTCCAGACAAGAACCTAAAACCCTAATACCTATAAATATTCTGCCTCAATTTCCCATTTTGAAACATTATGAAGATCTGTCAAGGTAATATTTAGCAAGCCTAATAAACTTAGTTTTGCCTTAGCAATAGCATTTTGGGGTCTTGGGTTTTTTTTTTTTTTGGTGTGCTGGGAGAGTCAACAGTTAGCAATAGTATTGGAAAATATATTTGAATACTAATGGCGAGTGAAGTGGATAACAAAACAAGAGGAGTGCCACTGCAAAGGTGCTTGGGAATTGATGAAAATGTTAACAACATAGACTTTGTGTTATAATTTGGGAGGAAGATGCCAAGATGCAGGTGGGGCCTGGCAAGAGAGCTAATTTGGGATATTATACTTGGTTTTGATATGCAGAGATACCCAGGGAGAAACAAAAGCTAAAAGGCTGTGTACTGGGGATGGAGGCTGCTGATGAACCCCAGTGGATATAGATCTATTTTACTTAATATCTCATAATTGCCTAGATAGGGGATTGGTGTGAGGTGGCCAATATGTATATCATACATAAATGAATATTTGGCATACATATCAAGCAAAGTTCTAAATATTCCCATTCGCTTTTGTACATAGTATAGAACAGAGGGGAATTAAGCCAGATTTGAGTGTGTTCCCTGGTAAGAAGATTTATGTTCCATGAAGTGGTCTATAGATGTTTCTTTGGCAAAAATCAACTTCTTTGAGAAAGCAGTTATATCAGAGGCAAATGTAAGTAAGTTTTGCGGGTTTACAGATAGATATGTAAGAAGGACTGTAGTTTAGTTTAAAGTACTGGAAAATTCCTAGCAAGAAGAAAACAGCTGAGAGGAGAAAAGGTTATCATTTTTAAAGAAAAAAATAGAAAATAACTTACTGTTCTTTGCAAACACAGTCACAGAAGCTGACCTGTTATTCTCCATTCTCTTCATATTAATTCTGTGTGAAAAGAAATGTGGATAAAAAATGATTTTAGAGCAGGGAAACAAAGAAAGTACAGTAATTTTATTTCACCTGGTAATGTTTTTCTACAAGTGGCTTCAGTAAAAAAGAAGGTAAGACAGTAAAGAGCAATTCTATGTTAGGAAATCACAAATACTTTTGTTTCCAAAAGCAGATTTATAGTTCCATGAAAAATAATATTGTAGTGTTTCTACTAAAACAGGAAAAATAATTTTCATTTGGGGTTAAATCAGAAGGAATGAAGGTGAGAATTTACATAAAAATTCAAAACAGAGAAAAAAGAATTAAGTTACATGTATAAATATGTTTTCTTTAAATATAATTTTATTGTGCTTTAAAACTACTAGTGTTGTTTATTACTATGCTTACCTTTCAAAAATGTTTTAATTAAAGGGAAAAAGTTTTAATACAGAGGTTTTTCAAGAACAATTTTTCAATTATTAGGATTTCTAGAAAACCTTGAATTGACTTTAAGTGAAAGGAGAGAGGAATGGCCAAGTAGACATTCTAGATTATTAAGATAGGGCATTCTACACGATGGTAATCGAAATGTTTACTATATCCATTGTGAACTATTAAAAAATCATTTCACTAAATCCCACAAGAAGAAATGATGAGTAGTAAAAATCAGCCCTCAATATGGGTAGACTTAAAAAAAGTTATAGGATATCAAATGCAGAGCTTTTGGTATATCTGGGCTTCTTTAAGGCATTTATTAAGGTATTTAATAATAACATTGTAGATGGACTTAATGGAGAAATAGTACGCATCTCAAGATGTTTGATAGCCTGGGGTAATGGAACATATGTTACAAGATAAAACTGAATTTTGGTTTAAAAAACCCACAATCTTTTTAAGATAGTAGAAAATGACAGACATATGAGTAGATGTTGATTTAATAATGACACAGGGATTTTAGTTTACAATAAACTTAATATGAATAAGCTGCATGGTATAGTGGTAGAATTATAGTTTAGAGAATAAGAAAGATGATATTCTTGCCCTACTCTTCATTTGTCAGAACTCATTCAAATATTGTATTCTGTTCTGGTTACTACACTAAGAGGGAGAGAAACACACAGGAGAATATTCCAGTGTGAGAAACCCAGATGTAAAAAAGAGCAGTTTGGACAAAACTGTAACATAGGAAACCATAGTTAGAAACTATAAGATGGCAGCTTTGGGCTACGTATATAAAATACTTTAAAATGACAGTCAGAATCAAAACAGGATGGTGCTGGTTCACAAACAGATACATGGATCAGTGGGACAGAATAGAAAGCCCAGAAATAAACTCATACTTTTTGGTCAGTTATTCTATGACAAGGTAGGCAAGAATATACAATGAGGAAGAGACAGTGTCTTCAGTAAATGGTGTTGGGAAAACTGGACAGCTGCATGCAAAAGAATGAAACTAGACCACTGTCTTACACCATATACAAAAATAAACTCAAAATGTCCATGCCACTCTCTCACTTCGTCCCAGCTTACCCTTCCCCCTCCCTATGTCCTCAAGTCCATTCTCTATGTCTGCGTCTTTATTCCTGTCCTGCCCCTAGGTTCTTCAGAACCAATTTTTTTTTTTTTTTTTAGATTCCATATATATGTGTTAGCCTACGGTATTTGTTTTTCCCTTTCTGACTTATGTCACTCTGTATGACAGACTCTAGGTCCATCCACCTCACTATAAATAACTCAGTTTCGTTTCTTTTTATGGCTGAGTAATATTCCATTGTATATATGTGCCACATCTTCTTTATCCATTACCAAATGTAAAATAGATAGCTGGTGGGAAGCAGCCGCATAGCATAGGGAGATCAGCTCAGTGCTTTGTGACCACCTAGAGGGGTGGGATAGGGAGGGTGGGAGGGAGATGCAAGAGGGAGGAGATATGGGGATATATGTATATGTATAGCTGATTCACTCTGTTATAAAGCAGAAACTAACGCACTGTTGTAAAGTAATTATACTCCAATAAAGATGTTAAAAAAAAAAAAAAACTCAAAATGGATTAAAGACTTAAATGTAAGAACTGAAACCATAAAACTCCTGGAAGAAAATGTAGGCAGTAAGCTCTTTGACATTGATCTTAGACATATTTTTTGAATCTGTCTCCTCAGGCAAGGGCAACAAAAGCAAAAATAAACAAATAGGACTACATCAAACTGAAAAACTTTTGTACAACAAAGGAAATCATCCACAAAATGAAAACTGAATGGGAGCCTACTGAACGTAGTCTCCTGAATTCAGCAGCCTACTGAATGAGAGAAGATATTTACAAATGATATGTCCATTAAAGGGTTAATATCCAAAAATTCCTAAAGAACTCATGCAACTCAACTTTGAAAAAAATCTGATTGAAAAATGGGCAGAGGACATGAATAGACACTTTTCCAAAGAAGATATACAAATGGCCAACAGGCTGATTTGTCTGTTCAAGTAACTACTCACTGAAATAGAGACCCTTTTCTTTTTAATTTAGTAAAGTTAAAGAGACTAATTAAATAGCGTCCATAGTTGTTTTGTTTTGTTATACACAGAAAGGAAAAGTTTCTGATGGTGGAAAGAGTCTAAGTTTAAAACACTATTTATAATTTAAATAATAAGTTTAAAACAATAACTTATAATTAGCTTTAAAAAGGTAGAATTCAAGAAAGAGATGGTATTATAAATCATTTTAATATAGTGATATCTTGATTAGATGTTAATTGTAAGTGATAATCATTCAATATTACTCATATATTTTACATGGGGAGGGTTACATTTGTGAACTAAGTTACCTGTGAGTTGCAAATCTATAACTTGAGCTAATTAATATTAAGCCTTGAGAATGTTAATCACTAAGTTGCATCCCTTCCCTCTGTCTTCAGATATAGGAACCACATGCTTAGTGGTTGTGGAGAATATTATTATAGAAAAGCAAATGTACTTTAAAAGAATACTGTAGAAACAGAGTACTCAGTAGATGTTCATGAAGAAGAACCTCTTAAGAAGTAATAGCTGAAAAACTATATACATCGCTTCAATATTAATTTTCGTTCAGCACATTGAAATTGTCATTCTGACATGTTATCTCCATCTTTATCTTCTGTAAACCATCAATGTCTTATACAGGTTCATTTCCTTAACTATTATTCCATTCCAAGAAGAATGCCAAGAGATTGCACAATTTCTTCTCTGATGCATTTTAGATTTAGAACTTAAAAAAATTAATTTAAGGTTACCACTCTTTAGAACAAGCTTGAATTTCTATGTGTTTTCAGATATAAGTATAGTAACAATAATTTACAAATGCATCAACAATGGTAACAGTAATAAAATAATATATTGTGGGCATTATTTTTTTCTTTGTAACACATTACATTGTAAAATTCACTATTTTGTATTTTTTAATCATTTTATGGTCTTTTCAATATATATCATTAATAGTATTTTGAGTATCCCAAGATGTTAAAAGATAGAAATACATATTATGAAAACAAATGTTCTGCTTACAGCTATATTCACATAGAAGATATTAAGGCCAGATATTGTGTTTCATCACAACTGGTTAGTCATCTGAAGGTTATCAAGAACCATGAAGTTCAAGTGCTTCAGTTTGCCAGACCCTTACTGAATGTGATTGAAGACACTTGTCTAACCAATGAAGAATGGGACTTTCAACTGACTGTATATGTATTGATGACACATTTCATATTATCCAGAGAGCTTGTTTTCAATGCCAAGTTAGCATAACCCTTCCCATTTCTGGCACTTAAAAACCTTTGATTGTTCCTCCTTAAATAATTTCTTCATCGTCAGTGTTCCCTTGACTGCCAGGTTAACAGACTCAATATGGATGGATTTACTTGTTTTTTTTTTTTATGTTCTAGTGATCTTCATTTTTTAAAGTAATGTAACTTTTTTTATATTGAGATTGTTATGTAAAATATTGTTAAAATTTCATGTGTTACATCATAATGATTTGTGTTGCCCTTTTACCTCTTTTGCACCAAACTATACATATTTCATATCTGCCAATGTAATCATCTGTTTCGGATTATGGAGAAAAATGATTGAAGTTCACCTGGATTTGGAACAGTTCCAAATGTTTGAATCATGCAATCTTACACATTTTTTGCAGTTTTAAAGAGGCCAACCAAAAATATTAAGCTCTTTGAATAATAAACATTTAGTTGGAGATAAACATATTATTTCACTATCCCCAGAAATTACAACTTAGAGTAAATTGTAAGAAGTGCTTTAGCAGTGGGATAAGGAGGTACAATGTAAAACATACAGATGATGAATAACTATTTTGTTAAATGTATATCTGAGCAAACTTAACTATGATTGTTTTTATAGAGGAAGAACACTGAGAATGGATAATAAGCTTTTCAGTAATGGAGGTATGACAATTAACACTTGATAAAGCAACAGAAGTCAAAATTATACCCAACAAACATATTTGTATATAAATGACATTTGGTAAGTAAAATCTTTTTAAACTGTCTCAAGCTGAATTAACTCTATGTAATAGCAAAGTTAATAACAAGTCTCTTACACTTAGCCAGTAGAAAGATTATGTTAGGTAAAATGTATATACAGCACTAGACACAGTGCTTCAATTATACTTGTGTTTCCCTGGGTGTGTTCTTCTTCTCTCTCAAAATATTGAGAATGGTAGGATTTGGAGCAGAGTGTAGTGCCCTCTCTTTAAATTAACGTTTCTGTGCTTCTCCCTATGTCTATAAGTAGCCTGGATTCTCTCCTAACAAGGGTGCAAAAGAGGAGGTACAGTCAATCTGAAAAGAGAGAGAAGGTCCTAGGAAGAACAGAAGAGAAAAAAGCCCTAAGTAGTTTTCATCTGAGATGGAAGCATGCCCCCATCTGTTGACCAGATTCTGTGTCCCTGGATAGGTTCTGTTTATTGGAGCATGTCCCAGAAACACCAGCCAAGGTGGCTGACTATGAGAGCATAGGGAAGGTGGTGAGGGCTCAGGGGGGCATTTTTTTTTTTTTGGTGGGGGTGATGTCTGTTCTTTGAATTCTAGATCAATAAGAATGTCTGGAAAATGGATTCCATCTGGTTACATGACTCCATGAAGAAGAGAGGCTGTCATTGTGTACAGACTAGTGAATCAGACCTAAACAAAACCCAGAGTTAAGGGAAGTAAACTTTGGGGAGAAATTTCAGCTCCAGAGTAAATGCCAACAAGTGGGGTAAGCTTCCAGCAGGAAGTAAGGAACACCAAAAGGGGGAACCTGCCAGAAATGAATTCCAGCTGGAATACTGCAAAGTGACAGATGTGTGAGGCCCTGTGCTGCAAGTGGTTTACTTCTCTAGTTATCATTAGGCAGCTGGACACACTGGGTGAAACCACTTGTTGCATGGACTTCTTGAAGGTTCAGTTAAAGACCTGGCCAAGCCTTAGTAATCCATTCAATTCCAGGCACAGATTCCTTGAATGTTTTCAAATTAGTTAATGTTATTCTTCTGTTGAAATAGATACTAAACTACCATTTAATCATGTGTCAATCTGGTAGGCAATATTTTTTCAAAAATAAAAAAACAGAAGAAATTTTTAGTAGAAGATTTTTGGGTTATAATTGCAGTGTCTTTAAAATTAAAGCTCACGTTATTTTAAGCATTTATTTATACATAGTTTTGCATTATCTAAACACTTAAAAACAAAACAGGACCAGCCTGGTCACAGACCAACTCAAACAAACAAAAAACACAAGCCCTTAAATTTAGACTTTGTATTCCCTATAAAAATATGCTACTTACCTTCTATCATCAAAATCACAGAAAACAAGATCCATTATTCATCTCTTCCACTTGAGTGAGCACATGAGAGATAAAGACTTCCAGACTAGGATTGAGAAGGACTGAATTTGAGACAATGATTTAACATTATGTGATTAATTGTGACAAAATTAGCTAACCACCCATGGACTCTGATTCTTTATCTGCAAATTATTATCTCTAACCTACTTCCTACCTAAGATTTTATGATATAACATTGACCTCCATTTTTTGAGTACGTGTTCAAGTTGAACTTTGTTCAAATTGAACTATGGCCGAATATGACAGTCTATATACTATATATAGTTTGAATGATGGTTAATTTCCATGATGGAGACATAAAAACAAAAAGCAGATTATCCCATTTCCTAAATAGTAATAGTTTACCAATGTGGTAAACTGGTTATTGTATAGTCCTTTAAATATTAAAATTGTTTTATTCATCATTAATTCTTATGAAGATAGACTTTTTACTTTAAAAATCAATATTAGTAGCAGAAAGGCATAGTGGAGTAAACTGTCACAGTGTGCCATTTGACAAAGTTCCATTTTAATCTGTGGTGATGTATACACACATATGCATATGGAATGTGTGCATATACTGATGTAAGCTCGTGTTAAGTCACAGGTTGCATCAGGATGAACTATCGGGGTTCCTCCAAATCTAGAAACCAGATTTACCAGGTGGGGTGCAACAGATGAGGCTAATAGCAGTACAACAAATCCCAATTAGCGTTTTTGTGTAGACCAAGGGACTGTGGTCATACTCAGGGAGAAATCTAAGCCCAGATCCAAAGCCTCAGATCAAATCGAATGGGAAAAGAAAAACTGTATAGACGTAAAGTCAAACTGAAATGAACACAAAGAGAAAGTTAGTTTGAATTCTGAGGCAGGAAACAAGATCAAAAGAAGCAAAACAGGGAATAACAACTGATATGAGAAGGAATTAGTATTTCTGGGTCCACTGCTGAGGATCACATTCTGAAATATTTAGTTTCTACTTCCATGAAAACATTGTATTGGCAGGTATGCTCTACTTCCCAGAGTAAAACAGGCTCTTGGTGTTTATAACCAATGATTACAGCTTAAATTGAAAGTATTTATTCAAAAAGAAATCCTTGAATATTTTTAAAATGCATGTGTGTGTGCATACATCTGTGCATTTATATGAACACCTTCAACTCATTGTATAACATAGTATAAAATAATAGGTAATGGAAATTATAAAAATTGCTAAGAGTCATTGGGTTTTTATTTGGTCACACACTAAGGGCTTTCTTTGTGTATAATACATGTTGTGATCCCCATATTGATGACAAACTAGGAAATGTTGCTGTTGTTATCCAAAAGAAGAAACAGAAATTTGGAGAAGATAAGTAAATTTCCCAAGTTGACAAAATTCATGAAGCTGTAACACGGGCCTCTCACTGTTGTGGCCTCTCCCGTTGTGGAGCACAGGCTCCGGATGCACAGGCTCAGCAGCCATGGCTCACGGGCCTAGCCACTCCGCGGCATGTGGGATCTTCCCGGACTGCAGCACGAACCCGTGTCCCCTGCATCGTCAGGCAGACTCTCAACCACTGAGCCACCAGGGAAGCCCTCTTTTTTTTTTTTATTCTTTCCCCACAAGCTTTAATCTTTTTTTTATTGAAGTATAGTTGATATGCAATATTATACGTTACACGTATCCAATATAGTGATTCACAATTTTTAAAGGTTATACTCCATTTATAGTTATTATATAATATTAGCTATATTCCTTGTATTGTACAATATATCCTTGTAGTTTATTTTATACCTAATAGTTTGTACCTCTTAACCCTTTGCCCCTATATTGCCCATCCCCCTTCCCTCTCCCCATTGGTAACCATGAGTTTATTGCCTATACCTGTGAATCTTTTTTTTTGTTGTTGTTTTATTCACTATTTTTTAGATTCACATATAAGAGATATCATATGGTATTTGTCTTTCTCTGTCAGACTTATTTCAATTTGCATAATGCCCTCCATTTGTGTTGTTACAAGTGGTAAAATTTCATTTTTTTATGGCTGAGTAGTATTCCATTGTGTATGTGTGTTTGTGTATGTATGTTTGTGTGTGTGTATAAATGTATATATATATATACACACACACACACACACATCACATCTTCTTTATCCATTCATCTGTTGATGGACACTTAGGTTGCTTCCATATCTTGGCTATTGTAAATAATGCTGCTGTGAACATTGAGATGCATGTATCTTTTCAAATTAGTGTTTTTGGTTTTTTTGGATACATACCCTGGAGTATCCAAATTGCTGGATCATATGGTAGTTACATTTTAGTATTTTGAGAAACCTCCATACTGTTTTCCACAGTGGATGTACCAATTTAAATTCCCACCAACAGTGTAAAAGTGTTGCCTTTTCCCCACATCCTTGCCAACATTTGTCATTTGTGTTGGTTTTGATAGCCATTCTGACAGGTGTGAGGTAATATTTCATTGTGGTTTTGATTTGTATTTCTCTGATCATTAGCAATGTTGATCATCTTTTCATGTGCCTGTTATCTGCATTTGCTCTTTGGAAAAATGTCTATTTAGTTCTTCTGCCCATTTTTTAATTGTTTTTGTTTGGGGAGGAGGGTGGCAGTGTTGAGTTGTATGAGCTGTTTATGTATGCTGGATGTTAACTGCTTATTGGTCATAAGGTCTTCAAATATTTTCTCCCATTCTCTAGGTTGTCTTTTTGTTTTGTCCATGGTTTTCTTTGCTGTGCAAAAAGCATTTAAGTTTAATTGGGTTCCACATGTTTATTTTTTGCTTTTATTTCCTTTGCTTTAGGAGACAGATCCAAAAACATATTGCTGTGATTTATGTCAAAGAGTGTTCTGACTACATTTTGCTCTAGGAGTTTTACAGCTTCTAGTATTACATTTAGGTCTTTAATCGATTTTGATTTTATTTTTGTATATGGTCTTAGAGAATGTTCTAATTTCATTTTTTTTACATGTAGCTGTCCAGTTTTTCCAGAACCACTTATTGAAGAGACTCTTTTCTAGATTGTATATTCTTGCCTCCTTTGTCATTGATTAATTGACCATAAGTGTGTGGGTATTTTTTCTGGGCTTTCTATTCTGTTCCATTGATCTATGTGTCTGTTTTTGTGCCAGTACCATACTGTTTTGATTACCGTAGCTTTGTAGTATAGTCTGAAGTCAGGGAGTGTGATTCCTCCAGCTCTGTTCTTTTTCTCAAGATTGTTTTAGCTATTTGTGTTTCCATACAAATTTTAAAATTATTCCTTCTAGTTCTGTGAAGTCCTTTGTTCTTAATCTCAACACTAGTCTCTATGTTAGACTTGGCTAATATTACTTTACCCAGATGTTCTCAAATATTGTGTTAAATCATTTAATACAGCTGCTAAGTAACCATGAATTTAGGTAATTTTAATTTCACTTTACTTTGCTTATATTCTAATTAAGGTACAATAGGAAGAAAAAGGAGAAAAACCAGGAACTCAAAGAGCACAAAAGAGGACATTGTATAGTCAATGCCTAGAGAGTAAGACAAAATATGCTGAAGCAAGAGAGATACAAAGAAGAGGAAAAATTCCCTCTTTTGCCAAAATTCCTCTTTTTTCCTCATTCTTTTTCTCCACTCAGAAACTCTGATTTATTCCTTCTTAGGAAATAAAGTTCAGCATTTATATAGTTAAATTTTGAAATGGAACAAAATTTTACATGATAGATGAGACCTTCTGACTTAGATTCACTTCTACCCTACTTGGCTAAAATTGAGTCATTCTGTGAATAGAACAGCCTTTTAAACTTTTTTTTTTTTCTAATTTTAGGGGAAATGTATGATATATGTAGGTCTAGAAGCCAAGGAAAACTATATCTTTATGACAATTTAAAAAATTTTATAACTTATATGCAATTTTCTCTCTATCACTCTTACAACCTGACAGTTTTACTGAGAGTAAATGTTTTAATTCATAAAATAGAACTTCAGGTTTCAGAGGAAGATTATAATGAAACTAGGAAAATCAAACAAAAGGATTTATAAATCTCTTTCCTTCATTTACACTCAGTCCTGGTAAATACTAGAGACACAAATAAAGGTCATTAGTGAAAAATTTCTCTTTACCTTTAAAGTTACACATGTGTGGCAATTTCACACTTTGAACTGCTTAATCTGCATATTTTGGAGACCATAGAAAGCCTCCACATATACTGTGGATTAAGCTAGAGCTAACTAAAATAATGCCTGATTTGATCTCCCCTGTCCTTCCTTTAATTGATTTAGTTAATTGTCCCAGGTACAAATGTCTCTAGTTGGCCAATTCAAGGTCACCATCATGACTCATGATCATTGTCTAGATAAGGACACTATAACTGTTTTAAAAGGAATGTTCCTGAGTAAACAGGGAAACATATTAAACTGTGTAATTAAAGTTAGTTGTCATATAATTTCCAAAGATGCATAATAAACCATCAATTTTTTATTTACTCCTAATTCACTAGATTGCAGGTTTATTGAGCAAAAGAATCATAGCAACCACCACCTCAGTGCTTTATAGACAAGTACCCAATAAATACTTTTGATAATAAAAGTTGTTACGTTTTTGTTTCTATTTATTTATCTCTTCTATAATGAAAACTTGAAGCCAATTGATAATAAAATAATCAGATAACTTGTCATAGTACGGCAAAATTATTCATGTGAAAATTTGTTTTACAAGGCATGTAAAAATATAAGACCATCACTTTGGTCAATTATGTTTCTGTGAGAGGTTTTTCTTTAATTTTTAAAAATTTTCCCTTTTTTTCTGTTGGTATACCATCTATTCTTTCTTGTATATTTATAGAGAGCCTACTGTCTGCAAAACACTGTGCTAATCCTGAGAACAAAATGGAAATAATGTGCATATGGCTAAGAGCAAATCTAAAGCAAAAAGGTGTCAAGATTGACAGCAGCTCCTAGCGTTTACAGAGCACACAGGAGCCCCAACTGAACCAACCAAATCTTTCTTTTGATATTAAGATTAAGGGAGATTATAATAATAACCCAATTTTAATCTCTTTAAAAATTAGTCTTATTTACAATTTTGTAAAGAGACATAAGAATTTATATTCAAAGTTATATTAGAATGAACTATATTCAAAATAATATTTTTCCTCACCAGGTAGTATGTTATAAAAAATGTTGTATGAAGATATGAGAAGGAATAGTTAATGATGTCTTAAACTTGTTTATTCCCCATAACTGTTTGCTAGTTTCAAAATATATTTAGGAAGAGTTGGAAATGAGAATTAAGATTCAATAAAACCAAATGTGAATAAAAATTGAACTATGAGATGCTGGTACTATAAAGAACCTTGAATAGCCTCTATGACTTTAACTTTTTTTAAAAAATTACCGAAGAGATAATGATCTGAACATAAGTGCACCAACATCAACTGTCCTTTCTATTTAAAAGCATAGTAAATGATAGAAAAGACCTTTTTAGAATGAATGACTCCATTGATAGCAAGAATAATTACTGGGAAAGAAAAAGAAACAGAGAGACAGAGAGAAAGGAGAGACAGACAGAAAATCAGATCTGTAGGCCAATAAAACCATAGCCAATCACAAATAGTGGTGAAAACTGCAGCACAGTTAGAACAAGTAGGAGTGATTCTTGGGAGCTCTAACTTCACCATGAGAAGACACAAGGAGTGGAGCTTGGGGCACTGGTCAAGTGATGGTTTGGGAGTGGCACTTGGACCAACTAGGGTTCTCTGCCATCCTCCTGACGCTATCTCTGGAAACTAGCTAAACAGCCTCATAGGCTAAAGCTGAAAGTTCAAGTTCTAGTTTGGATGCTGACGAAGCACAGCAGTGTCCAAGGCAGCTAATTAGACCCAGGTGCAGTGGGACACTTTGGAAGCGCCATTGCAAAAAGTCTATGCCTTCATCAGTAGCCACCAGAGGGGCCAATAATGAACACAAAAAGATGAATGGGATTTGTGGACACAAATGTGTCACAAAACATTTGAGGAAACCATTCCTTTAAAGAGAGGCAGAAAGTCCCCAAATAGAGCAAGTGACTCATTAAAAAAAAAAAAAAAAGTCACAGTCAGTAGCCTGTATTCAGTCAGACCCCTTTCAGGGAAAAAAAAATTAGGAGATGGCCATTTTTTCCTCTCCGCTCTTCAGCCACAAGGATTAAATATCTAACTCCAAGAACAATTCTTATTTTTTTCTCTTTTATGTCCATTATACAACTAACATTTATTTTTCTTCCTTCTTTTTTTTTCTTCCTTCTTAAGTGAATCTCTGCTAATGCTTAAAACATAACATACATTTAACTGTTAATATGTATATTTACCACATCAAAAATGTGTCTCAACATAAGGAAAACATTTCCTTCAGAAAGAGTCACTTGTAATCACATTTTGTACACACAGTTGTCAGTTATCCTATACTTTTAGGGCATTAACTTTGTTAAAATATAAAACAAAATAAAGTGAAATAAAATAAATAAAATGAATACCTACTAGGATTTTTTTTTCATTAAAAGAAGGAAAAGAATATCTAGTAACAATTGTGAGACAAATTCTGCCATTAACATTATTTCAGAAAATCTTTATCTGTTACATCCCTACCTTTATTCTATTCTACATAAATTCTAAATGCTCTTTCTAGCTCTTAAATCAAACCACTCATTACCAGAGCACTCTATACTCAACTCTTCCAAAGGGGGACCTTTTAACATAGTTACATTTGAATATAAATATCTTAACATTCAAGGATGGTTTTTATGGATAAAAGTTAAAGCATAGTAAAGAAAAAGAGTGAACCTTAAACACTGACATTTCAGTAAGCAGGAGATGGATAAGGGCCTCTGAAAGGTATGAAACCCTCAAAATTCATCATACCATGTCGTCAATGAATGATGTTTTAAATAATTTAGTATTTTACTATGAAACCTCTGATTCTAATATTCTCTTTCATTTGAAAAAGTTTAAATTATACTTAAAAATCTTCAAACCTTGTTGTCCCTGTAAAGGTCAATTAAATATCATTTTAATGAGACACGATAATAAGAACGTTTCTATAACTAGATGATATAATGACAAACTGGGTGATTTTCATGACCTTTACAAATGAAGCTAGTTGACAAATAAGTAAGACTGATTATGTGGTCAAATCAATCTGTACTGATGACTATGACAGCTGTAGTGATTTGAGCAAAAATGCTATGGAAACATCCATGCTTACTATCTCAAAGATCCCACTTTACAACTTGTCATTCTCAAGAGGTAAATAACACAAGCTGTTTCTTCCAGATTTTTATTACAGACAGGAGTCCAAGTAGGAAATTAAATTTAGATTCTTTAAGTGATGAATTGTGTAAACATTTATTACATTTTCATCTCAGTAAGAAAGCTAAGCTGACCTATTTTTACAGGGATCATATAAAAGAACATAAGGCAATAATCGTGCATGGATCCAAAGGCTCCATCTGTCTTCATGATCTCTTTTTCCATTGGCTTCACATGGAACTTACTGGTTGCTAGGGTCGGTAGTGCATACTGAAACTTGATTAAAGTTGGAGATGAAATAGCAAGACTTTTTTAGTCCTCACAAACTTGATTCATATAAGAGTTCACAAGCCCTTCCACAGATGATTAATGACACTCTCTCTGCCTGGATGGCAGTGTACTTTCATAGCTCCTCTTTTTACTATAACCAACAGACTTAGATTTAACTATATCCTAGCTATGTGACCTTGGGCAACTAATTTGCTTCACTGAGCTAGTGCTTTCTGGTCTGTAAAATGATGGTTCCATTTACCCTCACAGTGCTTTTGTGGAAATAAAAGAGATAATAACTATATGGCACAACCATAGACCTGGACATGGTAGGAATTCAAGAAATGTCAGTGTTGACCTCCCTACTCACATCATTATTGGTAAAGCAAACATTGAGTCTAGTCATTAATTTCATGAGAGGTGGATTAATATTTTGATTGATTCATCTAGCACAAATACTATTATCATTAGCTTTATGGCAAAATAAAATCCTGACTTATAAACATGGACCTGTACCTACTTGTCATTTTGAGCTCCCCACTTTAACCACTAACATAAATAGCATTTATGAAGAATTATCCTAAGGAAAAATAAATTTATATTGAAGGGCCAAACTGCTCATTATTGATTTATCTATTATTGTTTCATTAGGAAACAATTTTAATCACTCAGTATATGGTTGTATTTACAATATGTTTCCGGGAGAGAGGTGTAGCAAACAATATGTGAATATATTTATTTCCCTAAACTTAAATTCCTTTAAAAATATATTCTGTTATTAAAACGTTTTTTTCAGTTTCACTTCCATTGTACTGTTATGAGCCAAGCCTATCATCTCTTATCTGGGTTTTGAATTTGCATGACCAATTGGTCTAATTCATTCCTATTTCTCCTTTAATCTATATTCAGTGGTATTTGAGAGATATCTTCCTAAGTGTTGTTGGATCATTGGTTTTCTTCCTTTAGAGGATCAAGGGACTACACTACTGCAGCATCCCTTCACCTCATTCAGTGTTGTTATTTGCTTTATTTTAATGGAACACCATTTTCTTGTAAATAAAATAATATCCAAAATATTTAGCTAATTATTTTAAATTCCATTCTCAGCCAGATATTTGACCATTTCAAAACCTTCTAGTTTCTATATACTTCTTCATATTCTGATGTCAGTTAGTAATGTATCTGCATTGAGTCTATAGAACAGATAAATACCTAAGTCAGAACAGGTACACTTCCATAAATATTATTAGACTTGCTCTTGTTGATGACCATCATATCTGTGCATCATTTAATTACTTATTTTACTTAGTGTGGAAATGCTGTTTGTTTTCTTTTTCTATAGTATCTCATTGATCCTACAATACACAGCTCTAATGCTACTGACCCACGTGATTTCCCATATCCCCTTACTTTGTAAGCAATTATACCCATGGCATGTTCTTGTACCTCTAAACTAACAACTATTTCATTCTGTGTATATCACTAGATGTTTTCCTACCTGTTTCTCACTAGATTTTCTTTTTAGCACCAGGACAAGGCCTTAGATAATACTTTATTTTCATCGTGGTTTTCCCTGTGTTATGAATATATTCAAATCATACAAACAGAAATATATGTCTCTGATGAAAAGAAGCCAATATTGATTTATTTTAATTCAAGGACCTACTTCCAAATAAATCATTTTGTCTAGGGCCATTTGGATTTTGTAAATCAAAAAACAAATGAACGTACAGCAGAACCTGCACAGATTCAAGATAGTTAATTAGTCACATAAGTCTCATTATGAACCTGGTCACTTATCTCTGTGACCATGTTTTTTCTAAAGACTATCTCTTTGTGTCTTAACTATAGGATAGTGTCTGTAATGCAAAATGCATGACAGTGAGATCTGCTCCTTTTAAAACTCCTTTCTTCCATTCAGTGCTTGTATGAGTTACCGAATAACAAAACCTACCCTATGTGGTTGGTTAAACATTATAGAAGTTTATTTCTCATTCTGGAAAATCTGGATGTGAACAGCCCATGGCTGGTTTATAATTCTTAGCAGTCATATGGAACCCAGCCTGCTTCCAGCTTTCCTTTCTGCCACTGCTAGTGTTTATCCCCCAATCTCATGGACCAAGAATGATTTCTAGCCATCAGCTCCATGCAGGGCTGGATATAAAATTTCCTGGGGCACAGAAGAAAATTAAAATATGGGACTCCTTTTTCAAAAAACAGGAAAAAGATACTGTTAAGGGCACTAAAGTATATAAAGTCACTTATTCCTTCTGCAGTTTCTCTTTCAGCTTATTAGAGTATTTTGTCAAAATTTGCTATTAATGTTCTTCTAAGAAAAGCTGAAATTTTTTATTATGAGTATGAATTTTACTACTTACCTTTATATTGCATGATGCTAGTTTTAGATGTAAATATAAAAGCATTTAACTCATATAGGTAGTAGCCAAATACACAATTCATATTTCATACCTCATACATCCAGAACGGTGAAAACAGTGCATGAAACTAACTCAAATGTTTGTGTTTTGTTTTGTTTTTTGACATGTGCACAATGTACCACCACTCTTTACCTTCACCTTCCTGATGAGTAGGTGAAGAGTAAAAGGAGAAACAACTTAGATAAGTGTTGCCTTATCTTTCCCCTTCCTTCCAGGTCATCATTTTTGGCATACATGGTTGGCTAATAGAAGGAATTAAGGACACAAGTAAGAAAGGATATGATAGGGGTCCCTATCCTTTGTGTTTCTTAGAATACCAATTGCCTTCTTCCTAAATTAGAAGCAAGTTTTTCTTCAAATACAAAGCGTGGTCTTTTAGAACTGACAGCATTCACTACTTATTTAGTCAAATACATGTTTATCTTGTACTCACTTTACATCTTGCTGAACTCCCACATATTGTCCACCAGAATTCTCACTTCATGAGGCATTGAGAATGCTGTACATAAAGAAATAATGAACATCCAAAACACATATTGCATGTATGTCTGTGCTTCAGTTACAAAACATAAAAGCTCAAAGGTAAAATTCAGAATTTCTGGAGGGTTATAGTAGGGCAATTAATCAAGTGTGGGGCTTCTCTATGCATCAGATCCTATGTGATCACACTGTCTGAAGCTGGCCATGTCTCCATATTCTACTTTCAAGGAGGTTAGAAGGAGAAGAGAAGGAGCAAAGAATCTGCATCAGCTCGTTCTCTCTCTTTTTCTTTCTTTTTTTTTTTTTTTTTTTTGGCCACACTGTGCAGCATACTAGATCTTAGTTGGCATGTGGGCTCTTAGTTCCCCCATCAGGGATTGAAAACATGCCCCCTGCAGTAGAAGCACAGATTCTTAACCATTGGACTGCCAGTGAAGTCCCTTGCATCAGCTCTCTTTTAGGGAAATTTCCCAGAAGCTGTCACATCCTACTTCTATTCAAATCCAGGGGCCACAACTTTGCTATGAGGCTGCAACTAGCTGCAAGGGAAGCTGGGAAACATCATTTGTATTGCAGGCAGCCATGTACTCAGCTCAAGATTATAGGCATGGAGACAGCTAAGCAAGTGTCTATGCTATAAGATTTCTTATGTCAAGCACCACAATGGAGAGGAATTGTTCAAAAAGTGATTTTAGCTTTCCACTAGAAGAGTGCTTTCTTAATAGCCTCTGAAAATTAGAAAATGTTAGTGAATATTCACTTTGCAATTGAAGGCAGCTTGCTAAAAACCAAACAAAATAACTGTACATTAAATTTTAGTATTATGATCCATAATAACTGTTTCTTTGTGAGAAAACCTTGTCAGGCCTGATAATCTTGCAAGATGAGTTGCAAGATTTTAAATTAACTTTCAAATACAAAATTGTTTCTGCTTGTTACTGTTTTTAATTAAAGATATATATAGCAGATTAACTTATCTAAGACTTTCTCCATTGCCATTTAGAGATTTCAATTAAATTGTAAAATCATCCCTTTATTTGACCCTCACTATAATAACCTTCAGAGTAGATACTATTATGTCTGTTTTGTATGAGAACAAATAGGATTTTGAGATGATAAGAAACCAAAGTTCCCATTACTACAGATAGCTTTCCCTCAAATACTGGTCCTTATATTTTAATACCCTTTCTCTTTTTATTCAGTTTTCATTTTGGATATGTTTCTTGAAGAGAGAGACAGAGAGACAGAAAGAGTATGTATAATTTTGTGAAAAGTTTAGTATTCTGAAAGAACTAGCATATCTGAGTTCTAGATGTATTTATCTCAATGCATAGCTGTGCTACATCAGAAAATTGTTTTAATCTCTCTGGGTATAAATTTCTTCATTTTAAAATTAAGGACATTATTTAAGATCATCAATTTTCAACCTGTGGTCTATGGCCTTCTTGTTTCAAAGACCTATAAATTTTAAGTTACATTTCATTTTTAATATACAGTTGATTCTCATTATTCATGTTACTTGTGTTCTAGAAAGTTGCCAAGAACATTAAATTAGCAAATGTTAAATCATTGCTCCTGGGGAGGAGGAATATGTATACACACACACATATATATATATATATATATCTCATTGCTCCCGGGGAGGATTTTATACACACACACACACACACACACACACACACACACACACACACACAGATTATAATCTTAAATCATAACAGTTCATCAAGTCATTCTGGTAGATTCTATTTTCTTTCTTTAACAAAAGAGAAAAGCATATTCAGAAGTGCTAAGTTACTTGCCTGAGGCTACGCAACTAACAGGTGCCAGAGCTGGGATTCACACCCCTCCGACGGGCCCCAGAACAAGAGCTTCTTGCACTGCCCTGCCTCCTACCATCTCCATCCTCTGCTCATCTCTGAATGAGAACTGAAGGAAACAGGCAGTCTCCTTTTTCCGCTTCAGCTGGAAACAGGAGTGTCGGGCAACTCAATTTTCTTGCAGCTTTGCACATGTCCGGAAATGACATGAAAGTGCAGTGAGTATCGATTTGGGGGTTAAAAGAAGTTTTAGCATGTAGATGAACTTGCGCATATGCAATCTGAGAATAATGAGGATGAACTATATTGACTTTTAAAACAAACATGAAACAAGATGTGTAATCATTGTATTATATCCCCCGCTAATGCAATGATAAACACCATCTGCATTTCAATGCAAACATGAGTATATATTTTAAGTGCTTGAAAATGTGTCATCGATTAGGAAGGTGTCAGATCTGCATTTGTCTTTCTCTCAATCTTTCTCTTTCTTTTTCCCTCTTAACGTATGCCTGTGCATGTCTACTCATGTAAAAATGCGCTGGGAATACATTACTCCAGCACATGCAATGTCTTCCTCAATTAAATGTCAGGCAAGACTCAAATGCATCTGCATCTGTTTGGTGCATGTTCTTGTCGCGGCGTGATAGTCCTTAGTGGTGAGTTCCATGGAGGAAAAGGTATTTGAGCTGACAAGTGTCTGATAGGAGATCTGACCTGATGCTGAGGCGGGGAGGAGGTGGAGTAAGAATGCTCCCTTGAGGGATGAGTAGGAGTTAACTAAGGACAAAGAGGGCTCCAAACAATGCAAACAACATTAAAAAAGACCCTCTGGGGGTTTGAGCCTAATGTATAGGAAGAGAGGAAAGAAGCTGCGTGATACTGAGCACAGAGATTTGGAGACGTGGGCAGTGGCTAGGGCACACAGAACCCTGTAAGTCTTTGTCAAAAGAGTGGTGGAAAGGCAAAGTGTGATCTAAGCAGACAGTGTCAAGGTCAAATATGTTTTTTTGAAAAGGCTGCTCTGTGTGCCATGTGGACAAGTGATCAAAGGGGGGCAAAAGTTGATGTGGAAAGATTGGTTAGTAGGTTATTTCAGTAGATGAGAGGAGGGATAATTGTAGCTTGGACTAAGGACAGGTGGGACAGATGAAGATAAAATTAATTATGTACATATAATTAATTGATTTGTATATAATTTCATTATATTACCATTTGAATGAAGTTTCTCCTCTTTCAGAGGAGAAAATGTTTCTGGATGAGTACTTGCATGTATCAGACAAGGAGTACTTTCTGTATTTTAAAGCTACCAGGAAATAACCAAAGAATTAGAAGTATAAATGATGGTTATTGTCATCAACAGAGTATCTTTAATGTCAGTGTGTATTTGATCATTTGTGGAACTGATATATGATGGGGGGAAAAAGGAATCTATAGAGGTAATATAATGGTAGCTATCAGAAGCTAGTCCTGATCAAGGTCTATTTTTAAATTTGTAAAATAAGAATTCTATATGTGACATATACATGTATTTAAATGTGTCCACCCCTTATATACTATTTGGCAGAATTGAAAGTTAGTGACAGAGTTAGTCAATTATCAGCAATATGCTATAACCAAAAAGATTGGGAATTATTATCTTAGCTGCTAAAAAGTGTATTATTTTTCAATGTTAAAAGAAAGACCTTAAAATGGTAACAATTTTATGCTCAGATTTTTCTCCAGGTTGTTTAGGATTATTTTCCTTCAAGTATTACTAAGCCTGCTTGGTGTAAGACCACCATATGAACCTTAACAGTTCCTGTCAGATTATTAATACTTCCTGTGTTTTCTCAGCAGGAGATTTAACAACCTAAAGAGGGCCAATGGCAGGCATGGTCTCAGCTCATTTTCTCCACACTCTTTGTTCAGTGAAGATGCATTCCATCCAAGATCTTAAAATAGAACATAACTCTGCCATGTCGTCTTAGCAAATTGTTACTTACAGGTTGGATTTTTTTTAATGCACCATAGCAACATTTTCTCTTTAGAATTGAAATACAGGAAAATGTCTGATTCCTTCTGAAGACAAAAGAACACTCCATCCCAGCATATCTAGCAGATGTTCTCTTCATAGGCAGAAAAAAAACCATGGCAAGTTACTGTAGCCAGCTGGTTCCTAAATCATTCTGAAATTCTCCCTGTCTACTCCCAAAAGATGTAAATTGGCCCATAAAGAGAACAGCAGGCAACATGACTATAAATAAAGGCCACAGAAGAACTCATATTGCAGGAAGAAGCTAATGAAAGCTAGGAAAAAATGACCATTGTTTGAGTAAAGTAGGAAAATTAAGACCTCTCTATGAATTTACTACTACATACAGAGGGTTTAATGATCAACCAGGAAGTATTTATCTTTTTCTTCTTTCATTCTCAATCATACATTGCTTTATTTTCCAATTTCCCAGATCCTTATTTTGACTCCGTCAGAGGGCCTGAAACAATGAAGTACGATGAATAATTCCTGTGCACAGAGATTTTTAACATGCAGTACTTGAAGTTTTGGTTTCTGGTCCAACATGGTAAAAGTTGGAAGTCACCACTCCATTCTCACAACAAGAAAAAAGCTGAACAAACTAAAAATCAACAACTCTTCTTAGCTCAGAGAACTGAGCTCATAGGGTAAACTTCTGCTCTGGAAGCTGAAGAGACAGATAGTCAGATGCAGAGAATAAAAGCTTATCATGAGAAGAAGCTTAGGATCAGAAGTCCAAAACTGAAGCCAGTATCAGTAGAAACACATTAATTGCTGGAGGCTTAGTGTGGACTAGATCCAAGGGAACCCAATCTTGGGGATCCCCCTCTTTCCTGAATTTTATTGGGTTGGCCAAAAAATTTGTTTGGGTTTTTTGTAACATCTTATGGAAAAACCCAAACGAACTTTTTGGCCAACCCAATACTTCCAGAAGCCCTATCAGTTTCTCACTCTGAAGATCTGAGAAAAAAATCCCTTTGTGCTTCCAGCAGGAAGAGGGAAAAAGCAGCCATTTTGAAATAAAACAAGAGCTCTCTGTTTTCCTTAATAAGGCTTCTCTTCAAGGGAAACTCTTTTACCAGAACCTGACCAACTAAGGTTTAACCAAAGCCTAACCAATCTGGGGAAGGCTAATAACTCCAGCCTGCTTTAGCTTTCGATGTGAAGGAAGGGAACTATCCAACTCAGGTTAACTAAGAGACTAAGACCTAATCATAAGACTATAGAATGCTTTCCCCACAATTTGTCTTCACATCAATAGGGCTCCTATGAGATAACCAGAGATTATAGCTAAAATTGCTATATCCCTCAGGCTCTATTTTAGGAGTCCATAGGAAAACCAAAGGGCAACGAGGGAGGCAAAAAAGAACACTAGAGGAGATTTTAGCCTCTGACACTACAGCTACAGCAAACAGTAAACAGCCAAACTCCTAGCCAGATAAACACAAAACCTCACACTGAGGATCTGTCTTAGCCCCTTTTACCCAATACATCATGTCTGGCTTTCAACAACAACAAACATTAATTGGAAAAGATACATGTACCACAATGTTCATAGCAGCATTATTTACAGTTGCCAAGATATGGAAGCAACCTAAGTGTCCATCAGGAGACGACTGGATAAAGAAGATGTGGTGTATATACGTACATATACAATGGAATACTACTCAGCCATAAAAAGAATGAAATTTCACCATTTGCAAAAACATGGATGGACTTGGAGAGTATTATGCTAAGCGAAGTAAGTCAGACAGAAAAAGAAAAATACTGTATGATATCACTTATATGTAGAATATGAATAAGTAAAATAAACTAGTAAATTTAATTTAAAAAAGAGACTCATAGATACAGAGAACAAACTAATGGTAACTAGTGGGGAGAGAGAAGGGAAGAGGGGAAAGAGAGAAGGGGATTAAGAGGTACAAACTATTATGTATAAAATAAATATGCTACAAGGATATATTATACGGCACAGGGAATACAGCCAATATCTTACAATAGCTATAAATGGAATATAACCTTTAAAAATTGTGAATCACTGTGTTGTACACCTGTAATTATATAATATTATACATCAACTATACCTCAATAAAAACTAATTAATTCTAAAGATTAATGAGAGACATTTACTACAGGTCCAGGAAGTTTAAAGATGACCAACCAGGATGAATATCAAAAAAAATCCACTACACCTAGGTATATCATGTTCAAATTGCAGAAAATCAAAGACAGAGTTTTGAAAGAAGCTGGGAGACATGGGTAAAGGGAACCTTACCTGCGGAAGAACAAGGAAAAGAACTACATCAGACTTCAGAAACCAGGCAAGAAAAAAGAGAATGGAACAAATGTTTCAAGTGTTAAATATAAAGTGTCAATTAAAAAATCAGTAACCTCGTATTCTGAACCTAATAAACCATCCTTCAAAAATGAAGACGAGGGGCTTCCCTGGTGGCGCAGTGGTTGCGCGTCCGCCTGCCGATGCAGGGGAATCGGGTTCGCGCCCCGGTCTGGGAGGATCCCGCGTGCCGCGGAGCGGCTGGGCCCGTGAGCCATGGCCGCTGGGCCTGCGCGTCCGGAGCCTGTGCTCCACAGCGGGAGAGGCGCGGCGGGGGGAGGCCCGCATACCACAAAAAAAAAAAAAAAAAAAAAAAAAAAAAAAAATGAAGACGAGATAAAGACATTGTGAGACAAACAAAACTGAGTGCATGTCTCACCAGTAGAACTGCCTTGCAAAAAAATGATAAAATAAGTTCTTCAGAGAAAAGGAAAAGTATATAGGTCAAAAACCAGGATATACATAAATAAAGGAAGAGTTCTAGAGAAGGAATAAGTGAGGTAAAACAAAATCTTTTCTCTTATTCTTAATTAATATAATAAATAATTGTTCAAGATAATAGTGACAATGTATTTGGTGGTTATTGCTTATGGATATGTGAAATGAATGACAGAAACATTATAAGTGTTGGGATAGAGGAATTGGAAATACTCAGTTATGAGGTACTTGCACTATTTGTGAAGAGGTGTTGTGTTATTTGAAAGTGGACTTGGGTTACTTGTAAAGGTATACTGAAAATCCTAGGACACCAATAAGTTTTTTAAAAATAAGTATAATAATATGATAGGACAGGAGGAAAACTGAATAATATGAAATGCCCAATTAAAATTACAGAAGGCAAAAAAGCATTGAAGACAAGAGAAAACGAAGAATAAGGACAACAAATAGAAAACAGTTATAAATACTATAGGTATTAATTCAATTATATCAGTAGTCATTTTAAACATGAATGTTCTAAATATACCAACTAAGAGACAGAGGTTGTCACAGTGGGTAAGAAAAACAAGACCCAATAGTAAGTGTCTATAAGAAACCCAATTTAAATATAGACACAGATGAAATAAAGGGATGGAGAAAGACATGCTGCTAACACTAATTTTAAAAGGTTAAAGTAGCCCTACGTCAATTTTAGACAAAGATGCAATACCAGATTTCATTTATATGTATATAACAAATAATAGTGGAGTGCTAAACACCTACCAGGCACTGTTCCAAGCATTTTACAAATATTAATACACTGAATCATTTAGTACTCACAGAAACTCTGTGGGCCAGCTACTATCATTGTCCCCATTTTACAGACAGGTAAACTGAGGAATACACATATATCAAATAACACACACACCTATTAAAGTGCACCCCTAAGGGTAGTCTATTGCACCCAGGTAGGTTTGCTCCTGAATATCTGTCCTTAAGCACTACACCATGTTCCTTCCTACTGCCATCCATATGTTTGCATCATTGCTCCTTATTGTAAAGGTATTCAGTCTATCTTGAGGAAGATGGGATATTTTTTCCCTTTTGTTTCCAGAACTGTATGTTTCTTCTAGTGTTAATTTTCCTTATTGTTTATCTCATGGGCAATCTGCCATATAATAAGTTTTCCTCAAATGTCTGGTGATCTCTGGGTTCCTATTCATATTTAAGAACAAGATAGGAAAACTGCCAGGGGATCACATATGAGGACAGGACTGGTTGAGTAGCCTTTGGAATTTATAAATGAGAAAGCTTTGTCCTGGGGTGCTAGTGTCCTCAGAAAAAAATGCCTTGATTATCCTGAGACGATTTATTCAATCTCTTTATAGAAGAACATGCCAATATTTTGCCTGGATAAACAGCTAGAAGTTATAAATTACAGTGAGAAAGATGATAAGCCTAGACTTCCCCATTTACAGGCCTTGTTTTCAGGTCCACTTTTCTCTTTCAACCTGGAAATTATACCATCTTTGAGTTTTCAGACTTTTGGCAGATATTATCTCATTTGACTATTTTCTCCTTTGTCCTTATTCAAGGCTATGTTTTCCACTGCTGTATTTCCCCCATTATCCACCCCTCCATCGGATTTATACTTTCTAGAAATGTGTACAAATCTAACATTTATTGCTGTCCTTTCTCCCGTTCTCTTTATAATGAGGGAGTATGGCTTTTGTATTACTTTACCATCTTTTCAATTGATTAAAATATGGGAGGAGATAAATGGAATATTTAGTCTATCGTGTCTACCATATTAGAAGGGAGATACTCTATTTTATCCAAGGAGAAAAACATTTGTAACTAAACAATATAACTAAAAGTTAGCAGTGTAATTTAGTTTATAAAAAAACTACTTTCACAGTCTGATTTTTTCTTTCAAGAAATTGTGTCAGGTAGATCATTCTTTTTCATCATTTTGTGTAAGAAAATGAGTGGATACATAAATGAGCAAGTGAATAAATAAATAAAAAGAAGCACTCAAACCCATGGCTTCTCATTCTAAATACTGTGCTGTTTCTTCCAGTTGGTGATGTTTAATGTTCCATTCAAAGCAAATAGGGAAACAAAGTAATCTTCCATTCTACCATCTCACTAAGCCCCTAGAAGGGAAAATAAATAATGGCGGAGTTAAATTAAATTAAATTACATGCAAAGATTCATTATTGATTCTTTGAGGCTAAGTAATCAGAGAAGAAATCATGACGATCTCCTTGGTAGAAGCTGTGAAGCATTGCAAAGATTGCCTGCTTAGGGAGTAGAAGGCTAGAGTAACAAGTCAATAAAATAATTGGACACACACACACACACACACACACACACACACACACATGCATGCACGCACTCATGGCAAGTATATTTTTTGCAAGATCTTTAAATCTCATCTCTATTCCCTCAATATGGTATACCTTTAATCCACGATGGTAAATTATTAGATAAGGCAGCTCCACACGCTTTCTCCACCTCCCCAAAGCTGCCCTTCAGTGAAGTAACAAAACCATGTAAGATAATAAGACTTGGGGAGATGTGAAGATCATGAAATGATGGATGGCTTGAAATTTATTGTTCACATTTTATATAAAGGGGAAAGAAATGGGGGATATATAGAATTTTGAGAATTTACAGGATAAATTGTCACAAGGTACTGGGAACAAATATAAGAAAGATGAATAGGGAATGTAAATGTAGATAATAGCCAACTTTGATTTTATCAACTATTTTAAAGGTACTTAGGAGAAATCTGAAGAAGGTAGATTGCTTGGGAACCAGTTTGGGTGAAAGAGAGAAAAGACAAACAAACTGAACTTAAAAGATACGTGTTTGATTTTCAGGGCTACTGTTTGCTATTTTTTTGATTCTGAGTGAGTCACCTAACCTTTCTGAGTTTGACATCCACTTCTGTATCATAACAGAAAGTGTAGTACCTTCCTCTTATCAGTGTGAAGTTTAAATGTGGTAATGTATGGAAGCATTTTTAAATTACTGTACTGTGCATGCTGTATTCTCAGTCGCAAAGTATGGGTATCAGGTGACCTGGATTAATTGAATGCTTGACTCTTGGCCAAACCATAAAACTATGGAACAAATGATTTCTCATCTGTCAACATCGTTTATTTTTAATAGTAAAATTTATGATTAGTATATGCTTTACATGGGGTCTTGGAGTAGGGGAAGTTGAATATTCAGGGCTGGTGGCATAGATGGAATATGCCTACATGACTAGCTCAACATAGAGATCTTCAGCACAAGCAGAATTTGGGCTCCTGGTACCAAGGTCTTTTGCTGATGATTCAAAACCAGATGACAATATGCATTTTTTTTTTGACCTGGCCTGTACCTGAGATCTCTGGAGACTTTTCAGTGCATACATTTCCTTTGTTGTTACTGTTCTGACCTTTTGCCTGTAACAAAGGAGATCTGGGAGTAAAAACTGAGTTTTTTGTGTCCTCTCAGCAATACAACACTTAAAGTGATTAGTGTATAATTAATACAAACCTGATAAATGTCACACTTAAAAAATGTTTTTCTGGGTCACACTCAGTGTATAATTTGCAAATGTTCTCCTGAGTGCACATAAAGATTAAATATTAAGAACAAAAGTTATTTCTATGAATTGGCAATATATAAAGGAAAATACAATTAAACAAAAATAATTACTTTGTAACAACTTTCAAACAACATTCTGTGATTTATAATCTTAGTTACAGTGTTTTATGAAGTTACTAAGGAAACTGTTAACCCTTGTACATATAAAAAAGTTATAAAATTAGCTTATTATTCCACAAATGATGATTGGTCTCCTACAGTGTCTAAAGCACTGTGCAAAGTTCTGACATACAAGGGGATATCCCTGTTGTTACAGAGTCTACAGCTTGGCAGAAGAGACTTATATTAAACAAATATACAAATAGATATATTAAAGTGATTTATATGAAGTAAAATAGAGTTCTGAGAGCAAATAATGGCAAAGGGTGACTTTTGCACTGATTTTCCATGATCATAATCTAGAATCTGTGTGGACACCGGGTTTTAATGGCATCTTGAAGAATAAAGAGAAATTAGTAAAGACAAATTTGAGGGGGGGGAACATTCTAGGCAAGAAAAACAGCATATGGAAAGATATGGAAGAATTTAAGGTACGTTTTAGAGGTTAAGTATTAAAAATTTGGAAATGGTTTAGATGAGGAAGATGAAAAAGTGTGATTATGACTGGATATGGAGGGGAGAGGTAAAAGGTTGAGTTCCAGAAAATTTGAAGTTGAGATTCCTGTGAAATGTTCAAGTAGAGAAATCAAGTATTTAGTTTGTATACAAATCTAGATTGCAAAGGAAAGTATAAGGTAGAAATGCGTAATATTCCTTAGCCGAACATTGTAAGAATGAGAACAGGGTCCAGAATATTGCAAAGAGGAATTTCACAAAATTTGGAAAACGAGAGATGAATCCTTTTAAAAAAAAAAACAGAGTGCTCACTTGTCTTGAGTATTGTTATCTTCAGTACCTTAAACATGGAAACCTCTGCATCACAGTGTTTGAAACTATCTGCTAAATCTTAAATCAGTACCAGATCGTACAAACATATCAACCCACTTCTCACTAAACTAGAGAAACAGGAAAGTTGTTCCCAGATGAGAATCATCAGGAAAGTGAGAGAAGGGAGAAGAAGTCGTAGAATACTCGATATACATTTTTCATAGTACATTTGCCTTTCCAAGGTATCTCCACCACCTCTCCTGTCTGCAAAAGGAGGAATTGAAGATAAATTGAAAATAACTGGAGTGGTTATTCTCCAACTCCAAAACCACTTCAGGCTTATTTTCTTGTTTAGCACTTCTGTCTTTAATTTTTTCATATCTTCAACCTGATATTTCTTGGACATAGCTGTGTTTATGAACCAATTCTATCAATGTGAGCAATACATACTTACACTACAGGTCATGGTAAGAGTTGCACCATCCCTGTCTCCTCTGCTCTGGTACAGGTTGCTGCCTGGTTAACACATTGCCTGCCTTCTCTTCTTCCCATCACTCCCACCTAGAGAGCAGTAGTGGACACCCACAGTGTAATGATACAGGTCAACCAAATGAAGGAGGGTAAGAGGTTACCACACAGTGATACACAGAATGCTCTCACTTATGTATCCCACATGTGAATCTGTCCTTTAAAGACCTGACTTAATGCACATGCTATCGTTTAAGTCATAACATTCTCCACACTTTATTTTTTTGTTTTCTCAGTTTTTGAAACTAGCATAAGGATGTTATAATGTGCCATATGCACATTATTACCCTCACTGTAGGTGTCTATTGATAATATGCATTCTTCTATGATTCTAGAATGGAGCAGAAATATTGTGGTTAGTATATAATCTCCTTGTAACTGAGAAAAATATTGTAAAAGGATTTTATACTATTCATCTGCAGATTAATGTTTCCTGTATTTTAAAAGACACGTTACCAGCAGCAGATGAATGGAATAAAATGTTTAATTAAAGTCAGTCATAGCCTGCTGGCGAGAAATGACCTTGCCTTCAACTCAACAATGGGAGCAAAAGCATCTATTGTTTTCATTTTAAAGGAATTCAATGAAGAATATTATTTTTTGGCTCAATTCAAAAGACATTTATTGAGTGCTTATTATATGCAAGTATTTGGGGGAGGGTAGGCATTGGGGAGTTTCAAACATGGATATGAAAGTATTATGTCTCTAAGAAGGTCACAATCTGGTTGTCCAGATAAGCATAGGCCACAGGCTGTGATGTATGTCATACCTGGGCAAGTGATATGATAGGGACAAGAGAGTGATGTTGCAGATGTGGTGTAAAGATTTCAGCAATGCTTTCACTGATGAGGTATATTTCAGATGGGATATAAACAAAGAACTGTACTTTCAAATAGTAGAAAATAGAGAAGAAATATCAGTCAAGCAAGTAAATCTGCCTGGTACATTGCAGTGCTGAGTGCATGATTAATTTTTGATCACTTACCAAACCTTTTCCTCCTGGACATCCTGATCTCATCAATGACAGCACCCCTGAGAAATTTTCCCAAGTCAGAAAGTTGACAAGCCTCCTTGAGTCCTCATTTTAAATTATTTCCCCACAATATTTTCTGTCATCAAATTCTGTCAATTATATCTTTAAATATTTCTCAAATCTGTCCCTTCTTTTTAAACTTCACTGTTTGCCACTACTTAGCTTCAGACTTTCCTAATTTCTCATTTGTGTTACTTAAAAGTCTCTTAATCAATGTCTTTAATCTATTCCCAGCCACAATTTATCTTCTACATTTGAGCCAGAATTAACCTTAAATTGCAAATGTAACTGTGTCTTTATCCTACTCAAAATCTGTTAATGACTTCCTAATGCCTTCAAGGATCTGCTTCACACCCTTTGATCTGCTAGAAAAGGTCCTCCATGATTTGGCCCCAGCTTCCCAACTTCATATCTATCACTCATGACTCTTTGCTACCTTGAGTCCAGTGCTCTTCAGACTTCAAATCAGTCTCTTTTTCTCTCCCTCCTTTCCTTTCTCTCATAACACACACACACACACACACACACACACACACACACACACACACACGCACACACACGCACACACCTTTATATCTGTGGTTCATTTACTTAACAACACCATCTCTCTTGCCATTTCATGTAGCTGACTTTCTTATTCTTACTCTTCACAGACAACACCTTTACTAGCAGGTGGAAGCTCTAACTGACCTCTGAAACCTATGTAAATTGGTACAGCCTCTATGGAGAATAGTACAGAGGTTCCTTAAAAAACTGAAAATAGAGCTACCATATGATCCAGCAATCCCACTACTGGGCATACATCCAGAGAAAACTATAATTTGAAAAGATACATGTACCCCAATGTTCATTACAGCACTATTTACAAAAGCCGGGACATGGAAGCAACCTAAATGTCCATCAGTGGAGGAATGGAAGAAGAAGATGTGGTACATGCATACAATGGAATATTACTCATAGAAAGGAACGAAATAATGCCATTTGCAGTGACATGGATGGACCTAGAGATTGTCACAGTGAGTGAAGTAAGTCAGACAGAGAAAGACAAATATCATGTGATATCACTCACATGTGGAATCCAGAAAAATGGTAGAAATGAACCCATTGACAAAACAGAAATAGAGTCACAGATGTAAAAAACAAACTTATGGTTACCAAGGGGGAAAGGGATAAATTGGGAAATTGGAACTGACAAATATACACTACTGTATATAAAAGAGATGACTAATAAGAACCTGCTGTATAGCACAGGGAACTCTACTCAGTACTCTGTAATGCCCTATATGGAAACAGAATCTAAAAAAGAGTGGATATATGTATATGTATAACTGATTCACTTTGCTATACAGCAGAAACATAACATTGTAAATCAACTACACTCCAGTAAAAATTAATTAAAAAATAAGTTATATGCTCCTCCTATATGTCTCCATAGAACACTTTGCATATCTTTGCCATAGCACTTATCACAATGTACTATACTTGCCCATTTGTTTGGTTTTTATTTGGTCATCACGACTAACTTGAGAGCACTGTCATAATCAGACATTTTTTAGTCTTTATCTCTAGCACTTCATCCATTACCTGCACATAGTGAATAGGAAGCTTCTTAAATATTAATGAAAGATGGGGCTTCCCTGGTGGCGCAGTGGTTGCGCGTCCGCCTGCCGATGCAGGGGAACCGGGTCCGCGCCCCGGTCTGGGAGGATCCCACATGCCGCGGAGCGGC